>NC_143570.1:21370000-21709166 GCF_054136105.1 Typopeltis vanoorti
ATAAGGATGGAAAGTTACTCACAAATTCCGAAGACATCGTGGAAAGATGGAAACAGTACTTCCAAGAATTATTGAAAGATGCAGGACACGGAAAAAATAGAACCCTAAGAGCAAGACATGCAAGCAAAATAGAAGATCAAAGTGAGGAAATTCATGCAAATGAACTGTTAGCAGCAAAATAAAATAAAAGTGGGCAAATCAGCAGGCCATGACCAAATGATACCAGAAATGCTAAAGAATTTAGGAACGAAAGCCATAAAATTTCTTTTACACCTATTCAATGTTGTATGGAAAAAGAAAATTATTGCCAAAGACTGGGAAGTAGCAATAATAATCCCTATATTTAAGAAAGGAGGGCAACCGCAAGTTTGAAAACCATAGAGGAATTTCGCTTTTAAGCGTTCCAGGAAAACTACATATCCGTATTTTAGAAGAGGCTTGGGAACCAAATAGAGGATACACTGGACGAAATGCAATATGGCTTTCGAAAAAATAGAAGCACGCAGGATCTTATCTTCAGTCTTAGGCAAATATCAGAAAAAACATTGGAATATAGAAAAGAACTACATGCATGTTTTATAGATTTCGAAAAGGCCTTTGATCGAGTTCCCAGACACTTAATATGGCAAACATTAAAGAAAAACGAGTTGCAAGATAACTTAATAGCAGCCATACAAAGCCTCTACAAAAGTAACAGAAATTATGTAAGAACCTGTAATAATAGATCAAAAGAATTTGAAACAAATGTACTAGTGAGGCAAGGCTGTATCCTCAGCCCTCTTCTCTTCATATAGTAATGGATGAAATTTAAAGGCATGCCAAACAAAAACAAAAAAGTTCCATCTAGGATACAGGAAACTGAAAGAAACCAGGATTTCACACATGGCTTTTGCAGATGATGTAGTGATTCTAGCAAATACAGCTGAAGATTTGCAGTACAACATCAACATTTGGTATGAAGAAATAAAGAAAAGGAACATGACCATAAATATAAATAAAACTAAAACAATGATCATATCTAGAAACCAACCAAAACACATAATAAAAATAGAGAACCATCAACTGGAAAAAGTCCACTCCTTTAAATACTTGGGATCATATATACAAGAAGATGGTAGACACAGAAATTAACAACAGGATAACCGGGGGAACAAAGCTATTCATGCAATGAAAGGCCCACTCCTAGATAAGAAAGAAGTCTTATCTAGGAGTGGGAACCCAGAATACCAAAATGGCAGTGTACCATTCAGTGTTTCTACCAACAATAACATACGGTTGCGAGTCTTGGTGTTTAACAACAGGAAACACAAACTACAAACAATTGAAATGAAAATATCTTAGGAAAATGGTACAAAAAACAAGACTAGACAATAAGAGATCAAACTATAAGAGACAGTCTTCGAGTTGCACCTCTGAACCAATTCATAACACAAGCCCAAATGAGGCGGTTTGGACATCTTAATCGAATGAAAGAATAGCAAAAGCTCTATACGAAAGCCAGAAAATAGGAAAAAGAAACATAAGCAGACCCAGGAAAAGTTGGCAAAAGGAAATTTAAAAAAATTGGAAAAGAAGGGAATTAACTGGAAAGAAGCAAAACAACAAACCTTGGACAGGACGGCATGGAAATCTCTTTGGCAAAATCTCGACGCTTAAAAGCATAAGAGATCATAGACGAAGAAGAAGAACAGAAGTCCTCAAATGACTGGCCCCGCAAACGATCACCTCATGGTCACTCTCACCAACTGGTGGAAGATTTGACACCCCATTTATAACATCATCTAATGAGATGATCAAATCCAATACCCTTGATCTTAGTGTACCCTCTGTTACGTACTGCCTAAGGTGAATGTCTGAAAACCTTCAGAAATTCATTTTATTTGCCTCCAAGGTGTCTCTTGATTCCAGTCTATATTACCACAATCATAGTCACCCATAATAATCACTTGTTTCTTGCTGGCCAGGCTAATTGGCTATACATTTCCTTCTAGTTACTCTCCATATTACAAGGTCTAATCGTGATTCAAAAACAACAAAATTGTTTATAATTTTGTCGTTTTGTTATTTAAACATCACTTAAATTGCTTTTTTGTTTTAATTTCGATTATAATTATTCGTTTTTTTATGAATGTTTAGTATCGTTATTCTTTTTTTTTTATTATTATTTTATTTATAGATAACAGGCAATACGTGAGAACGAAAACGAAAAGAAAACTATTCAGATATTGATTATCTAGCTGAAAATTCTTAAGTTTCAAGTTGAAAATTAATAAGATGGAGTATGCTAACCACGCGGTTCTAAGTGGTTATTTCTTCGTTATTTTTGTTGTGTTCATCCCAATATGTATAAGCTAGTTTTAGGCGTGATGGCTTCCCTAAAAAAAACAAAAAAAAAAAAAAAAGCGTCTTTTTCCACTCATTTTAACGCACGCTTTAATTTGGTATGCTTAGATAGCTCATAACCTTGACCCAGTCTTAAATGTGTGTGTGAGGAGGGGCCCCACTCATACAGATGTCAATTATGAATTAACAGTTGAAGAACGAGTAAAGTGGTCTAGAACGATGATATTAACTTCAACCCAAAGGGTAAACGCTAAATACAAAATTTTCTTTAGTTTCTAGAGAAAATAGCGAGTTATACGCATAAAAATAAAACATGTTTGTTGATGCAAACGCAGACAGTCCTCTCGCACGTGTACACCCACTCACACACGGTTTCTTAAAGTGTAACTGTATATACCAGTGCAGTACTACTCATACAGAGAGAGAGAGAGAGAGAGAGAGAGAGAGAGAGAGAGAGAGAGAAGAAAGGACGAATGGCTGATAAAATTCGAAGTAAGTGTTATAAGAATTACTTCGAATTTTTAACTGGCATTATAATTCCAAAAAAAAAGAATGTAGAAAATTTTTTTGTTGTTATTTAAACAGAAAAATCGGAAATTTATTTGAAATCTGATTTCTTGGAAAGCAAATCCCTATCCTTCACATTGATATTTACTGAAACACAATCAATGCTAACAAGGGATATTTGCCTAACCGAAGGTTTTAGTTTTAATTAGGCTTCAGTTAAGAACCTGTGGTAAGTTTTATTCTTACATATCTTAAGTACTGTTCTGTCTGTTAAGGAATAAGGCCATTCTTTCTTAATGTACTTCTTTATATTAACTCTTACATCGATTGAGAACTAACAGTCATATTTATGTAAAAATTCCATAATCCTAGAGTGGACGATATCAAGACACTAGATGCATGTATTAACTGAAAAGCCCTAAGGCCAGTCAGATAGCAGAACAAAACAATTCGTGTTAGGTAAGCTTTTGTGTGTAATCCTAGACCTAGATCAACGCATCAAGCTATCAGTGAACTTTAAAGTTTGAAAACACAGTCACTTGCTAAGGAAGATTCAGAAAAAGCGTCTGCCTTCTGTCATAAATGTAAACTGTTACGGTTAAGAATTTTGGTGTGATATAAGAGACCAACGTGGTAGAAATAAAACACATCTGTTCAAGGGAAAAAAATCATTGAGTAGACAATAAACAGATGTATTAACTCTGCTAGGGTAAGAAATCTCGATGAATTTATCCTGCCTTTCTAATTTACTTTCTATATGACAGTTAATTTTGCTTCTTAAATTAATGAAACCGCTCAGATATCATCCTGCATTAGTCTCTGAATAGCCTAAAACAGCAAAGAATTTTATTAATATACTACACTCAGATGCCTGTAATGTTCAGGAAAGAAAAAGATAAAACCAAAAAAGAACGTTCTGTGGGTTTAGATGGGAACTGTAAATTACTGCACCTGTCGCAATGGATCCAGCGTTCATGTTTTACGAGGGAATAACTGCATAGTTAGAACGTTATTGGTTATTATGTCTGTTTTTGTATTTTGGGTATAACCTTTTTGGAGGGCAATAACCTTATTATCTCTTCCTGGATCCGCCCTCCACGTGCTCTAGAAAAAAGGTAGTGGAATTATAAAATACAAATCCAGATGAACCACAACCATAGAGATATCTGTAGAAAAGACATTCAATGGAAAGAGATTATCAAGTAATAGGGAGTGGGGTGATGAATGAAGAAGAGGAATTACTAATGTTAACCTAAAATCTCTCTCTTTCGAACAGAATCACGTTCAAGATAAGAATTATCGAGGGATTTCAGAGGGCCACTCGGGTTGTGGGAATAGTACTCTGTAGTGGGGCACATTTGCTATTTATACAGAGTTAATTCCCAGAGAGAGAGAGAAGAGAAGAAAGGAAGTTTTGAGTGGTAAGGAAAGTATATTGACAAAACTTGATTTTAATTTTCTCTCTCTCTCTCTCTTTTAGTGATTTATGCGAATGTCATAGGCAATGTCTGTAAAAGATACAAAATCGAATAAGCAAATAGCCAAATATCAGAAACTTTTTATTTATTTATTTTTTTTAATCTTTACTTGCGCAGCTATAAATTTCATATAACCAGACACTTGCGTCATCAAAGCTTTAAGAATGAACAGAAAGCATCCAAGGAGATAAGAAATTCCTCTTCTAAACAGACTTCTTAATATGCTAATATCTCGATAGAGGTGCAATCATTGAAATGAAATGGATGTTTCAGTGATTATATTACAGCTACTAAATCAATCCAATGACGTCAGCAACTTTTTTTTTTTGATGGAGGGGGGAGGATCTGTTTTGATACAATCTTTCATCTTAGAAGACCTACCACAAGCTTAATGCTCATCTCACATTAAAAAAATAAACAACAACGTCATTACAGCTCAGTTTGCATTCCCATTCCGAGAACAGAATTTAATGCCTCCCTGTAAGTCATAACGGAAAAGAGACGGGTTGATGACCCTGAACAAACAAACACGAAAGAAAAAAAAAAAAAAATCTTTCTCTCGGCTGGTTGTCAAAAAGCAGATGCCAACTAATAGCTGATGACTAACGCTTATCGTAGCCTTGACTGGGAGGCACATTTTTCCTTGTAGGATTCCACGGCATTCAGTTGGCCAATCGCGAGTATTCTCTTACAACACGAGATGCGTTTTGTAAACACACGGCAAAATGCAACTTAGATCTGCATACCAGCGCCGCAGGAAGAGTCTGGTTTAGTCAGAAAAGGTCGTAAAATTGCGTGTGAACCAATTGCAGAAGATTCGTGTAACCTGATTAGCTGTTACTAGTAGCGAACCATATAAAAAACCTGAAGGTATATTTACATTGACTCATAGCAGTGTTTCACACTACAGAAAAAAAATAATAATAAAAAATCCTCCACTTGTCAAGCATTACAAAGTTACAATCTTTTTCTTCTCCTTGGTCATTATTCGTAAAAATTCGCAGCCTTTCCTCTGCACTGATAATTTTTTTTAAAGAGGGATCTGGTCACTCGGTTAGAATCATGGCCAAATTATATTTCTTGAATTATACTGCTTTTTCACGACTTGGTGTGCCTTGTTAATCCCAATGAAAGAGTTGAGAACTTCCTAGAAAACTTATCTACGTTGAATTGCGTCCACCAATTCCCAAAGATGTAATAAATAGCAATGTAACACTACAGAACAGAATCCTATCGTTGATTATGGGTCCACTGATCGCTAAATGCACTAAATTGCTGAATAAATGTTCTTCAGCAAAAATAAAAATTCGTTAGCAATTAAACTACAAGTTGGCATTTCGTAATGACATAAGTTTCTTTAAGAAGGGATGAAAATATAATATATTCTTGACCTGCTAGAATAATGCTGGGTGAAATAACGTGCTGAGAAAGATAAATAGGTAGGAGAGGTGTAAATCAAAACATGTGTGATTGTCCGCCCTTAAATTGGCGATGATTATTCAGATAAACTAACTGCATGGTTGATGATCGAGAAAGACTTATATACCGGATATATATCCACAAAGGTAGCTTCAGATATCCACTAAGCGTGACTTTTTTTTTTTTATGTTGCTCGCGCCCACGAAAGGTTATTTGCGAACCTATAATACATTCTGTACTGTGGGTGGGCTAAGAATATTTTTTTTTAATTTATTTTTACATGGTCCGGAAATCCTCCACTAGAGATCAAACATGAACTTTTTCAAGCTACTTCAGGCCTCCAATAAGCGGGAAAGGGGGGAGGTCTCTCACCGGTCGATAAAATTCATCTCGCACCTAAAGACAATCCCAAACATTCATACCCACCACGGGATTCGAACTCGCAGCCGTTTGGTTCGAGAGCGGGTACGCGAACCACTCGGTCAACCAGACAGGCAAGGAGACGTCGCTGAAATTTTTTCCCCTTTTTTTGCATAATCCTAATAAACTCAAAAGTCAGAAAGTGTTTTTTCCAAACTTCTGTCCCGCAATGGGATTAAAACCTACATCTTGTCGGCGGCAAAACGAAGTCTCTATTCATGAAGCCACCGGAGCCAATAATGGCTGCAGTACGTTTTTTCAAGAACTAGCCTGTATGCTTAAATCAGCTGATGATTACTGTGAACTGTGAAGTTGACACATGTATATAAAACAGGTTATCCATTTCATCTGTAAATAAAATTTATTACTTACCTAATTCTATATTGTTATTCATTCCACTTTTTAAATACTACACTGTGAAATAATAACAGAAAAACACTAGCCGGCAGCTAGACAGACTTCCAGTCCCATCTCGATCATCTGTTGTTACACATGAGGTCATAGAAGTTAAAACAGAAAGAGCATTAATGCTAGCAGAAGCTAATCAGTAGCATAAAGTTGTGCTACAATCTTCTATAACACAATCCAATCTTTCAGTTATTAAACTATGAAGCATGAAATATACTTACATCTCTCCGTAAGCTGATAATATTGAGATATCATCATTACGTCAAGCCTTTTCCTGATACAAACAGATATGTATAGCTTCCATCAAAAAACCTTTGTATTCTCTTGTGTTCTCGGCACTGCTTCTCTCCTAAAGAATTGCTCTTATGCAAATCCACCTTACATTTGGAATACTTTTCCCACATTTAGAAAATAACAAACCCTTCTCTGTATCTAAAAGAGATTTGGGCTAACATAACCAGTCTGTTACTAACTCACTTCTTCGCTCTTACACTTTCAGCTTTGTCTTTTTACAAACGACTATGGAAGATGTTGAACGGCTTCCATAATTCCTCTGTTTTGCGCTAACCGCAGAGGAATAGAAGTAAATCTGTACGTAAGTGCATCTTTCTCATCCTCTTTCATCCCCTATAAAACAGCCTTCTTTTCTCCAGCTTTCCCCAAGCACCGCAACTTAAGAACTTCAAAAAATGCTAAGTTCTTTCTCCGTTCATATTTCTAAGCTACACATGATACTGGTGTACTATATGCCATTGATTTGCTAGCATCTTCTCTGGAGTAGTGATATTAAAATTAAATTTAAAAAAAAAAACTAAATAAATAAAATAAAATTTCTAAATGAAATACATTGAATTGTTTGGGGCGAGTGGATAGAGTATCCTCTCTCCAGTAGATATTCTATGGTCAGCAATCGTGCAGTAAGTACTAGTGAATACTATTGCTATTTGAAAAGGTTCCATGTTTGGCTTCTACAGCATGGATTATTCCTTAGCTCACCCAAGATATAATAGTAATGTTCTGTAGGTTTGCAACATTTCATAATTGACATTCACATAAAAAAAACTGTTGAATAATAAAAAATAACACATTAAAAAAAGCTCTCTCTTGCAGTATTTGGATTCATTGAGACTGAAGCAGACACACGCCTTCCACCATTACATTTCGGGGACTAATTCCTTCTAAATAATCACCAAGATGATAATATCTCATCAAAAATCATTTGCAGGCATTTCTTCGCCGATCTCCATACTTAAGCGGTCAAGTTCAGTTTCCTCTATACAGATGCGCAAAAATAAACGCTCCCAGTTATCTTACATACCGACTTCCAAGGCTACGATGTTGCAATGGCATAAATTAGAAGTACGACCATCCATTAACCAAACATGTCCGTCTGAAAGAGCCTTTTTCTAAGGGCATTGACCCAATTCGTTGGGGATTGCCAACAAAAGGGTCGCAAGCGGTCACTAGAACTGGGCTTCACAAAAGACAATAGGGAGTGGGCTGTTACGAACTGGTTTGAAAAGTCCTTGAGATAAAAAGGAAACAGTCACATGTTTTCTTAGAAGTGTGGTTTAGTGTTCACGAACAGCCACAAACAGAAGCATTGAGGAGGAGAACAAAACGTTGCATGACAAAGAATGTTTTTTCTTTGTTCGTACTCTTTTGTTTTTAAGCGGGAATATATTCATCCGAATTATTCAAACATTAAAAAATTAAATTACAGTAAGAGTTATGGTACAGTTTTAATGCATTCTTTTTTTTTTCTTTTACAATCTTCCAAGCAGTATACATCATACAGCAAGCCCTCGATTAATGCGCCTAATGCGTTCTTTAAAACAGGCGCATTGCTGCTTAAGAACTTCGGTTGCACGAAAGATATTTCAATTTGTTTCTGTGAAATCTCTTTGGGCTTGTCGGTGATTAAATTTTCTTCATATTCTTTGGGATCTTCCTGCTGTGCATCTAAATTTAGCAAGTCGGAATCACTCAACTTTTCAGAATGAGATTTAATTGACTTAGATTCATTTGAAAAGCCTCTAAGATCATTTGCACAATGTGGAAGAATGTGCTTCCAAACGGCTCGCATATTGCTAGCAGTAATTTCATTCGACTTTGCGACTTTAAAACCAGGCTGAGATTTCTCTGATTTGGCCAGAAACGTCTTGGAAGGCGTTCACTTCCAAAAAGGCCGGTTTCATCGACATTAAATATTTGCTGATCACAATAGTCCCCTTCTTACACAATTTTCTTCAAAATCTATGGATATCTCCTTATCTGCACTTGCAGCTTCGCCTGTGATTAGAACATTATATAGGCTATTTCTCTTTTTGAAAAGCTCAAATCACCCAGCACTAACGTGGAATTCTTCTTTTCCATCATTGATAGCCCTTTCTTTCAAGGATGCAAAGAGACGTAATGCTTTTGATTTAATAAGGTCAGTGGATCCGTTTTTGGTTACAATCGTCGATCCCTGTAGAAAGACGTCTCTCTCTAATACTTTGCATGATGAGCTTGAAGCAACCTTACTTTTCTCTATGTATTCAGCAGTTTTGCTTAAAATTGCTCTTATAGTTGACTCACCGTTTTTGTGTTCTTGTCCTATCTTTGCTCTGGACTCGCCTTGTTCATTTTCTTTATTATTTCAAGTTTTTCTTCCAATGATATTGCTTTTCGAATCGTTTTCACACTTCCACATTTTTGTTCACTCTTTGGCTCATGATGAAAGATTGGGAAAATACTTTAAAATAAAAAAAAGTACGGAAAACAATTGCAAAGGAGGCACGAGATATGATCACCAAAATGCTATGTAATTAGCAAACGACATTAATTAAGCGTTAAATTTGGAACATAAAAAATATATAGATAAAAAAATTTTAAAATCGGTAACATTTATTTTTCAGATGTATATAGGCGCACTAATCGAATTTTAGAGGCACGCTAATCGAATTTGGATATCGAAATAATACTTTAAATATACTAATAATACTAACAATACTTTAAATATTTGGATCTTCTATCAGATTGCTGTAATAATATTTAATAGATGCCAAGCAAAAAAGACTTTGTTTGACATGTTTGAAGAGAAACATAGGAGGAGGAGTGTAGCCAACTTTATCAGTGAACAAGATCCCGAATTCCCAATAAGAAAAGTCAACTAAGAGAGCGCGTCGTGTGTTATTTATAAATTGTTTATATGTCGTTTGTCCGTAATGGGGGGAAAACAAATGGGGTTTTAGGTAGAAAAAGCTTATAGCCTTCTCACATTACAGCTGAAGTATTTTGGTGTCCCGAATAGATACCCACTGCGCTGGATATCGGCTATAAATAAAACTACATAAATAAAACATAATCCGTAGTGTTCAACAGTTACACTGCTGCAGGGGGATGGTGTACATAGGTCCAGAAACATAAGTATATAATTTTAGGGGAACGCTTCATAGATTTGTATTGTTTATTTATGTGTCACTAGGACTGCGCCAAGGGCGACTGCTGTGCGAGTTATACTAAATAATTTTATCGATTTCCATTTCTGTCTCATGACATAAAATCGCTTGAGGCTTCTGAAAGGTTGAAGCTTGTGTCCACTACCTTCATGTCAGTGTTGATGTAAACATGTAAACCTATAACTGTGATATCAAAATAACCGAGACCGGTCTATTTGTAGCATAATCAGCTGTTTATATATTTTAATTTATATAAAAAATAAATTAGAATGAATGTCGCATGAAAAATTCTAATAGGCTATTTATATCGGATACCAGAAGTGCTTTTGATGAGACTGATAGTCAAAATCATCATTATCAGCCATTGTCGATCCACTGCAGGATGATGTATAATAGCACAAAATCCTTGCTATATCTGTTAATTGCGTATGTCTTCTAGTTCGCTTATTTTGTGGGAGAAAGAAGTCTTCTTCCACCTTATGAAACTAGCGAACTCACATTCGGCTGAAAAGTCCTTATAAAAATTTCCTTGCATCCTAGATGGGATACAAATTCACGTCAGTCTCGTTGATGCGGACTGCACTACAGAGGTTCCTACTGCTTCAATGTTTTCCTCTCAAGAGGTTTTCTTAGGGGGCGTAAGATTTGCTTTCTTTCACTGAATTCAGTACTACACAGTTCTAGAAGACAACTTTAAAAAGGGTAAGTCTTCTCTTTCCAAAAAATAGGCCATAACGCAACATTTAAGTATTAAGTGATATTAAAAATACAAAATGAAGCAGTTGAGGTACAGTTAGTAAACAATATATTTTATCTGCCTGCAAAAGGTCACAGAACAGATAAGATTAGCGACAGCCACATTCGGATACACAATGAAGGAGACTGCAATCATATTCGATCACTGTATGAAAAAAAAAAAAGTTTCACTGAACTCATCTTAAATGAACTAAGTGTTGCACATGAGTAGAGATACGGAGGTGAACCAGTTCAATGAGTTAGCTCTTAGTCTTACACAATTTCCTAGCTTACTGTACTCCTTTAGCGTACACCCTGTAATTTAATGCATCGCATCATTAATCTGCTTCTCAACTTCTTCACCACTCTGTGACCTGGAGCACATCCAAGACACGGTTTTTATATGAAAATCTGCTGTATTATATTTCCATAATATCCCGCTTTTCTAATTCTTCAGCATGTCTGGTGACCTTCCGGTCAAAAACGCATAATTACTTTGCCAGGCGTCCAATTTTCAATTCGCTGTCGCGTCCTTTGATGCCATAATCAAGTTCCCAAACTTTTCTTTTTCTTTTGCATTCCCAATTACGTACTGTCTGAAACAATTCTCTTGATAATTAATCAGTAGATTAAATCGGTAAAATAATTACATTCCAAAAATTGAAAAACAAAGCCAAAAAAAAAAAAAAAAAAAAAAAACCTGTGTTTACGAAGATAAATCGTATTAAACAGAACAGTGACGAAATATTTATTACTTCCAGACTAAGTTCTGTAAAGTGTTTCTAGCTTAACACAATTGGGATTGAGAAAGGGGAGATTAACTTTCCTGGAAGAACTAAGGTACCCTAAGGGCCTGCGCAGTAGTGGATCTAAGGGAAAGAACGACTGCCTCCCTCCCCTAACAAATTAGAATGGGATAGCGGAAGAAACCCTGATTTATTTTTTTTTAGAAATAAATTCATCAAGAGATTGACTTATAATTCAAAAATGTTAGTGAAAATTTGACAAATTATATTAATAAAATAAGAAATATTAAAATATGTGTTAACTATTTGTCTTCTCTTTCCCCATGGTCTGAATTCGCCACTATGGCTCAGGGGTCAGTAGCATGTTTTATTTTCAATAAACAGTTTGCAGTGTAGCGTACAATTTGTTTCTAAATCTTCTTACAGAAACCACATCTAATCTGTTGGCAGATTTACTGGAGAATCAGCTAGACTGCTAAGTTTCACAGAGCAGCAGACTATTTTCCTCATATCTTCGTTGCTGTTTAAGAGAGATGCAACAAAAATCAAATATAATTAATCTGAAACTATCCCCAGCTATCGTGGATAAAGGAGACCAAATGGCTAAAGAAAAACCCCGTTTATCTTTACGCAATAAACAGTGAAAGGTGGCCCTTGTTTCGACAGAGCATATTAGCAAGAATTTAACAGAGCTCACATCTGTTTTTGGAGACTGCAGAAAGGGAAAATTACACATAACGATTCTATTAAGTAATAAAACAGTGCTGACAAGCAAAAAGCACGGGGAGGGCAGTAATAGTTGAGCGCACAATTAGAATACAACTATTATATAGTTCTCCTTAGCCATGTGTTGATTGAAAATTGTAGAACGCGCTGGTGAAAATACACGCAAGCATGAAATGGAGGCATCATTTACTGAATTCGTGCTAACACCAATTCATTATACGATGTTAACTTGCAAGAAGAAATATCAGATCTAAAAAGTACAGAAAAACTAGCAGTATTTTAATACTGCAGTTAGTTATTCATAATTACATGAGCGTTGATGATCGAATATGGCAGCCAGTGGCGGCTCGTGACTTGAAATCGTGGGGGTGCTGCAACTTTCGAAATATACATACACACTGTAAGTACGGTGTATACGTGTTTGGGTAAAATATCGAAATTTATGGTAAAAATTTTAAAAATAAATTAAACATGAAAAAATATTGTTTATTATCGATAAAATTATACAGTTTGGTATAATTCAAAATTACTTGAAAATAAAATCCATTCCTTTAATTGTAATGTCCAAATATTTAAAGAGACGGAGTAAACACGATAAGCACTACGAACACTCTACTACTGGCGCAAACTGCATATAAACAACGGACAGTGCCGCATTACGCTAATAACTCGCATCTCACTATGACGTGCATATGCTTGCACGCGTAGCAATATGGCACTGTGATAAACACAGTGCTGCTAGCGTCCTTCACCCTCCTAATTGCTATAAGATAGATGTTTATTATTTTTTATACAAAATAAGAGAATTGTATAGGATTGGTGACGATAAAATTAAATATTACAAGCAAATATAAATAAATTAATAAATATATTTATATATCGAGAAAAATTGGGGGTGCTGCAGTTCCGCAGTGCCTATGCACGAGCAGCTCCTGATGGCAGCATTACACTATTTTAAAATTATATTTAATATAAGAGTAAATATAACTTGAAAAATATGCATATGTTAATATAACACTATATTATTAATATAACATTGAAATATTATATAAATATTATACTTAACAGGGTAATTAATCATTTTATAATCATTAAATATAAAATAATTTAAATTGTAATTTTAGTCCTATTAAATTATATATTTATAATTAATACATAATTTAATAAGACAATTATTTCAGCCCTTTCAAATGCTAATTTGACTATTGGGCCTAATTGTGTCGAATTACCATCATTTTTTTGTCCGGATTCATTTTGTCTTCCAGATCGAACGAAAGCTAAACTATGGCTTTGCTTATACTTACCAAGGCTTGAATTCGAAGAGCAACCAGTCGCAGGGTACACTATTGCATAAATCAGAAGCTTAATTATAATTACTCTACTATTTGAAATTAAAGTAACTGTCTCTAGATTAGAAATGTTAAATTTAATCTAGAATTAAAATTAATTTTTAAAATTATAAAATAATATAACTAAGCAGAAGAAAGCATGAAACACTGCTGCCGATACAATTCTGTAGAAGTCAAAGCTCCGGTTATCCAATTAAAAGAATAAGTACCTAGAATGAGCAAAGTTAAATCAGATGCTATTTTAAGATCGATCCGAAGTCAGCAATGCCAAGCGGGTTTAATTAATTTGTCCCTTCGATATTTAACCGCAAAGCCAAAAAAAAGTAAAAAAGGGCAAATTTCTGTACTAAAATATTTCGAAGTTTATTTTTATTCGCATGATTTTTTTTTTTCGTATTTAATACAGGACAAAACTGTTTTCAGCGAGCCGTTTATTTATTAAAACAACATTATAAAAATAAAAAAAAGACAGCCCTAGGTTGTTTAGAATTAAAGTAATCAAACTAAAACCTCGAGACAACGTATTGATTGAGAGTTGCATGCTGGAGTCGCATTTATAGACCGGTGAGCTTTATGAAGAATATGAAACACGTAATAAAGATGCAACTCGAAATACAGGATTTTACGTTGTTCTGAGCTTCATTTAAATGAAAAGTGGAAAAATCAGAAATAAACCATAAAATATTTTTCTTTTTGTATAGAGATTCAACAACTCTGTGGAAACGTGTCTCTCAATGCGATCCAATTATAGACTTTCTCTGAAGTTGGACCTGCAGAGATCGAAAAATATGAACCTATCTGATGAGTGGTCAGGAATGTACAGAGAATAATCCACCCATACGCAAAACTGTATTTCATCACCAAGATCCACAAACTCAAACAGCGGATCTTACCAGTCAAAGAAAAATATTGTGGTTTCCTGCTTAAGATATTGAAGAGTGATTTTATTGGCTGAAGAAAGGAGAGAGTGGATGAATTAAAACGATAACATCATGCTTCATATCTCCAATGTAGTGGAGAAATCTTCGTGTTTGCATTAGTTACCGAAAGTTGCACCCTCATCTACTCAAAAGCCGTACTCGCCATACACCTTCAGTCAGTAAACATAAACTGCTGTTGTTCCATCACCAATAGAAATAAATTATCGCATGCTAGTATACTTTTATTAAGATGATTCCATTTCACACAATGACTATCGTTTCAATCAAACTTGCGAATGATTGTAGAATAACCAACAGCATTTCTCTTCCCCGAGGGCGCAGCTATAGCTGAATTAACATAGAGTAACATTTTTTTGTTTCATTTGAACAGTCCTTATATAAAGTGGGGAGGGACAGTTCTTGAAAATGCTTCGGCTATTAAAATACTAGTTATACAACTGATGAGTCAAGCATATTCATATGGCAAGAATGCACCTATACAAAGAAAAAAAAAATTAATGGTCGTACTCTATCTAATAAGTGCAGCTTCCTATTGCAATACTTTTCTGTAAAACAGGCTTCACAACAAACAGGAATCACCTTGAAAATGCAACTGATAACGAATACATACACAGCCTCTACTGGCGAATGCTACATCAAGAAAATGTAGTCTACGTCAAGGAATTTGGTTCCTCACAAAAAGCAGGAAATGCAGTGGATGTCAAAATGCCACAAAAAAAAAAAGGGAAAATATTTGCAACATCGCACAACCTTGACGATTGTTCGTAGATGTTTCCTGGGCCATCCAGTTTTGCAAGATGGATTCTGTATGTGTGTGGGAAATTGAAAAGTGTTGTTTTTGAAATTAAAATGGGAGCAATCCCTGGAATGTATTATTGACTACGACTAGGCACTCGAGTATACAGCGGAAAATTCCTTTTGGTGGTATTGGAGGATCCTTTTCGTGGTTTTTTTTTTTTTTTTTTTTTTTTTTAACACTCCTGGGTGTAGAGATCCTGAAACTCTTGTGACTAATGACTTAGTGAGCATTAAAATCACTAAAAGCTCAACTGTTGCTGGGCATCGAAGGCATTTTTTTGTTGTTGTTTTGTGTTAGATGAGAAATAGTTGATAATTTCCAAGTTTAACTGTAGATATGTGATATTGTTTTGAGTCACATGAAGAATGATTTATGACTCTGGCGTATTTTTATAACTACTTCGGCGTGTCCTCTACTGAGCCAAGGTTATCGATGAATGTAAACCACGTCATTATTATTGAGAGAAATAAAATGAATTACATCAATAAACAGTGTAAGAGGAGGAAAATTGAGATTGTTTACAGGAAGTTAGTAATGATGTAAAATTTCATGGAGTACTATCATAAGATCCTGTATATTCCCTGAGGGTGTATCTCAGGAATTTGATGATGACGAACAGTAGTATGCACAGCTTCACACCGTCTCAAATCTTCGATCAAAATCGAGTATTGCTGCTTCACATATATTCACTTATTAACCAACTCCTTTGTTCTATTAAATACATCTTCTGATTTATTAAAACATCTGTCGTGCACATTTTCGGCTAACTAACGTTAATTCAAGAAAAAAAGTGCAATTGTATCTTTTACACTTATGTTGTATTTTTCCAGGAAGAATATTATAATCACATCGCTCGTGCATGACAAGCTCTGTTGTCACACAAGGAAAACAGGTTGAATTTGGGCAAGGATTTGTATAGCGATGGGGGAAAAAGGTAGAAATCAGATAAATGTGATAATCTTTGCGTGACATACTTGATGATATTACATGAATTTTCTTCGTTTGAAGGTCACTATGAGGCCCGAGAAATACTTGAGGAAAGGTTACACCTGAATCAACAACACGAGATCTTTCTCATCCAAGTGAGAACAACGAATGTTTTCAGATTTTTTTTTTTTTTTTTTTTCTTGAAACAGTTATGTTCGCCGGCAAAATTGTTCGAACATTATTGCAAGATCTAAACACAGAAAATAAAACTGTCTTTTTTTAGTCAGTGCCAAAGTTCCTAAAAATATTACAGTGCTTAGCATTACTGCGCCCCAGTTAGAAACAGTAGAGTTTATCCTCAATCACGTAGATAAATTTAACTTGTAAATTGTAAGATTACGTGCTCAAGAATAAATATAATAACACAGCAATAGCATATAAAACACAATAATATAAGCAACCTGTTTTTTTCCCTTTTTATTCTCCTCTTACTTGTAGGCAAAGTTCCTATGTTGGATATTTCTGATTAATGTTTTAATTTTTTGCATCTTGTTTTGGCTTTTTTTTTTTTTTAAATAAAACTCGAAACAGTTCTTCTCCATAGAATAAACTCAAAAGGACCACCAACAGGTTAAATCAAGCTGGTGAAGATTGAACACAAGCACACAATCACTATTAAAAATAAAAACATTTTATTTCCTTTACTAAGTGCCGCTGGAATTTGTAAAATTCTTGAATAATTAATCTTCGGCAAGGGTTCTTTTTTACGTGCACTTGATAGACAGTGGAATTACCATCAGTTTATGGCCACGTATACATATACACTTATAAACGCACACCCACGCACCATGGGTAGTCAAATTCGCAATTTCGTATCATTATATGACTTAAGCATGTTGAGGAAGTTGAAGGTCTCAATCTGAACTTTCACTTTCATGGAGAAGCACCTCCGGGTGGAAAGAGAGAGGTCATAGTTCGTTAAAGATGGCAGCTCGTGCGCGAACAATCCCACAGCAATGCCTTAATCCTCGAACGCATCTAACTTCGGACACGACAAGACAATGGTGAACTAGAAAGTGCATGGTTCAGCCGCACTTGTAAGCTACTTGGATGCTACGGATGTTCACGGTACTGATGAAATCAAGCAGGGCAATGGAAGCACCAAGATAACACGAGAGCACATAATTGAACGCAAAATTATTGGGACGTCGCGATGTAACGTGCACTGGAATTCAACGATTGTAGTGCTTAATAAATGTTTTAAGTTTGGTATGCAAGGCACTTAACCGGAATCCCATAGCGATCACAACAGGTGTGGGGCACATTTTACGATGTCATCAATTCTATAAAAACCATACGATGTAAATATTACCTCACAACTTCCGGTTATGCCATGTTAGAGTTATAAATCAAAGGATCGCGGGTTAAGAGGTCAAATTTTAACATTTCTGACGACACGATTCCAACACAACAACAGCAAAAAAAAAAAAAAAAAACACTCATATCGCACATTTTCCCCAAACAACCTGTTGCTCAAAGTTAACATTAGCAGAAGAACAGCGCATGCGTGATTGTGTATTATTTGCATCCAACTCTGTAAAACTAAAAATTTCCTTTCCAAAAAACGTGCATTTCTACATCGTTAATACTTGCTAACTTATTACTTGCTGATTAGTGCGTACTCTGCGAGCGTACGACTAATCCCATTTGTTAGAAAATACGCTCCCTATAAGCAAATCAAACACTGACCTTTTTCAGCGGCATCTTGAGACTGAAGACCAAGAACGTAGCATTCCTTGCAAATATAATCAAGTATGTGAATGGCGCGTCCTTTTAGTGTGTCCTACTTTGTTCGCTTGCGGCAACACACACACGATACAGGTGGTCTCGGAAGTATTGTCCGTACAAATGTCCGACACCTGTTCCACGGACTCCTAACTGTTATGGACTAGTTCATTGCGTTCGTAGGTGACAAACGAGTAGGAGAAAGAAATGGGAGCTTCCGTCAACAGGGCACGGTAATCCTGAAACGCAAGCCAATTGGCCATAGCTTCACTATGACAGGGCACACACGTGATGCACAAAGTCACAAACGAGAAAGATAGGGGGAGAGAAAGAAGGGAGAAGAAGTTAGAAGCAATATAAAATTAAATAGACGCTTTTTTTTTTTTTTTGAAAGCTTTAGAAGAATATATTTCAAATAGCAACTGAATAAAAAAAAGAAAAAAAAACTAAATCTATCTTGCACATTTGTAACATCGAAATCATCATGCCCGTCAATTGTTAAGTTACAACAGAATAATAAATATGTAACCAAACGATGTGGGACAAAGCGTTAAGGAAGAATTGATTTGGAACCGGAAATTCTTGCTTCTATGTGCGTGAAATTCATAATAATAATAAATATAATAATATATTAATTATATTATATTAAATTATTTAAATTATATTAAATTATTATATTATAATTATATTAAATAATATATTAATATAATCGTGCTTATATCTCAAACCAGGAATCTCACTAGTCAGAAGATGGCGCTGGTAATGTCATAATAGAAATCTGCAACTTCGATAACATCTTGAGTTATGCAAACAGTGAACTGAATGTTACGTCAGAGACATCAAAAGCTTACATGTAGCAAGCCTTTGTTTTCTAACACGAAGCCATAGTAACAACAATTCCTATATTTGAATAACCTTTTTAACAATTGCCAATGAAAAATGCTTTCAAATAAAACCCATCAAAACTAAACAAAGGTTTCAGTTTTTTCGTTTTTTTTTTTAAATAAATGCATATTTCTAATATTCATAAATCCTGTTTACCAATGATGACAGTTTTTTTTAAGTAACCAATCGAAACGTTACTTCTTCAATCAATCAAAACTTTTATGACGTGACCTTACATGTTGTTTAGAAGTGATCGGGTACTTTTATCCAATTAGTCTTGTGAACTTAATTGAACTATTAAAAATAAATCATGAGGGAACAACAGACTGGAAAAAACTTTTTAACACGCACACAAACCGGAAGTGCTTTTACAACAACTGAGCACGCATGTTTCACACACTAATAGCTACCTTAATGAGAAAGAATGGGTTAACAATATCTATGATAAGTAGGTCTCGTGCTTGGCAGAACTTGTCACAGACGATGTCACTTTCACAGTCAGTCATGTGACCACAGTTTGAAAACAGGTGGATTGCAAGTCACATACGTACGCTTTTCTCTTTTATAAAAACATACTGAAATATAAAAAGTTCATTGCTCACCTAATCATGAATTTTTTAGCTGATTCGTGATTGATTGTGAAAAAAAAAAAAAAATTATGAAATCACAATTCGAGAACGGAAAGTCATCGGGTGGGCTTCAAGCCTGATTTGTTGAATATGTAAACATTTCAGATTACCAACTTGAACTATGGATGCTATATACAGAAAAATCAACTACTGACAGCAGATATTCCACTATCTAATCAGTTGGTTAGTCAGAATTACGTGAAGGTAACTAAGGCTAGCAAGGCCAGTTTTTTTTTTTATTGATAGTGTGTGTTTTTCTGGTCGGTATACTTTATTTTACAGGATGAAAAACTCGAGGATCCGAGAGAAAAAAAAAATCCTGTCACCTCCGACTCACCTTCATCTGAAAAGTCCAATCTACTTCTAAAGGTTCGATCTACTCAGCATAGCTATTTTCAAAAATAAACAAAAATGCATACAATGTTTTATTTGGCGCAATATAATGAACATTTAGAGCCCAAAGGTTTCGAAGGTAACGGAGAACTTCAGAAATTTCTCTTTTTATTAAATAAAGCGAGACATAAATTGTAAAAAAATATTTAGAAAAAAATTAAGTTCACGGCTGTCGGTATGGATTGTGTTATACTGCTCTGATAAAAGACTGCATCTTCAAAGAGTCTGCATATTCGCCTCTTATTAGTCATTTTAAAGGGTTTCATTGGGATGACAGCAATGTCTGGGAAATCTCATCACAGACTACGCGAAATGCCATGCTAAAGCGGTTGACGTTTTTCTCCGGATGATGAACCTACACGAATACTATTTGCTCACATAGTAGGAAATATTTTAATATTTTTATTATCAACTATTATTATTATATCATTAAAATGTCATCTCCCACATTTCTAATTAAACGTTGTTTTACACTTTATACTCATTATATTCCAACCATTTTTTTAAAAAAAGGAAATACGGCAACTCTTCCATCATCCTGACTAGTCTCTTCCGTCAGATGGATACGCCTTTTTTCTTATCTTTCCAAGAATAAAAAATTACTTCCCAGAAGTTGTCATCTTATCTAAAGATGGCAATCTTATCTGAAAGAAAGACGATATCAACTGATAAAAAAAAGTTTACCACGGCGCATCGACGAGTCCTTATTTACTTTGCGATGGCCAAAAGTAAACAACAGTTGATGTATGAGGAACAATGGAAAACATTGTTATTTATTTAACCTGATAGTTTTATTTATGCTTTCGCAATGCTCGGTGGAAGAGGAAAGTGTCCGATGACAGCAGAATGGAGTCGGCATTGATATATCGGAGGCAACATTGTCGTAAAGTGGATGTGCCAATCAATCTAAGTTAACACCTTGTTCGTTTTCGAGTGGATAAAGAAGGCGTTAATACCCGAGTTCAATCAATGACAGCCTAGCATCCCATCCTTGTAGAGAAAGATTTTTTTAGACAAAGAGAAAAATTAAGAAAGGAAAAAAAAAAAAAAACAGTTGCTCTTTATAGCCTGTTCTATAAACGTGCTATTGACCAACCTGTTTGAAACAGAGTTACTGGTTAAAAAAAGATTTTTTTCGGAATGTTTTAGATGTCGAAAATTGCACTTTATATTTCACCCTTTCATTTTTTTTTAAATTTTTTTTTTTATCGTTTTAGGTATATGCTCTTTTTCAGTACTTACCGAAGTTATAAAACCACACACTTCCTAGACATATACAGCGAATATGTTGGCATAATTTATGGTAAATGTGTCTGTGGGACCGGAATAGTTTGTACGGCCTATGAAATAAAGGTAAGTTAGTCGTTTACACGAGGGTGTGGCAGGGTTTTTACTGCGGAGAATTTTGATTTTATCATTCATAAAAAAAAAAAAAGTCAAGCTATTTATGCGTTTGAATCTAAACATCAGTCAAACAATTACAGGGAAAAAAATATACATCCCGGAGGCTATCAGCGATACAGACCAAGCATATTCTAAGCTCGAGAAATGCTATCAATTATAGGTATAATTCAAAAGACTTAGAAACAGGTGGATATTAAAGATCCAACATTATTTCAAAACCGAATGTTTGTAGAAACACTCGGAAAGCTTCTAAAATTGACCGCAGAACTTACGAGAATACAATCCTCGGCATCGAGGTCTTAGCTTGCACACTTCAAAGAACACGACCGCTGCCCACGCGTCTGTATATTCGCCTTGTATTAGTGATAAAGTTTCACTGGCCTGACAGCTGTTTCGAACTGGTTGTCAAGGACATTTGCTAATAGGACACTTGTTAAAAATTTGTTATCTACTGCCTTTGCTACTGCTTTAGTAAATGCTATAATGAAGGAGTAGGCAATATTAATTGGTGTTTGCAAACAACACATCGTCAAGACTGCAGAGGCATAAAGACAAATGGAAAACTGTAGATGGATTTTTTTTTTTTAAAGTCCGAGATTTATGCCCAAAATCTTTCCTAAAAGTAATAAAAAAAAAACTGTTTATACAAGTGCTTAGAAAAGTAAATTTTATATTATATTTAAAAGTGTGAAAAAAAAGTATGCATTACAAAATAAATAGTTCCAACATATACGATAGTGTTGAGTGAACATTCACAATTATACTCACCTCTGCTCTGTCGACGTATTTGCAGCTTTTCTGTTTACCTCTCTCGGCGTGTTTTAGCTGCGAAAAGAAGAACAAAATATATGACAATGAAGAGAAACGATTTCAAATGAAAATAAATCAACTGCTGGCATATTCGTGCAAAAAAAAAAAAAAAGGAAATGCAGCAAATGAAATTCGTCTAGTGTAAACCGTGTTTAGATTCTCTTCATTAACATGCGTATTACAATCAATATCTTTCGTTTCAGAGGAAATATCCACTAGTTAGCTATGAAATCGCAATAAAATACCGCATCGAATGCAAGTTTTCTGGGTTTTTTTTTTAATGAAAAGTTTTTTTTGTCGTTTGGTTACAAAGTAAATTATACTCGACAATAAATTATCTTCTTGTTTAGTCCTTTATCCAAGTGTAAAAACAAACAAAGTTTGCGCGTGAAGTATCTTTACGATTAGGCTACTTGTATATACAGACTATTGACTTCGCATCCCATAATGCAAAGCACACTTCCTCTCGAACATGTACTGTCATATTTTATATCGACCTGTAGAAGGGAACAACACTTTCGGTGGAGAATTTTTGACTACAATTGAATTAGTCCTATCAAACCGAGTTCATGAGCGTTTTTCAAATCGAAAAAAAAAAAAAAGAAAAAAAATCAAAAATGATCGAAGGAATATTTGTTCTCGCAGTGGATTTTAAGACTTTTTTAAAAATTTATTTTGAATATGAGTGAGATATAATGGAAAGCGAATTTTTTTAAAGACTAATTCCACCCATAAAAGACTGGGAAAACCTGCAGAACATCCTGGGGCCACATTCGGATGATCTGTACCATACTCTGGATCATCATCATCATCACGAACCATGGGCTCACTGCCCGTTGATGTCTGACGCCTGTTTCACTATCTTCTTCTTCCACCTTTCTTTGTCCAGTGCACAGTGTCGCAGTTTTTGTACACCCATTCCACACCAGTCTTTTATATCGTCCATCCATTCTCTGTATGGTCTACCTCTTCTGTTTAAACCATCCAAAATACTAAACGTAAATGTCTTTATCTTCCGGTCCTCACTCATTCTACAGATGTGTCCAAATAATTGCAGCTTCCGTTTTATAATCTTCTGCATTAGATTCTGTTTTGGTTGGATCTTCTAATAGAGGTCTTCATTGGTGATTTTCTGTATCCATCCTATTCTTAGAATCTTCCTGTAACAAGTTTTTTCAAATGCCAAAATTATTTTTCTTGATTCCTTATGTATTACCCACGTTTCAAGATCTATACAGTATAACACTGAAGATGTATGTTTCCAGTACTCTTAGTTTGGTTTGCAGGCTGATCAATCACTTTACTTTTCCAGATGTTTTCCATGGCCTTCAGATTTGTTCTTCCCTTTGCAATCCTGATCTTTATTTCTTTTTTTATAATCCGAGTCATATGTCAGTTTACTTCCCAAATATGTGAATTGTTCTACATTTTCTATATCAGTTCCTCCACTTTATCTTTTGTTTCATATTCTTCTCACAAAATTCTTCAATAATAACAATGTCATCTGCAAATCTCAGATTGTTAATTCTCATTCCGTGTACAGATATTTCTTTGGCATCTTCCTTCAGTTTGTCCATTGCTCTTTCTAAATGTGCGATGAAAATGCTTGGTGATATTTTTGGGTCTCCCTGTCTAGTACCTCTGCTTGTTTTAAACCATTTCCCCAAATCATCACCTATTCTAACTGCTGCAACTGCATTCTAATAAACATCTTTTAATATAGCTATTAGTTTTTTTATCAATTCCATAGGATTCCAGAACTGCTAATGTCACTTTCTGGTTAATACTGTCAAATGCTTTTCTGAAAATCAACAAAGCAAGTATATATGTTTCTGTTTTTCTCCTAGCTTTCTCTGCTATTAACCTCATTGTCAAAATCTGTTGAATTGTAGTTCTATCCTTCCTAAATCCTGCTTGCTCGTCTGCAAGGTATGCTTCCAATTGTGTTCTCAATCTTTCTGTCAATATGATCATCATCATCACTTTACCAAGGTGACTTATCAAGGCAATTGTTCTATAATTTTTACAGTCTAGCTTATTTCCTTTCTTGTATGATGTTACTAATATTGATTTCACCCACTCCTCTGGCATTTTCCCTTCTTTCCATACATAATATTACATAGTTGGTGCATTTCTGTAACCATACTTCCCCCACCATATTTAATCATTTCTCCAGTAATGTTATCGTTACCAGGACTCTTGTTGTGCTTTAGCCGTCCTATTGCTTTTTCTACCTCTCCTCTTAAAATGCCCATATCATACTCTGGATACCAAACATTTAATCCACTTCAAGCCTCCAACCCACACAGTAAAAATTATCTACAGTAAATTCGAAATCAGTCAGTTCATGAGAAACGCGGATATTAACTGAATTTTATTTTTTACTTATGCCAAAATTATAATTCAAAGAGAGAAATATGCTTCCCCGATACAAAACACCGATGTAAATATTTGAAGCTCTTGTGATCAACTACATGATTCAGTACCGAAAGAACGAATGTGAAAAATTCCAAAAATGTCCAATTATCTCCCCACCGATGCCATTGGTAGATGGCAATAGAGTTGAATGGGATCCCTCGCTTCTGCTTCGTTATGGCTACACGGACTATAGAATGAGAAAAACAGCCAACGAGACAGCACAGTGGCAGTCCTTTAAATGAAGGTTTCTCAAACTGTGTTCCGCGAGAAGTTCGGGAATTTGTCATTTTAGTTTTCTAAGCATTTTTCATGAATAAATATTTTATAGTGGAAATATTCTGAGGAGAATGATATTCGTGAATATGTCGAAAAGCTCAGACCCAGAACGCCTAATAACATCTGTGTTTTCACAATTTTCACACATCGAAGCCTTTCAATATTTGGGAAAGGTAATACCGCTGTTTATGACCGGTCATAAAAATTGCCTGCGAGCGGATTATAACAATGGGCGGCGTATCCTCTGTTCTCAAAACTGAAAGAAATAACATCTACGTTGCAAATGTTATTGATTAATCAGCAAGGAAGTAGAAAGAAAATTTTTCCATTGAAATTGAAGATCAAGGTAGTCTGTATCCGGTTCTCAAATCTTAATACTGAATACTTTCTTCGCAAGTTCGTATTGCAGTGTATAAGTGCTTGTTCTGAAACCGGAGTGCCGTGATTTTTTTTAAAGTAATAGGAATACAGATTTAAAATCTAATATGAATAAGAGACAAGGCACTTTGTTTAATTTAAGAATTAAACAAAGAAATCTCTTATTGAGATTTCTTTGTTTTAAGAAATCTCTTATTGAAGATGTTTGTGACGGAACAGATAGTGAGTCATCCACCTCAAGCCTACAAAGATCTCCAGGATGTACAAAAGGAGGGGGAAACTACCATCACACAGGAGAAAAAGTCTGCATTCACTCGTAAGTACTTATAATAATATTATAAATATATTTGGTGATCAGAATGGGATATGTCAATGAAAATCAGCACAAATTAATTTAATGATGTTTGTCTGAAGAAACTACGATATGCTACAAGACTTCATTAGTCCAGTGATTGATAGCTAATTTAAATGCCATTTATATTTGTCAACATGCCACACCGTATACATAATTGCAGTGTACTAATACTCTTTATGATTATGCCACAATTAATTATTAATACTTATGTTAATGTATGAACTTTAAAAAATTTTGGAAAGGTATTTACGAGTAAATTTGTTGGGACCGGGCCCTCGAAAAAAAAATAAAAATAAAAAATCAGCTAACGCCTGTTTATTCTCTATATAGGGAGTAGGCGAGGCGGCTTTTAAAAAAAGAATTCTTCTTACTCTTTTAACTAATTTTATAATTAATATATCTGATTTATTTCGAACTGTTTAATTTTTATTACTGAACATTTTATCAAATCATTCTTATTACAACTGCTTTTACATTATTTGACACGATTTAGTACTTTTCTTACAAGTATTGTTAAAATGCATATTTACTTTTGTGTGTTGCAGTCTTTTTTTTTTTTACTATTTTGCATTATTCATTTACTTTTATATTATTCGGCATTTCTTATTTATAATCTTATTGCTTTTCATACTAAAGTTACCTTTACAACACAATTCTATTTGTTTTTATTATAGCTCGGACAAATATTGGAATTTGAATATTATTCAAAAAATTACCCATGGATTCTTGACGAACTACTGCTGCTGACACATCTACTCGTATTATTGGAGAACATATGGAATTACAAACTGTGGTTTCTTCAAAAAGCTAATATTAAAAAACAAGAGTCATCTAAGAACAGACCAAAATGGAAGTACCATGAAAGTTACAATTGCTGCAAATGCAAGAAGCATCTTTTCGCGTGAGTTACCGCATTGCACTTCATGGTGAAGCTCATACAATTGGTGAGACGCTCATTAAGCCTTGTGTGAAAGACATTGTATCATGCATGTTAAACGAGCAGGTTGCTAAAAAAAATAGATGCAGTGCAATTATCAAATGATACTGTTTCACGCCGCATCAAAGATCTTTTTGCTGACATAGAGAAAGAGCTAATTCATCAATTTAGACTTTGCAGTGAATATTCATTGCAAATGGATGAATCTACAGATGTCGCAGGACTCGCTGTATTACTAGTGTTTGTTCGTTACATATTTGATAAAGTATTGAAGAAGATTTACTCATGTGCGAATATCTACCAGAAAAAACTACTGGAGAAGATATATTCAACTGTATTAATAATTATATTATAAAACAGGAAATCGGTAGGGAGAAGCGTATTGATATTTGTACAGATGGTGCTTAAGTAATGGTAGAAAAGATGAAGGGAGTTGTAACACGTATCCTGCAAGTAGCTACAAGAGCCACCAAAAGTCATTGTGTTTTGCATAGACGAGCACTAGTAACAAAAAGAATTCCTACATGTTTAAAAACTATTTTGGATGAAGCCGTAAAAATTATCAACTATGTAAAATCTCGACCACTTCAATCCAAATTATTTAAACTGTTGTGCGATGAAATGGGTAGTGCACATAACGCACTTTTATTACATACTGAGAGATGGCTATCCAGAGCAAAAGCATTACTGAGGCTTTTTGAACTTCGTAGTGAGTTAATGGTCTTCTCGATGTCACATAATTTTGGACAAAATTTTATTGAATTATTAAGAAATTCTTCATGGTTGATGAGTCTTGCGTATCTGGCAGATATTTTTACAAAGTGCAATGAAATTAACTTATCATTACAAGGAAAGAATATTACAATTTTTAATACAAGAGATAAAATTGCATCTTTTGATAGGAAGTTGCCATTCTGGATTTCTACGGTTGAACAGAATAATTTGGATTGTTTGCATGGATTTTTGACCGAAATAAATTCTAAAGTAAATGAAGAAGTTTCTAACGTAATTTTAGAACACTTGAATGACTTACAATCAACCCTTTTGCAGCATTTTCCAAAATCCAGTGAGGACAATTCCTGGGTTCTGAATCCATTTACAGTGACAGCTAAACCAGCAGGCTTCAGCGCAAGTGACTAAGAAAATCTAACTGACTTAATTAGTGAGTCTGATTTAAAACAAAAATACAAGGAACTGCCGATAAATAAACCAATATATTCTGCCCGTTCATTGCGTTTTGGCTGGTTTGCAGAAATGAAAAAATCTTGCCAACTCAATATAAGACACATTTCTGTCTTCCTCGTGATTTACATCGAAGACGGTTGGTACAGGAAAAAAAAAAAAAAAAAAAAAAAAAGAACGTTATTGAACAGAATCGGAGATTTCTGCAGTTGCAATTACAACGTTCTTTTAAAATCTCTGTTTATCTTCGTGGATGAGGGCGTTTGGATAGAAGCTTCTCAGCGTAGCGATGACGTCGGACTAATGTGGATGAACAAGGCGTTACTCATTCAACGTCAGACAACACCCTCTGGGTCCCAGATTAATGAAAAGATAACCGGAGAGAGAAAAAGAGAGTGCAAAAAATTATCAAATCCTCGTGCATCTATTTATAGCACTCGTAACCTAGATACGCTAAAAAGAGGTTCACGAGCAAGATGCAATTTAAGGTTACCAACCAGGAGAATTTTCATCAAGCCGACGTGACGTCCAATTATTCATCTCGCTTTTCATCTAAGTCAGTGGTCCCAACAAGAAGTGGCACCCCCCCCCCCAGGGACGGTTAAGAAATTTGTGTATATGTATGTGTAGAGGGGATTGATTTGTTACACTCATGGGGGATGATTAAATGAATAAAATTGTGCCTGACAAATGCATTAAGTTTTAAGAATATGTTATGCATTTTATAATTTTTTCTTTCTTTTTTTTTGTTCCATCAATATTTAAAATAGAAAGAATCTATTACCGATATTTCAAAATGTATCTACTCTATAATATAAAATGATAAGCATTTTTTTGTAACGTTTTTTGTCAAGTTATTTGAAACGTTTTTAAACTCAGGGGCTACCCTGAGTGTCGAGTCTTCAAAATTCGAGTCATCAGAATTCAAGGAGAACCGGCCTACCAGTCCGGAACTCGGGACGGTTGGGCGCCGTAGGCGTTGGGGGGGGGGAGATCCCCCTAGGTTTTACTATAAATCAATATAATATTATATAACACTTTTGTTCATTTTTCTTTTCCATTTTTGTAGTAATATCATCGCTAATAAGTAAATTTGTGATATCCATAAATTAATTTTTTTTTTAAAAAAAAAGGGGGGGGGGACATTAGGAAATAATATTTATGAAAAGGGATGTACCAACACTCGACTGCAAGTTATCTGGTTATGCTGTTCCAGTTTGCACAGTGACTCTATAGCTTCAAACATTTCACGCGCAAATGTCTATGCAATGATGACACTGCATGGATGGGGTAGTTTGTATTTCATTATTTCATCTTGGCTCACGTCAAGGCAGAACAGAAACGGAACGTGACTAACAAAAATACCATCCACTTTCGTCTAGCAGATAAAGAAAGTTGATCATTATTATCAATCCTTAGAGGATCGATCGTGTTTTTTTTCCCCCCTTAAAAATGCCTGAACCTTCCGAAATGACTTATTCATATCGATTAATGATGAATGTAATCATATTTACTTTGAAACTCAAAAATTAGGTTTTCTTTAGGGCCTGTTATTTGTTTACATCCAAGAATCAAATATTAAGCCGAATGAGGACCACATCTTTTTCGAATGTTATGCGCTGACGACACATGGACACTTGGTCGAGTGTCCCACTTAGCAGCAGACAGTACGATTCCTGTGTCAACACATTACACGTACACCGTTACACTTTGCGCATACCGTCGTAATTTAGTTTCCACGTTCATTGATCTGATATACATTCGACCACTTTACAGCCCGCTCTGTCCACACGGAAATGGAACCGTGCATATGTGGGGAGAAAAAGACAGCTGCCATTCTGGTATGCCGACGTAAACTGTAAACTAACAGTTACAGTATAAAGTATAGCACGAGTAGGTGTTACCTCCCCTAATAAATTATCAAAATTAAACACTACTTATCCAGTAGGTCAGTGTTTCTCAAACTTCAGCTATCCGCGTATCCCTTCTTAAATTTTCATTATTACCAAGTACCCCCTTATCAAATAATAAATAAATAAAGTTTATTTCATTGTAAATGTCTATTTTATTTGAATTTATATGTTCATGTAAACAAAAAATATGATTTATTTTTAATAGAACAAAATTTGGAAGAGGTTCCTCTTCATTTCTCGTCCATTAAGTAAGTCCACATTTCAAGTAATTCATATCATACTTACGAAGATTTTTCATCTTCTTCCTAGTTGGTTCTCTAGAGCTGTCAGACGACACACTCTTATCAATTTCATTTGATCCAGATGCAATATCAACGTTTTCTTGTTACTTACAGCTCCTTGTATTTGCTATATTGCTCTCTTTTTTTGCATTTCATAAATCCAGTCTTTAACCAATGATCCATACTTAAGAATTTAAAAGCTAAAAACAAATACTGTATTTACTCGAATATAACTCTAACTTTTTTTTTCCAAATTAAATCGTGTTGCGAGATGCGTGCGGGAATTTTCGGAAACTAAAGTTTTCAGAGAAAAAAAACTGAAAATGGTGCGACTTACCAAGAAGCTCCTACTCGCTATCACTACTTTTGGCATCGAGAACAGTTCGTTTGTGTGCATCGTCAAAGTCATCTCCCAAATAGCGTCATCTTCTTTCCCATTATTTTCAAGCAAAAATTACCAGTAATTTACAAGACTTGAGATACGTAGAGCAGCGAACTGCGTATGATTGGTGCGGTATTAACAAAAGATCGCGCGAACCAAAGACAAAATAGCATTTCAACAGTTGAGTTGAAATGCTAATTCCCTTCAATCGAATTCCATAATATCTGAAACACATTTACTATATATTTCTTAGTTTCAACACGTTAACGACGGGGGTGGTGTCAAGCAAATCCATATGTTGCAACATATGGTTTTGCTTGAGTCTATACAGCAGTTTCTGTCGAAGGGCAGATGTGATTCATTTGTTAGTGCCGTTTTTATTCTAGTTGTCTCTAATTATGCTATTTGTTGAGAAATATAATGATTTCATCCGTTAATGATGCATAGCCGAAAATTGCCACGTCCCCCCCACCACCACCACCACGAAGACCTTTCGCGTACACTTTGAGAAACACTGCAGTAAGTCATAAAATGGCGACCAAAGACACTTACCCTTTGAAAAGCTTGTTCCATGGAAATATAACCTTCCCGCACCATCCATGTCAGTTGGATCCTTTCCTCGTCAGCCAATTCTCCGGGAAACACTACAAAAAATGCAAAAGGAGAAAAAAGTGTTTCAAGTTCATAGGTCATATAATTTTATTTAAATTAAGAAAATATCAGGTCGAAGGTTATGTGAATCAAGTGTGTGTGTGTGTAAGAAGGGATAGGTTTTAGTAGTTTTCCCACATAGACTCAACGACGAAGGTCGTATAATCACGAGCGGTAACTGAACTCCTTATCTAAGGTGCGAGGGACAAAAGAGTTTTTGTTGATCTGGATCAAGGAAAACTAGGAGGGTTCAGGATACAGATCAGACTGCGTTAACAATGTCAATAGGGCGTGGATTTTCCCTTGTTATTAACGGCAGCAAATTCACACGCTAATAGTATTAAATGCCATTTGCAGTCAAAGATCAAATGACAAGCGATATTCCACAGCGGAAAATATAACAATTATTATTTAGTTTTTTTAAGGGAGAGATAAAAAAGACAAGAGAACTGACAGCGCTACTTTTCTCCTATTTTTAACCTATTTTAGAAAACTGATGGCAAGGTATTCAAGGCAAAATGTTTGCATCATTCCTAATGATGTCGAATTGCAATTTAAAATATTCCTGAACAACCATATATGGGAATAAAATAGCTTAGCAACGCCAATAATTGCTCCAACGGAAGAGGAAACATAATGTAACGCGCACATACAAAGAAAGAGATACAACAATGCCAGTGAATCACACGCTACCCGGTACCTCGTGAATCACACGAACTATTATATGTTCGAACTGATTCGCGCAGAATCCAACAAAGTAGCATCGTTGATTACCACTACACGCTATTTCTCATAGCTTGAAAAGCTAATCAAACCTCGTGGAGTGTCAATAGTTTATGATATGTATTATTATTGTATAATCACGCAAGGCATCTCTTTGCTAACTTGAGTAGTACAAGCCACGTTCAATGGGAGCGTAAAAATATGTAGAAATAATTAGTAGGATCATGAGCGTAGTCAAAATTTCTGCACTATACAGTACACTGAAATATTAATTAAATTACAAGTTCAGAATTAGAAGAAGGGGGGGGAATATTTAAGTTATATAGAGTTAGAGCAGTAGTATGTGTAACAAAGTGAATGACCTTAAGATATTCGCAAGGTTATCACAGTGGCGGCTCGTGGTGGTAAAAATTTAAAAAAAAATTAAAGATGAAAAAATATTGTTTATTATCGATAAAATTATACAGTTTGCTATAATTCAAAATTACTTAAAAATAAAATATATTATTGTTTTGTTTCATGAAAAAAATATTGTTTATTACCTATAAAATTAAATAGTTCAGTATAATTCAAAATTACTATAACAAATGTTATGTCTTTAATTGTAATGTCCAAATATTTAAAGAGAAGGAGTGAACACGATAAGCACTACGGACACTCTACCACTGGCGCAAACTGCATATAAACAACAGTGGAACTGCGCGACGGACAGTGCCGCATTACGCTAATAGCTCGCATCTCACTATGACGTGCATATGCTTGCGCGCGTAGCAATATGACACTGTGGAAAACACGGTGCTGCTAGCGCCCTCCTAAGTGCTACAAGATGGATTTTTATTATTTTTTATACAAAATAAGAGAATTGTATAGGATTGTTGATGATAAAATTAATTACAAGCAAATATAAATAAATTAATACATATATTTATGTATCGAGAAAAATTGGGGGTGCTGCAGTTCCGCAGTGCCTATGCACGAGCCGCTCCTGGTCATTCATTCACTTTGTTACGCATACTATTGCTCTAACTCTATCAGTGCAACAGTCGATATAAGTTGTTTGAGTCAGACGTGTCAAGCTAACAGGAAGACCGTTGAAAAATGAAGCTACATACCATTAAGTAATGCAACCTGATGTTCGTCTGCGTAACAGATTACGTCACTTACATTATATGCATCACTTCTATATTTATTTATTTTGTAAACGTCTGTGTATTTATTTTAACTTGATTATTTGGTGCTGTTGTCGTTGTTTGGAATAACGGGCCGAAGCAGATAAAGCTATGGGGGACAGAGTAGAGTCCCAAAAAAACGGAGTTTTCTGGGAAAAAAAAAAAAAAAAAAAAAAAAATTGATGTTGACCTGCAGTTATATGTATACTGCTCCAGGTACTGCCTATGGAAAAGTTCATGGGCCGCTAATATGTGAAAAATTAAAGTACATAAAAATAATGAATAACATTTCATGTATTTGTTCCTAAATGACTATCAATTCCCGCGCACGCACGCACGCACGCACACGCACACACACACACACACACACATATACAAGGTTGCAATAAGCATTACGAAATACTTATTGCAACCTTAATCTGAAATACCTACCTTCTGCTAGCCTCTTTTGAGAACCATAAGAAGATAATTTCCAGGAACTAGACTTCTGGCCGTGCCTTGGAGATCCTTTCCTGCTTCCTAAACTTCGGAATAATTTTCCCAAGCCAGTCCTCTTTTTCGTTTGCTCCGGTACCTCTCCGTTTTCTCGTCCTTCTAGGAAAAAAACACAGAATAGTTGAGCAAATCTTATCAATTAGCTATAAGGGAAAGAAAGAGAGAAAAAATAACTCACAGAGTATGTTACTGTTTATTTAACACGAGAAGTTTTGTTACATCAAACCTTGAGATAACTTATCTCAGATAAGTATACCGGAAGAACTGCAGAATAACATTAAACTATTAATTCAAAATTACCCGAAACACAATAACATCCAATCCAAGCCATTTATGACAAATACCTCGACCTGAGGTCAGACTAAACTCAAAACTCCAAAGTAATTAAGGGAAAGATTACCCTGAATACACAAAAGATATTTTCCATGATAAATCTTTTAACTACAAAACATTGTTCATGGATGATGTCGATTTAAACTTGACAGTTCAATGTACTTGGAGAAAGTCCATATTCGGGAGAATGCTCGTTTTATAAACTTGGCAACAATCTTGAGGATGCTGCTAAAAATCGTTTATTACATGTCAAAAACAACTTGGACTATACACCGTCATGGACGAAGCAAATAAATTTGAATCCAATTCACAGGCTAGTGTAAATTATTGTTTAGCCAAGAGCCTTTTCATCTATCGAGATCAACACATTTGTACTATCATATTTTCTTTCCGAGTTGCAGTATGTCATAACCCTTGTTTATACAGATGCCGTTTCCATGGTGACCGTAGACAGCCGGGAAACTTGCTACAGGACAATCACCCGATTCTCAACTAATGGCAAGAGACCGACGCTAGAAATGGATGTTTGAATCAAATTAAAAGGATATAATTTTTAGAAAGGCACTGATTCACAAAAATTGCTTTAAAAAAAAAAAAAGGCGTCCAATTACATTTTGTTTTAGCTACAAAGCGTAACGCCGTGAACTAATCACGGATTCAATATCCCCAAGAAAAATATTAATTTAATGCTATCATACATATTGATGAAGAACAGCAAATCTATTTTATGTAAACCTTGCACCTGAGTGGCAAAATCAACCACGATATGACCCTGATAATAGCTCTTAACTTCGGTGGTGATCTCGGTGAATAATTCCTAAGCAAGTTCAAAAAGAATAATTTGAAGACGCTGGATTGGACAATGGACGAAAAGATATTTGGAGATATTTTCTGATCATAAGACCGTTGATCCCCACCCTCTTCCTTAGACGTAATCTAATTCAACTGATCTCTTTGTTTCTCAGATGAACATCTTCATGGTACAATCAGAATTAGCGAAAACTCTGAACACGACCGACCAACTGTCGGAATTAAACAAACAACAACAATAATGAATTCGCCCATGAAACAGTTAATGTTCCTCATTGATGAAATAAAGAGAATGTTACCTGAGACCCGCTCGTATTCCAGACATCGAGGTCTATCACTGAGGGGACACTCCTTTCGATAAGGAGACGAATATCCACTTCTTTTCTTCTTCCTCTTGCCAGTTGTCCCACTGAAACATAGCTGATGCATCTCTTCCTATTTTTTTTTTTTTTTTTTTTAATTCGGGGGCCACACTATTTCGGATGACCTTAACGTTACGAGAGCACGTTCGCACGCCGACACTATTGTGAAAAGGAGATACCCGAAAGGTCTCCTTGAGGCAACCACCAATGACAAGTTGATCGCATGTCACGTGATTCTGGCCGCTACGATGGGTGTGGACCCAATTTGTTGGCATGATCGACTACATTGTGCGGTGCTTCGACAAAGGCGCGAGCCCCTAGGGTATTACTTGGGCCATCTATAATTCAGGAAGGCAGAGCTTGGAGGACCTTCAATAGACTCTCCTCCCTCACATCGTCTCATCACGAGATGCGTCCGCCATGATTGATAGCCTCGATCCCAGGGCTCTCGCACCGCATAAAAGACAGTATTATGCTTGGTAGTCATTATATATATATATTTTTTTTTCTTCTCTCTCTCCTGGAAATACAAGAGTTGCATATTTCCTCCGCCCACCCTCCTGCCGTGAGCTGAACGCGGGGATTTTGTTATGTAAAAATCGATTTTTTCCCGTTTATCGAGTTTCTCTTGTCAAAGGAATAATGGGACCGGCGAGCGTGTGGGTTTACGGAAGGACGACCAAACTATTTGACATCAACACTAGTCTTCCTCCCCCAGGAAGTGAAAACTCATGCGGTGATGGGGGAGCGTGGAACTTAGAGAAGAATAGATGGATAAAACAAAATAAAAGAGAAATAGGCAAAAATATAGACAAGTAAAAGGAGTAGAGCGAAAAGGATTTGCCTGGTTTCATTAAATCAAAAGGGATTCTATAGGGGGGGGGAAGAGGGTTGTTTCTCCATAAATAGAACTGTTTTCTAAAAATACAGATTTCTCTTTTAGGATTTTAGTTGTCATCGAAGATGACACAGAGGAGTAGAAAACATTCTGGACATTATTCAAGTCCCCACGGGCGACTTCTGTATACCGAAGGCGTATAGAAGTTCAAGCTGATATAATCGTGTACATTTGATAAAGTAGATGACAAGTTCTAAAAAAAAGAGGTTCCTAATACTGTCACTTATTTTAATATTCCTTAATAATACTCCTGTTATCGTCTTTCTGTGGATATTCTCCATTAAGCATAGTTTAGTGTGCTCATAATAGAGTAGGAACTCATACATTCTTGATTTTATGTTTGCCTTTTTTGATACATGCCAATCTAGTTCCATTTCAACTCAAAAGTGTTAACTGTTCAATATTTAAAAAAAAAAAGAAAAAAAAAACACGAAGTAGGCAAATGAGGACTTAAAAATGAAACTTTTGTTGATTAATTAACGGACTGTTTCTTCCACATTTTCTAAAATTTTCCTCAACTTTAGGGTCGTTAAAGTCTGCTCTAAATGAGATAATTTCTGTGATAAATTACCGACTGGATAAAATTGCCACCAGCTCTCAAATTCCGCCAGCTCTTTATGATTAATCGTTAATTCAATATTCTGAACATATCCATCTATCTATCCTCTCCTTTAAAACACGATTTGAACGATTATTCCAATTTTAAAGGCATCTGGGATGTTATCTTTACTTAATGTTAAATAATTTGCATAAGTAAACGACTCTTCGCTCCATCGAGTATTTCCAGGGTTCAATTGGTACTTCATTGGGATGGATCTCCAGAGGCAGCGTATTTTCTTTCACCTTGGTTTATCGCTTTTGTGGCTTCTGTCGGCAGCATTTCTGGAGCTGTGGCAGTTCGTTCTTATTTGAATTGTCTTTTTTTAAGTGAATACCGCTTAGAGAAACACAGAAATTTTCTTTCGAGAATTTATCTCGAATGTCTTTGAGTTTTATTTTAATCGATCCTAACGTCCAATGACTTGCATGTTTGATTCGGTTTAAATTTCTCGAATTATGTTTACATTTGTATGCTTCAATACGTTGATTTTCTTTCTTTAAAGTTTTAAATTCTTTAAACATTGAAAATTTGATTTTATAGTTTTTGTGATGAATTTTTGAGATATGACTTAACTTGATGCGTTGTTTTCTACCAAAATTTAATTTCGACTCCTTGGCGCCTACCATTTCTCTAGCGGGAAATGAGCGCATCCCCAAACGTGGTCAATGTCGTCACATCAATATTTAATGCTCCACTCTGTCCTGCTAATGATTGATGATCAACTCGCGACACATTTCCATGTAACCCTTTGGGATACGTTGGCGAGGTCGTAGTCATTTGGATCGTTTATGGGAACAAGTATCTTGGCCGCCAATCTCACATAACGAAACGCCCACTTCGAAGGAAGTCTAAGGAGAGAAGGAAAAAAAAAAAAAAGAAAGAAAAAGAGTTAAATTTCTCGGAGTTGTGACTTTGGATTTTCCCTTCGGCTCTGGTAACCTAATTTTTCCTTAGAAATTCTCGTGATTTGTTGTTTTTCCCCAAAGATGACTGTTTATCATGGAATTCAATTCCTACGCAGTCCGTACCCATAGCAACCGCTAAATTAGACTAGGCAGCGAACTTTCCTATGGCTTATGTCCACTTCATAGAAATAGAAGTTATCTGACAGCTTCGGAAACAAACTTGACAGAAAAATCTTGGTAGCGTGTAAGGTCTTGCGTGTTTGTAAGTGCAGGGCTGGGATACATATATAAAGTACCTCAGAGCCATTATCTCCTAGTGGCTGTTTAAAAACGTCATTAAAAACAAGAAAATTCACGCGTTGAATGTGAAAATTACTTATTTTTCCCAATATGTCCCACGAAGGAAAATTAGTTTTTTACATGGACCCACAAGAAATGTCACTGGAATGGAAGAAATTTGTCCAAACAGTGACTAAACAATGCAGTGCAGTTACTGACACCATCATCTAATCAACTGCTAATTAAATCAAGCCACTCAAAGTGTCTCGTTTGTTTTTATGTCTTTTAAGAATTTGATATCGTGAAAGAAAAGGTTACAAGAAAGATTAATTCGCTTGTATGCATGTAATGGGCGACTTCGTTATCAATGCAAGCTGTAGCATTGACGTCTGACATTTGGGTCAGGGATTTTCAACAAAGTTCTATTCCCCCCTTCCTCTTCCTCCCAACCACACACACACACACACACACACTCCCGTGCACGGAGAAAAAGTGGGTTTATGAAATGTGTAACAGGTTAGGTATACTACTCAGGTGAGCAACACCTTCGTCAGAGCGATCTGGAGCAAGACATTCTCACGGTTCTTTATGCTGGCGCAAAGCAGCCCACTTATGATCTCTTCTAAAATGTCCAGTGAGATGAAGCTAGAATAAATCCACTGAAAATTCAATCAATTATCACCCAGCAATGAGCTCTGTCCACTAGACACGTAAAATTTGAATACAACCCAGTAAAAGTTCAAAAAATATAATTGTTCACATTGCACGCGATTCTTGGTATATTGCGATATTGTTCAGTGCTATGGACTCGATTAGAGGACTCTTACACATTTATAACGTATTACTGGATGAATATTAGAAGAAACAAGCAGACTAAATACTTACGTACCTCCAGAAGGAAAAGGACAAGGTTCGTAGAAATACCTGGACCTCGGACTAAGGCACCTAGAAGACACATCACACACATTTATTTGAATATCTACATTTTTAAAATAAACAGATGGTATGAATAATTTACGAGCTAAGCTCTATAGTTAGGAAACCAAATTAACAACAACTAAAACAACTTTCAGTGAAACAGGTTCTGACTGAGACAAGCACTAACTTCCTTTCGCTTATGCAATTAATACACGAGTAAACTGAATTTTTCAACCAAAGCAATGTTGATGTTTTCCCTGATGTGCGACCGACACTTCTGTACGGATAATCATCATCATACGTATCAAGGATTTAGGCCTAGCATGGCCTGTTCGGGCCTTAGAAGTCATCGTTGAATCGTTTAAGAGGACGTCCTGGTTTTCTTTTTCCTAATGGCTTGTGCTTTAAGGCTAGTTTTGGTAATCTTTCTGTTTTCATTCTTTGAACGTGTTCCATCCATTTATGTTTATATTTTTTAATTTTTTCTATTACTGGTTCTTGGTTTAATTCTTTCATAATATCCTCGTTTCTTTTGTGATCAAATAGAGTATACTTTGCAGTTTTTCTCATAAACTTCATTTCTGCTGTTATTAATCCTTGTTTGTCTTTTTGTTTTATTGTCCAGATTTCGCTTCCATACATTAAGACCGGTAAGGCTAATGTATTGTATACTTTTAGCCTGGTTTGTTTTTGAACTAGGTTTGGTTTAAATATAGAGTTAATTACACCGGTTATTTTTAAATATTTTGCAATTTTTACGTTTATATCTTTTTCATTTTCATATGTGATCATACATCCAAGGTAGTTAAATGAATTCACCTGTTCTAAGATCTTGTTATCTATGACTATTTTAGTTCTTGCTGGATCTTGTCCTTTAAAGGCCATAGTTTTTGATTTTTCCGTTGATATTATCATACCATAATCTTTGGATATCTGATTTAGATTTAAAATAGCATTCTGTAAGTTATCTTCAGAATTTGTAATTATTATTTGGTCGTCTGCAAAGAGGAGAGTGTTTAAGTTAACTGCAGGTGAAAGTTTAATTCCTTGATGTAAATTTTTACTCCATTTTATTATTATTTCATTTAAGTAGATATTAAAAAGAGTTGCTGAGAGGGGACATCCCTGTCGGGCCCCTTGGTTTATCTCTCTTGTATATGATAGCTCGTGATTTAATCTTATTTGTATTTGATTATTTTCATATATACTTGTGATAGCTTTTAGGATATTATTTGGTATTTGTCTTTCTTTTAATGTGTTAAATAATATGTTTCTTTTAACTTTGTCAAATGCTTTTTCAAAGTCAATAAATGCAATATGTGTTTCCAAATTATATTCTCTCCTTTTCTCTATTATTAATTTTAGGCAGAAGGCTGGGTCTATACATGATCGTCCTTTTCTAAATCCATTTTGTACCTCTAGAATAAAGTTTTCGGAATATTTCATTAGTTTGTTATTTAAGATTCTGCTATATAATTTGTAACAGGAATTTAGTATACTGATACCTCTATAGTTTTTAGGGTCATCTCTATTACCTTTCTTAAAGAATCACAATTGCTTTTTTCCATTCTATTGGGGGGGATACCAGTTGAGTAAATTTTATTTAAAAATAGTAAGAATCTTTTTTTGAATCTTGTTCCTGCGTATTTATATAGTTCTGAACCTAGCTTATCTTCTCCAGGTGATTTTCCGCTGTACGGATAATACGAATTTTTATTTCTCTCACCTTTATAGAGGGAAATGGGAAGGACGGGACTTTGTAGAGGCTGGAATTGTTCGCAAGCTGTTTTAATAGATACGATGCACTGCAATGAGAAGTATTGTGACTTCTTCCAGCGAATCACACTTACCTTATCATACTGATTTTTTCTTCTCTTTCATCACGCACTACTAATAACACAGGCTTTGGAAAGTTGAGTCGGAGGCGAAGTGAAAGGCCAGGCTAATCAAACTTTAAGAGTCCCGCTTGGGAAGCAAACCACTGACGGTAAATGATAATTCCGATAAATTCTCTTTCTTTCTCCCCCCCCCCATTCCTTTAGAAAATAATTGCTCTGGGCTTAGAATTCACTTCAGTTGCCGATTATTATTTATCATTATTGTATAATGTGAAATACGAAGCAAAACACTACATCAAATGAAGAAACCACAAGATAATTGAGATCGATGACACTAAGCCTATTTATTACCTGTTGACATTTGTTTATATGAATATTGGATAATAATCCCATTTATTTGTAGGGGGGGGGGGGATAGAGAAACAAGGAAGATGGTCAAGGTTTAAAATGTCTGTATTATTTTGGATTATCATATCCTATAATAATAAAACCATTTTCTTCAAACATTTGGGCGTTTTCAGATTAAAAACATAGCAATTTCAGAATGGTTTTTTTTTTGTCACAAATATTTGGTTTATGCTTAAAGAAATTTTTATTTTTTATTTAGAAATTTTACTCCTCACAGATGAAATTTGAACCGCCTCTCTTTACCACCTGCCGAGTGACAAAAGCAACCAAGGAGACGGCGACCACTTCGCTACAAGTATAATTTCCATTTCCTCCAGTAGATGGCGCCAGAATTACTACATGGCAATTTTATTCTACTATTGTAATAATATAAGTCGGAGCATGCCGAATCTTCTCAGCAGGGGGAGATACCACTTAGTCTTTTATGAAACAAATGGAATCGTAATAACTATAATAAAATATTTAAATAACACCCGATGTCCAGTTGCTTGATAATTAAAGAAATATGTCCAGGAAGTGTTATTTTGTCTTGTTCATATCTAAAACTCAAATAAAAGACTAACTTTTTTTGCAAGCTTTTTTTTTTTTTTCACGAGTCTATTACTGGCACAAATTACTTATAAGGCAGTTTCATTAAGAATTTGTTTCATTCAGAAGATGCTCGCTCGTCACTGGTTTCAAAAGTTACTTTTGAAGTACCTCACTTATCAAAATGGAAGGGAAAAGTCAGTTGACGTTTTTAAGAATTAAGAAGAAATAAAAATTATTATTTCAAATTTCTATAAAATTCTCCTCCCCCCCCCCAAAAAAAATCTTTCCTTTCCCATGGAACGACTTTTTTTCATCCGCTTTGTTGACGGCACCACCGACTGTATCAAATGAAACAGACCGTGTGCGTATCACAAATGATTATACCTAAAAAAATGGTAAATGCGCTCGGAAAATGCTCTCATTCAAATAACAGCGTGCATCGTTGTGAAAGAAAAACTGGAAAAATCCTTATTATAAGTGCTATATCAAAGTTAATCATGCAACGTTATTTATTCATACCTACATACGTAGATCGGGGAAGTTTCCTAGAAACGGTTTTTTTTTTTTTTTTTTTTGCATTAGGTCTGTAGGGAAAAAAAAAAAGAAAAATAATCAATACAGATTCGATTCTAGTAGTCCCCGACGGGAGCAACTTTTTCCTAGAATTTTTTTCCTTCCAGCCATTTACGGAACTAATCAATCTATCAATCTTTAGCGCAGGCAAGTACAGTATTGCTTTCAGAAAGTCGGTTTTTAATTATTTCACAACTCAACAAGATCGACTATAACGTGCGCGAGCGCGCGCGCGCGCGCGCGCACACACACACACACACACACACACACACACACACACACACACACACACACACACACACACACACACACACACACACACGTCCGCGCTGTTAGCCTAGTGGCTATGCGCTTCGCAACCATATGCCTGAGGAAAGGAGTGTCCTAGGTTCGATTCCCGTCGATGACGTGAGGAGCTTAAGGATCTTCCTCAGCCATAACCAAGTTAGCTGGTCTTTGGGGTAGACAGTAGGGTTTTTTTCCGCCAGTTTATCTGGGGTTTTTCATCCCGCAAACCGGCCGCGTGAACACACAGGCTACAGTCATAGGATATAGTACGACAAACAGGACAACAGAAAACCACTTTGCTCATAATCATCTCCCTCGTATGGTAGCATATAGCTTCCCCCCCCGGGCCGTATGGCAGAAGGGAATAGATAGGTAGCGCGCGCGCACACACACAAGCATATCGATACTAGTTAGGGATTAGGAGCATCGTTTCTTATTCAGAACGCTGTGAATCGCGGCGATGGTGAGAGGTTGAGCTCGGCTGCCTACCGATTTAAAAAAAGTAGGGATAAAAGAGTATCATCTAACTCTCTTCGGGGAATGAAAAGGTCGTTGGTTGTCTAGAATTACCGTTTGAAGCAACGAAAGCTTCAACTTTACCTTCCATAGGAGATGAGCTAACTCATCTTCAGTTGCATTCTACACGGGATTTGAACTCAGACTTTTCCACTCAAATAATTCATAAAAACTCAATTACGGGGGCTCGCAATGAAATCTCATTTCTTTATTACTGTTAAAAAAAAAAAAACATACTTTTAAAGATCTATTTACTTTTTCTTAGAAATCAATGTTACTATTGGGATGACAAACATTTGTGTATTACGAAAACAAATTGTATCCAGCTGAATAAAAAATAAAACATATCCGAAACACGATCAACTAGTTAGCCGTAATCTCCAATAATTACTATTCTGCAGATGACCTTTATTTTCATGAAAAATTCATTCTGATTTCGCCATCATATATTATAAAATCGCGGAGGATCAAAGTGTCATGCTTCTTTTCGTGGCATCTTATACTTGACGAATCGCCAACAAAGACATGTGGTGTTGCAAACCAGGCATTCCTCCAACTGTAATGTAATAAAAGTCGTATCAGCTGTAAGTCTAGCAAGTCGGAGGATTATTATGTTTTAAACAAAACGATTGCAATAAAGGGTTATTCTCGTGTATCAGGTCATCCACAAGTGACAATCAGGAAGCCAATACTTTTGAATCGCTCAAATATTTTAACACCAAATATGGAAGGATCAGAGAGGATTACTGAAAATAAAGTCGGAATCGAGACAACAGAAGTGGCTACAACATTTAATCTTCTGGAATACTGGACTAATTTTATTATTTTTTTTGGGGGGGGGGATGCTGGTCTTGAAATTCACGCTTGCTCTTGTTATCATTCAGGGAGTGAGAGGTGTGATTGAAGTCTGATTATTAGCGGAATAATGAATTATTGACCATTTAAAACTATGTACAGTATTTAGAAATTTATGTACATTTAATCATACAAATACAACATTTATTTTACAAATGATATTCTATCTTTTTCAATTTAGCTACTTGAATACAAATTCTACCCTACGGTTCTTCTTTATGAACTGGTCAATAACATCGTCATAAAAAGTCGGTTGTATCTTAATTTTCCCAAGCAACACGCACACTTGTAAAGGCTGACTGAAGCTCACTGGCTAGAGCTACGTCGACTGCGTATGACCTGTGTTTAAGCAACAGACTGAGACGACTTGAAATGGCTATGCGCGCGCATGAAATCACAGTGCTGTTGCGAGGACCCGTAAACTCCTACAACCGAGCAAGCCAAGATAGCTTTGACTAGACGAGCAAGCATCTGCCTTCGACACACAACGCAAAGCTCAATTATTGCCGCGCAAGCTTAAGACGTCTTCTGTCTACAAAAATAAAAGCCTAAATGGAATGCTTACAAATGCATGCATTTATTAACAAATAAATATTACTTCTTTCTCCATTAAGGAGCTTGCGCAGCAAGCACGGAGAATTCGCCCCTGTTATTTGGACTTCACTGAGGATGACAAATAATCTCGTAACCGGATAGAAATCATTCGATGCAATGGGATATGAAATACACCATATTCTTGAAACATTCCACTAGTATCCTACCCAAGGTGGATGGGATGAATTACTTTGGCTCAATGATTTGCTGAAGGCGATGTCCCTGCCAAGAACTTTCGTTCCACAATACCAAGTTCACTGGGACTGAAACCCACTGACTGAAGGGGCCAATTTCGTGTTCTTGTAAGTATTCCTTGAAAGTACGTGCGCTCTATGGCATGCTGCTCATGTTAGAAGTGTTGACAATTATGTTCAGGAAAGCAACGCTATCTAGTACTTGTTCTATTGGCATCAAAGGGCTTAAAACGTACCAGGAAAACATATCCATGACCATTCTCATCACTCCACTGCCATCACAAAAATTTTGTGACAATATAAGACTGCCTTAGTCCCGACCTTGTCCATCCGTCTATATAAAATAACAGAAAGTTAAAAGAATATCACTCCATGATCTTTGTCTTTTAGTGTTACTCGTACTTTAATCACAATACTTACAGCCACTCTCCCCCACTTTTTTTGTTAGGTGTTACACCCCATTCAGACAGTATTCTAAGCAAGTTCATACACATGCTCTTGCAGTCACTGCTTGTACTACGTAATGATTTACCGACGTCAGGCAAATATTTTGGATTTGACTTCGTCTACACCTATCTGATCTGCTATTTCTCTTGAGATAGTTTTGCCGATAGATGGTGCTACCATCTATCGGCAAAACCAGGTACGAAAATCATATTATTTATTTCGATTGGCTGCTATCATAATAGAAATCAGATTTCGTCAAATTGGAATTTCCTATTATCAATTAAGATCTTACAGCCACTCTCCCCCACTTTTTTTGTTAGGTGTTACACCCCATTCAGACAGTATTCTAAGCAAGTTCATACACATGCTCTTGCAGTCACTGCTTGTACTACGTAATGATTTACCGACGTCAGGCAAATATTTCCTATTATCAATTAAGATTTTAATTGTCCGTGGTGGATATATGACTACTCTTCATGAAATATAATGATTTATTACAGTTAACAGCAAATAAAATTATTTAATCATTTATTTCATCGTGCTTAATTTTATTTTTTTCTGTGACTTCATTTCTTCCACTTTCCCTTCTTAAATACACAAACCTACCAATTTTTATTTTTATAATTTATTTTGCTCGCTTTAAGAGTGAATATTGCAGTTACGAGTACAAAAACTAAACATCAATGCTTGGAGTTAAAAACAACGAACAGGAAGTTCCGATTATCACGCATAGAGGGCGACAACATCTAACCCAAGAGATCCAGTGGAAGGTTTTAAATTTAAAAGTACTGTACTTTTCTTTTCCTCTTTGATGCTTAGGTCACAGCACTTTAGAGAACATGCCCCTATAGCATACTTCTTAAACTAACACGGTGTGTTTGTAAACAGAGCACGATATTGACGCAAGATAAATTTTCGACAAAGTCGCTCGCTTCATCGAGTTATTTTCTTTTATAATATTAAAGATAAACTCTGGAGTGTTTGAAGTTCGGTACTTGGTGACTTAGATTTTCTCCGAAGATGTATTTCTAGAAGTCGATTTTAGAAGTTGGGATAAGGGCCATTCTACTGAAGAGATAAATTAAAATAACTGTTTTCTCTGTTATGACTAGCAATTTATTCTAAAATTTTATTCAAGATTATTATTATATCACGGCGAATTTTGTAGTATAATGTACATTTCGGATAATGTACATTTTTTTTTTGTTCGCGTTTTATTCACCTAAACGTAATTGATTTCAAAATAATTTATATATAAAATATCTTTGAATATCCAGCGTGCAGTATGTTTATAACATTTCAGTCTACAAAGCAGTAAAGTAGTTGCAGTTTATCCCTACAGATGGAAGCACTGATTTCATCCCACTTCCTTTTAATTGACGGAAATTCCCAATACTACTGAAACAAACCATTATCCACAAGTTATTATTTTATAAAAAATATTTAAAAAATGCGTATGATTATGTTAGAAAGATTAAAAATACCTACTAACATTAAAAATAAACCGTCAATAAAAATCAATTTTAAAATTATTAATTGCTAATAATTTTAAACATTACTGATATGGATGTAAGTGCTCATTAGTGCGTGCAAGCCATGGAAACCGGAAGTATGACGTCACATCGTTTTAGTCAATATATTATTATTATTATTATTATTATTCCTGATACCTCCAAGGAGTCCGAAGACTCATCGTGGGAGGACATCTACAATTCTCTCTACACCTAACCTCTACTACGAATCATCTCCATCAACGCCATCTACCGCCCACTTCCAACACCACCACAACTAGTAATTTTTGTCTGTAAATTGCGTGTGTTCTGATGGGCCGATTTGTATGTATGCGGGATGAAAAACCCGAGTTTCCGGGAGAAAAAACCCTGCTACCTCCATATGAGATCGGCTAACTCACCTTCGATTGAAATCGACCAGATAAAGATTCCTCCCGTCGCGACGAGAATCGAACTTAGGCCTATTCCAATCGAAGGGCGCAATGTACCGTCGTTCTTCCAATTGCGCTACGGAGGCGCTACAAACTAAACTATTTTACTGTATATACAGACTATAAGACTTTATAAAAACATGAGTACTACCAACCATACATTCGATTTCTATGGCCGACCTGGGAATTTTCGATATCAACTGGGATGCGAATTCATATAAACTCACATTTGATGCGAATTCATATAAACGGACTTTGTGAAATTGCAATAAACAAACATTTCAAATTTATATTGTTCGTTTTTTAGTACTTTTGAAACGCTTTCGTGAATCATGTTCTTAATAACAGGATATAAAGATCTTTCTTAAATAAATAAAATAATAAATATATATACATACACACGCATGGCTTCATTGCCTAAGTTTTTTCGGCCGTTAATTCTAAATAACAGCAGATAACATCTGTTCAAATGGTATGTATTATTATTTGGACGTCGGTTAGAACAGCGCTTCCCAAACTGTGACCGCGGCCCCTTAAGGGCCGTAGGTTTTGTTGAGGGAGCCGTGAAATAATGAAAACAAATTTAAAATGTTTTAAGACTAAGTAGATTTTTTATATTTTAAAAGAAACGTATTTAACTTTTATTATTTATTATTTCTTTTTTGTTATTTTTTATATTTTAATGGAAAAATTCACGCATTGGTGTTGGTTCACAAACTTTGCTTCCTGCGTATTTCGGCGCTTAATGAATATTAGTAAATATTGCTTATTCATATGTTTCATTTCAAAGCAATGGTTAATTGTATTTACTTCGAATGCTCTCCAGGGAAGCTCCAAATCTTCTTGTCCCTTTCATCACGCGTTCGTAATCAGGGACTGTTGATATTGACTTTATATCCATATCAAAACTCGTTTTATATTATCACTGTCATCCGAGCTAGTTTTCCGTTACCAATAAAAGTTTCGCATATACTTCACACATGAAAAAAAGCTTAAACAAGTTCATGTGGGGAGATAGTAACTCGCTTGCAGTGGTAAACAACACCCTCCCTAACAGCCACTATACTGCAGAGGCAATAAAAACAAGTACTTTTATTATGCCAGTGAATAAGGTATGAGGAGTCTGTGTAATATATTTCTCAACAAATAGTGCAATTAGAGACAACTGGGATAAAAACACACTAATTAATGAATCACATGTCCCCTCATACAGAAACTATGCTGTATAGACTGAAACAAAACCATATGTTGCATGGGCATACACAGTATCTAACTAAAAACTATTGTTATTAATTAGATGTGTGTGAGTTCGATTTCCCAAGGCAGCAATAAAATTCAACCGAACGTGTTAAAATTCGTAAAAGTGTTAAAACTAAGTAATATATATATAATGAATGTTATGGCAGTTTCACATATGGAATTCGGTTGAAGAGAGTTAGCATTTCAACTCAATTGTCAGCTGTGCTTTTATCCTTCGGTTGCGCGATGTTTTGTTAATACCGCACCAATCATATGCACGTTTTAATTTAATAACCTGCCTTTGCTGCCTGTTTCGCGTTAGGCTTAATTACCGTAAAGGGAGAAAAGTCACAAAAGAGAAAAATGTTCCTGGTCCGGGGATTCCCTTATTCAGGTAATATTCACTAATTTCATGTTATCAGTGTGTGGTGTGCAGTATCGGTAAGTGGTGATATTATTTGATCTATTCTACGTTAAAAAATTTAACCCTGAGATGAATAAGTGGCTGATAAAAAATAAAAAAAAATCCCTCGAACAATCAGAAGAAGCAGAAACAGACTCAAAAAAAAGGACAGTATTTCATATTTTACCAGAACAGCCCGCATCGTCTTTAGAACCAAACGGTAAGAGGCAAAAAATGTAACATTTGTATTTGATTTTTGCAATATTCGCTGTGTATGTTTTGTATTGAATAAAAATACAATAAATATTATAATAATATATCTCTCTATTACGATTTTTTTTCGAGGGGGGGGCCGTGAAATATTTTAATTTTTGCAAAGGGGGCCCTGACATCCAGAAGTTTGGGAAGCACTGGGTTAGAAGATCCACTCCCCATTAAAACAGTTTAGAAAACGCTTCCTTACACCGAAGCAATTTCCGATTTATGATCTCTTATTAACAATGTGTCATTTCTCTTATTAATATTGTTCCCCTCGATATATATAGATGTTAGCTAACCACTGAACAGAATTCTAACGCTTTAAACAATCGTTCCAAGGCCTTCTCTGTGCGCAAATACGTGTTCAGGCTTCATCGCGTACTCGAATTCAAGACCCACAAACGAACTTCTCTCTACCGCCTCTCCCAAATGAACCGGATTCGATATTCGCACGAGATATGAATTAACTAATGACATACGTGACAGTTCCATCTAATTGTTATTCCCGTTGTATCCGAGTCTGTGCCACTGCTTCAGAAAGACGTTTTGGTAACAATCGATGCCACTTTGTTATGCAGCAGCCTGCCTACCTGATAGGTCCCAACACGTGTCTCGCGAGGAAACAGATGGTGCACACTGACAGCTGTGTTATTTCGGGATCCCTGAACGTGACCTCGCTGCGATGTGTTTGGTCGTTTTCATCACTAGAACAAAATATTTAGCGCCTTCTACGTACTAAAGGGTAAATAAAACCCATTCTCGCCTCCCTCTCTCTCTCTCTCTCTGTATTTACAATTTCTTCTCTTCTGTGTCTTTCCTATTCTTGCTCTCCTGTAGGCTAGGAAAAGAAAGCAGAGAGCCTTCCCCTCTTTCACTTCATGGAATGCTTAAAGTGGTTTTCGTCCCTTTTAAGGGACTTAAAATTCGGTTTTTACTTCAGCAAAAGCTTGCAGAGGAAATGTTTTTAGAAATATTCTTCACATCCTGGGTGGTATTTGAATCGTCTAACACACACTGTTCGCTACGGAGGAGCTTTGTTTTTATCCTCATTTTAAAGGGTAAATACAAATTCAACCAACCAATCAAGTATACATCATTTTCCTCTTCCTTTTATTTGGTCGTCTTGCTAACAGGATTGTAATTCCATGCTTAAAAATTTCTTCGGCTTTGCAAACAAACTCCTTTCGCCTATTCAAAACTTTCAAGAGGTGATGATGATTCTGGAATAGATAATGATGTAAAGAAGCCAGATCTGGCGAATAACATGACCATGGAGTTATTTTTCTAGCATTTGATCTATTATTGACATTACTTTTCAACTCCAGAAGAGGTCGATTCAAAAATGACTCCAGAACTTCACAAAAAAGAATGCAATGAGCAGATTTAGACGATCTCTCGAATGGTCTTCTGGTGACAGCAAATGAGAATCACCCACTGAGTTTTGACCCAGACATTGTAAGCGAAGAACAGTGGAATGTGTCTCAAATTCCTTGTAAACAACGTCTGAATATCACAGCAACTCACTTCAAGTGTGGCTCAGGTTATCACCGAACAGACCCGAAACAGTCGGAACAAAGCGTTTTATCGACTAAGCTGCAATCATCACAAATGACCTTCCATTCCCAAAGGGAGGGAATGCTGTTCATCGCAATTAGCGCTTCCGAGTCATAAGCATTTGAATACTTTGGTGGCTACAGTCGAGTTATTTCCTTTCTTCAATAAAGTAATAAAAAAAATCAGCTAACGCCTTTTTATTCCCGCATATAGGGAGCAGGCGAGGCCGTTTTAGCCCTATCTAACTTTTGGAGACTGAGTGGGGCAGTTCAATCTCCGCTGGTACCCAATCAGAGATAGCTTGCCCAAGGCTATCACTAATTAAGCGGCAGGCAGTGAAGAAAGACGGCTCAACAAGTGCCGCCATCTCGTGGTCTCTAACCCTAACACAATATATTTTTAATGTCTGAAATAATGTGGGTTCTATGGTCGATTTTCTTAAGTTTCTGGGAGAAAAAACCCGATTGCCCGTGCCAGAGTTCGACTAACTCGGGAACCGGTCAAATAAAAGGCTTGGAAAAATTTCCTCTAATCGCCGATTAAACTCGAAAGCAAGTCTTCCTTCGTGCAATCAAGCGCTGTGGTGTGCAAACGCCACATCCGCTGAGCTACATAGGCTCCTTTTCAATAAAGTATCATTGCCTAATTTATTTTATTTTATTATTATTTTTTACATATACCTTTGTTTTCGAAAATCTAGGACATGAGCAAAGAACCGACAGCTCCGAAGATGCCGAAATGCGAAAAATAAATGAATAAAAAATAATGTTCATAATGATGAAACGGTTATTTTTGACCCACAAGAACTATAGGAAAGATTGACTTCTATTTGGGTTTATAGGTCACAGTTATTTCAAACTAAGTTATACTAACTAGTTTCGCCAACTATAGCTGTTGGCTTCGTCAGGGTAAAAGATATATAGATGTAAGAGACGCTAAAACTGTAAATGAACCGAATATAATTGCATTTTTACAAAAAAAAAAAAAAAGAACGCGTACATCACACGCATAGATCGTGTATGATCTCACTTGTTATGTAGGGACGTTCTATAATTTGAAGCAAAATTAAATTCTGGCAAGTTGAAAAATCTAATGAGGGTCTTCACAGATCTCAGGCAGAATTAATCCTTGGTTTCTATTTAGGTTTTGTTTTGAACGAATAACTGTTGTGGCTTCTTTTATCATTCGGGAGCGGAAATCCTCCTCTAAGTAGGGCATGAAGCTTTTGTTCCATTCTATGGTATGGTTTGTCCTAGAGAAATGAAAGGCTAACCTCGATTTATCTTCTCTGTTATTGTTTACGTCTCCTATGTGTTGTTCCTTTTTCCTGATTTCAAAACTTCCAGAAGTCTGGCCAATATAGTTCAAGCCGAACGAGCAGGGGATGTTGTAGACTCCGGCATATTTATAAAAAGGATGACCGTCTTTTGGAGATCTTAGAATTGGCGGATGGTCTTTGAAGGTTTAAAAGCCACTCGTATTCCAATCTTTAAACTTGCCAGAATTAAATTTTGCTACAAATTATAGACCGTTCCTACATAACAACAAGTGAGATCATACACGATCTATGCGTGTGATGTACGCGTTCTTCTTTTTTTTTTTTTTGAAAAATTGCAATCGTATTCGGTTCATTTACAGTTTTAGGGTTTAAGTGGTCTTACTTCTTTTATCTTTTAATCTTATATCTTTTACCCTGACGAAGTCAACAGCTATAGTTGGCGAAACTAGTTGGCATAACTTAGTTTGAAATAAATCTGACCTATAAACCCACACAGAAGTCAATCGTTCCTAAAAAAAAATAATGTTACAAGCATTATATTATTTTCAAATGCTGATACAATTAAAATGCTCTTAAATACATTCAAATTTGAATAAATTTGCCGACGAGACCAAAATAAAATCGCACTGATGAATAACGTTTGGCCAGTAGATAACTAAATAGTTCTTTCATTTAACGCTAGATGGCAGAACAGGTTAAAAATCCCAATATCATACGAAGTACACAAAAACTTATTTATCTCAAGTAACAGACAATAGCGAGGAAAATGCATCAACAAATATGAACAGTGCTTGTAATCTCAGAGTTTCCGACATTCTTTTTCTCTGAGCATTCTTAATGGACGGGAACTTCAAAAAAAAAAAAAAAAAGAATGCTGTATGAAATGTTTAGTTTTAAGCAGGAACAAAAAAAAAAAAAAAAAAAAAAAAAATCTTTTCGCGTATGATAAATGGGACTGTCGATAAGCACGAGGCACACACGCCGTCATAAAGGCGTCATGCATATCTTAAAGCAGATTTTTTAACGGGCAGAAAAGGAAGAGTTTTATGATCCAGGTAGGAGTATCTCGGCCGAGTCTTCATAATGCGAAAAAGACTTTTAGTAGCGTTTCCAGACGCAGGTAGGAAGAGAGCAGGGGGGGGGGGGGCGTCGAATGAAATCTCAAGGAAGCATCGAAGCTCGTTACCATGACAATAGCCCACGACTATTAATAATGATCAGGTTCCAGCGCATCGAGTCCTAGCGCCAAATACTTGTTGGGGCTAAGTGAATTCTGCGCTTAAGTTTATTCCAATCTGGTTTTGGATTACGATTAGGCAACTGGGAATAAAAGGGAGCTTACCGCATGGTGGGTCAGATCGCTGATAAAATATGAATTCACTTAAACGTAATCAAATTCGTGAAGGCTCACACACGAGGTAGTTACCTTACTCCAGGATTCTTTCAATAGAGTAAAGACGCAGCATGAAATCGCTTCTTTCTTTGACCACACAAAGCATGAGAATAAAAAAGGAAACTCGGTTTACGGACCCAAACGTTAGATCTCAGTGTGGCGGGAATGGTTACGAAAGTATTTAGACGTTAGATGATTTTTATCTTTCGGAGTGATAACGTCAACACTAGCACCTTATTTTCTGGTGGTCTGAAGTGGCATGAAAAATATCATTAATTCTAGGGGAAAAAAAAAAATTCTAGTTTATATAATTTTTCTCCACCTACAATATTAAAGTACACTCATAGTTGCGTGTTCTACACTGTTGTCTATTAAGAATATTTAAAAATAAATATTTAAATAAAAATAATTTACAAATGTTACATTTTTGTAAATTATTTTTATAACTTTATAATTTACAAGAAAACCAAAATATCCCCTAATTGTTTTGAGCGGTGTACTATGTTTCTAATCATGAAAAATTTCCAACCACTTTTCATTGTAGTGATGGTTTATAATGGCGTTATTCAACAGGGTAGCTCAAACAGTCACGTGACTCGACTGCTTGAGCAATGGAAAACTACATGGACCATCATTTTACACAGATGGAAAGGCTAGGTATAGAAGCAATCTAAATGAAACAGCATTTATGCACTGACAATACAGCAAATACACTGAAAGAGATGGAATCATAGGGTAAGAGTACATTCGCATGGATGGCTTGGATTTGATTATCTGTGAAATACGTTTCCAATTACTCCCCTGAAGATGGAGCGAGCAGTCAGTTATCTTTTTATATCAATGATATGCAAAGTACCATTGGGAGAGATTGCTTTTATTCATTTGAAAACAATTTTCTGTGTCCTTCTACTACTCTAATCTACTTTACGTCTTATCTTTGTAAGACAAATCATTAATTAATTGTTCAGGGCAGGTTTTTTCTAGACAGCTTATTTGCACACAAGATTTAGTTTTGGACAGGGTTTTTTTTTTTGGGGGGGGGGGGAACTGTTCCAAAAGCCTTTTGAAGTAAATTTCGATTCGAATTGTGTGCAGCATTCAACCAGAATGGAAGTTGGCTGGCTGCCGTTTTAATGAAGTCGTTCCTTGTTGGAAATAAAAATGTTTACCAGACGACCGCAAGGATGCGTTAACACGGCTTTTTGGCATTACGTGACCCCAAGGATTAATCGTGCTTTCCGTCTTCAGGTCAAACGAAACCTAATTATCCCACGTGACGTTTTTTTTTTTTTTTCTTTCTTTCTTTTCTCCACGCCCCTCCGCCTGCGATTACAAAACAGGAAACGATATTTTTAGATTTTCACTCAAACCCCCGGTTATACGATCGGGAAATTCTTTAGTCCCTCCCCCATCCCCTGTCTCCTTCTCTCGGCAACACCAGTCTCGTGCTGACCGACATTAATATTCACAGCGAGACGACCGGGGTAATATTAAGGTACACAGTGGCTCCTAGCCACACCCTCTCACAGGACGCCGCTAAAAATTCCTGTAGCCCCCTTTTCGTGTTCAAATTTCCCGACAGAAGAGATAAAAATCTGCACTTAATTAGCGTTAAAGCTAACGTCTCGCTCGTGGCTCGGAAACCCCTAACGCTGGAGGAGAATTAGGGTGAACGAAGACCGAGCAATTCTTGGCTGCTTTTCAAGTAACGAAGGCAACATTGCGTCGTCGGGTTGTTACGGCGAATTCACACAACGCTTCGAACACGGGAGAGTGAGCGGACTGTAAATAACACGCACGAATCAATGGGGATATTGAGCCACTTCGTCACCACGTAATGGTGCCCGGTGTTTTGGAGCTTGCTCGACAGATGGCGTCCAATTGGATGCTTTTAACCGCAGTCAGGTTGACGCTGCTGCTAACTTCGGTCGACGGCTGAGCGATTGCATTCCAAACGCAGTTATTTCGGCTGAGACAGCCAATGAAGTAGAACTGTAATGATTGAGACCGTCTTGCTTGCCACAGTTCTGATTTCATATGGTTTATTTGTTATTTGGGTTTTTACTTCATTCATTCCTTCCAGTTCACTCCGACCACTAACACTATATACTCGAGAAAGAACGCATTCTTCTTAAACTTGCATATTAAGCCATGTGATGTCAGCGAGCGTGTCAAACCGCTCGCGAAGATCGGAATGGTGGCGACGGATCAAACCGTTTTCTAAAGGAAATTCAAGCCTTTGTTTGGAATCAATTCTTTATTCCTTCCCCATAATCTTCCAAAGAATAAGAATACTTCCCTTTCTATTAATTATTTCTAGAATAATAATTCCTTAATATTAAGTCCTTTATAATAATTGATTTTATGTTTATCACTTACATTTTTTAAAAATGTAAGTGAAAAATACCTTCATCCATTACATTTTTAGTTTTAAACACTTTTCGTAGGATGTTTTTTCTTTTGATCTGATTTTCAACTAGGTCGGTATTCCTGGGTTCGAATCCACTCTAACGTTTAGTACATTTATTAGCGTTTCGGGTGGTAATTTTGGGATAATTCTATATCAAAATAAGACTTGGTAACCAAACGTTATCCTTCCTGTCTAGCTTATCATAACATTTTGATTTTATTTAAACCACCTAAATGCTGTTTTATCTGCGAGGCAAGTTTTTTTTATTTTTTTTGACAAATACCTTAAGTTATTATGGCTCTTATCACCAAGGAATGCATACATTGTATATATATATACACACACTGCTAGACGGCCAATCAGATGGTAGATGGCAACATATGGGCGGAAACATTCGCCTCTAACCATTGATGTGGAGTCCTGGTCTCTTGTACAGGGGCTGAGTCCTGTTTGGAAGGTCTACTGCCTACTGTGAAACAAGGTGTTGTTCAGGAGCCGTACCAGAAGTTCCGGAACGGTGTCTTGTTACGCTTTGGCAAAGGTTTTGACCCCTTTCTAGCAGAAATGCAACTTGGATACCCCTGGTACGGACCCCCCCCACACACACACACCAAACCATCACTGATGCGAGGTGATGTCCTCTCTGGGTGCTTTGCGACCATCCGGATTATACACCCGATCGTTTGGACGTTAAACAACTCTTCGATGTTGAAAATTTTCTCGTCTAACGTCGGAGAGGTGCCTTTGATTTTATCGCCCTCTGCCGGATAAGTTAGGGTGTTAGGAAGCATCCAGTAGAACGATGATAGGGTCTCACCCGTAGGTCAATCAGTTAGTACATGTGACATCGTTTTCTGCGAAACGTTAATCTCTCGCGACATCACTTTTGGCGTTCTCACAAGCTTACGCAGGAGGCGTGTGTTCACAGCCCACACAAGTTGCTGCGTCCTAACTCAGCCTGGTCGCCTGTTCTTTGGTGGTGAGATATGTCTTGTGTATCGTTTATAACGGTTAATAGCCCGATACACAAACATCCTACTGATCCCAAGTGTTTTCAGCCTGAAAACACTTAGGATCAGTAGGAATGTTTGCAGGCGAATATTGGCTGCGCATGGGTGCCACTAACGGAACCGGGCTCGCACTATTCTGTGGACAGCGCGGTGGTGTGCGGAAGTTGTAACAGTGTTTATGGCAAGGCTGTGTAGTAATAGATAGAACTAAATCGAATCTTCGATGACCTTATGCTACCTAATTTTTCTTTTTCATTACGAAACTTCCACAGATATAACAAAATGTATCTAGGCTAGTTACGCAAAGCATTGATGAAGTAATACAAAAGAGAAACGTAAATATACAAAATAAAGAAAATGAACTCACAACGGAAAACTTTATTCAGACTTACACGTCCAATAGATGGTCCTCTCCCCCTTATATCTATCCTCTCAGTATTTATTTTGTTTTTACTTGTTTAGTTCTAGAATCGTCTATCGCAAAATACTCTTCTACATACTTCCATAATAAAAATAAATACAATATCGCTAACAATTTTATTCGAATATATACTCATATTATATGAGTTGATGATGTTCTGAGAAGGATCTAATTAATCTAGACGCAAGTAGAATCAAGCCTATACGAGGCAGGGTCTAGGAAGTTCTGATAAACACCTGGAGCAAAAATGATATTAAAGCAACCCCATACGAGGATATAAGAACATAAGTTACTATCATAACTCTGCTACTGGTAATTTCTTATCATAGCTTAAGGAACTGTAGAAGTTTAGTTAGACTACGATTACAGGCCTTGCAATACGTGATCATGGATTCCACTCATATATAAATAGATTATCGATTGAGTCAATAAAAGCAAATCTGTTTACAGATGAACAACTATATGTTACGATACTACTGCAAAATACTCCAAGCTCCACACGCTGTCTGTGAATCATTGTAACTTATTAGCATGAACATTCTTGTTATCCAGTCACTAATTATTCAGTTACTGAAACTATTCAATTATGGCTAATATTAAATTTGTCTCCTTAAGCTATACATTGGTAAGGAGAGGGAAAAATCAACACGGATAAAACTTCATACTGGAAAATTTGCTAGAAGCATATATCTAGGAATCGTTTAAATGGATTAACATTTCAATCGTGTTCTTCGACATATCTATGTCAGATCATACACCCTCTGTCCAAAAAGAAACCGAACTTTTAGAAAATAGAAGAAAGTAGTGGCGACACCTGTTGTATCTTTTTTGTTGTTGTCGAAAGCGGCAACCTTCATTAGTGTTGCGCCAACTGTTTATGACATTTGTTTCATTAGAAGTCGAGTTATAATGCCAAGAGTGACGGTGGTTTTGACGAACGGTCGGAAAATCGGTTTCAAACAGAGAGCTGCGATTGACTTTTGTGTTAAACTTGGTAAAAGTTTTACCGAAACGCATCAAATGCTTCAAAAAGCATACGGTGATGAATGCTTATCCCGTACTCAAGTTTACGAGTGGTTGAAGCGATTTCAAAGTAGTCGTGAGACGCTTGAGGACGACGAAAAGCCGGGCCGTCCAAAAACTGGACTGAGCGAAGTCAAAAGTAAAGACAATGCTGCTTTGTTTCTACGATTCCAAGGGCATTATCCACAAAGAATTTATTCCGCCTGTTCAATAGTGATTGATAGCGAGAATTCGTCGAGTACGGCATGAATATCGTGATGCAGTCAGCTGGTCACTTTTGCACGATAATGCACCATCTCATCGTTCGAACATTGTCAGACGGTTTTTGAGCAAAAAACCAAGTATGTGTGTTGGATCACTCGCCGTATTCACCTGATTTAGCACCCTGTGACTTCTTTCTCTCCTCCCCCCCCCCCGACTTCATTTGCCGATGAAAGGAAAGCGATACGACACCACTGAAAATGTTCAAGCGGCAGTAACCACGACCCTCAACAGTATCTCAAATCCCAAAAACCGATATAACAAAAAAAAAAAACTCATTTAACGAATTAATTGACTATGTCAAACGCTGTATCGAAGCTGAGGGAGAGTATATCGATTGAAATAAATGATTACAATAATTATAATTGGCCTGTGTTTTATTTTCTATCAAACGTTCGGTTTCTTTTTGGACAGAGGGTGTATGCGCACAGTCCATATATAAAACAAGATTTCTAATTGATAGGCCAAAATCTATTTTAATAAGCACGTAATGATTTTTAAAGAAGTACTGAATTGAATGAAAATCGGTCGAGTGGCTGGAGATGGAAGATAATCCAGAACTTCCAGTTTACAACTCTGTATGTGTGTGTGTGAGAGAGAGAGAGAGAGAGAGAGTGAGTGTGTGTGTATTTATCTAACCTAACTTAATTCACGTAAAACATTTCGTAATGCAGCCTTGAATTAAACATTTAAGAGCGTCGTCGCAGTGAAATAAAAACAATCTTTAGGAACCTGCATTCTTTTAAGCACTGCAAATTGATTATATTTCTAATTTATGCTCAAGTGTTTAGCATAAATTCCACGTAACGCAGTTAAAATCTGGAACGTACAGTTTTATTTAAAAGCTGCACTCAAAACAAGCGATTACTATTATTTACTTGCGAAATTTTAATTTTATTTATTTATTTCTGTCGGGGTTTTGTTTGTTTTAAGCAAAAACTACTAATTCCACATTGACTAGGTGACACGTAATCGGAGAAACTTGATTTTTTTTTCCCCTCTCAGAATTGAGACTGAAATTTATTTTAAGATTAGAATAATTTATTCAAAATATGGTCTTTGAACATAACCCATGAGTTCGAAAGGGTGCTCTCAGTTTATTAAAACAATTAAAAAGTATTAATTAAAGACGAGTGAAAGGACCTCGTTGGAGTTCGTGTCTTTTAAGTGCAACCCTCACTAGTGTGACTCATATAACAGAGGATACGACTTCGTTGATTATTGATCGCTTTTGAAACGCCTAAAGCTTCGAAGCAAATATTGTTTGTCATTAAGTGAAATACAACTAGACGCCAACCAACACAAATACATTCCACAAAACTGGACGTTATTTTTCCACTTGTGTGGATCAACGGTGATCCATTAATCTTTGATTTCACCATCAGCTGGTTGTGATTAGCATCGGCATATTTATTGACTGTAAGATGAGCGTGATCTTGAGTTAATTTACCAGTTTTACGATTAAGTTAATGTTACTGTTGTTGTTTTGGAGTGACGGCCAAAGTAACTAAAGCTGTGAGGTCAGTTGTATTAACGGCGTGTGTTCTTCTGGTAGGCTTGCTTGTTTTGTAGGATAAAGCTCTTCGCCTCTATATGAAATTCGCTAACTCATTTTCGTTGGAAAAGCTCTGATAAATAAAAGCGCTTCGCATCCTTTGTTGTTATGTGATTTTCACTCACGAAAAGTTTATTTCTTGGAGCCTCTGTAGCTCAGTAATATAGACGAGCCTTTTGGCTGGTAAGACCTGGATTCGAATCCTGTTTATGACGTCAGGAACCTTTAGCAGGTCTTTTTAATCAAATGGTGAGTGAGCCGGTCTCAATACGATGGTGGAGAGTGCTTTTCTCCAGGCAACGCGGTTTTTTTTTTACGCTCTCCAAACAGACAAACAGGCCTACAAGCATAAATACTTGCCCTTAGGGGATGCAGCAGAGTAGCGTGCCGGCTGAATTAATTCGCCGTGATCCCTAATCAGGGAACTCTCTCTTGGTCCTAAGGGACAGATGGATGAAGAAGAAGGTAATTCTTCCTGTATCAATCTACCTAGATCTTCGTCTTCCTCTGGGTCTTTTTCCTACCATCCTAGTCAAACACCTGTTTTGCCCATCTTTCCTCTGCGATGCCGTTTAAGTGACCTTAGATGAGCTCTTCTCACACATTCTTGAATGCGTGAGCAGAACTTATTTCATCATTCAATCAATCGTTTTATTTCTAATCCAATTTTCAGATTCATGAATTCATTTGACACACTCTTTTGTATACTTTTTACTGTGTTGACTTTCTCTCTTATTCCATATAAATTTATTCAATTAATTCCTCCCACCATAACAGCTTTGCCTATTCTGTTGTCTATTTCCACATTTAATTTACAATCTTCGCTAAAAATTGTGCCCAAATAGCTGAATTGTTCACTACTTCTGTAAGTTCTCCATTAAGATGTTTTCTCCAAATGATGTTTCTCGATGTTCTTGCCTATTTTCATAGTTTTGGTGAGTTTTTTTTTTATTGCTAATTCTCATACCAAATTAGTTTATAGTTGTTATTCAAGTTAGTTAAAGAATTCGGAAGACTTGCAATGGATTTGATCAGGAGCATAAAATCGTTTGAATAAAACAATTTACTTCTAATATACAATTTAAATATAAACAACATACTGTTCGATATAATGTCCATTTTACACTATATATGTTTTGAACAGTTTCTCTTTTCACCTTATCATATGCCTTTTCCAGATCTACAAAAGAGAGAATTTAAAAAAAAAAAAAAGGCCACAGATTCTATCTCTATCCCATCACATATGACGATAATCATCATCATATGTGATGATTATAATCATCACATATTTTTGCAGTGATATTTTGTAGAAAAAAAGATAAATGCACGAATTTAAATAAAAAAAAAATACAAATGAAATACTCTTCTGCCATTGTGTGCATATTTTTTTCTTTGCACACTGTAAAAATGGGAAGTAAACGGCAGGTCGCTTCTAAAAACGCATTATGAAAAATAATGCGTTTTTAGAAGTGACAATTCCTTAGTTGCTAAACTGAAAACAAGCTTCTTACTTCATGGGCTCTATTTTATGTCCTCAAGTCGGTAGACTGCACCGTGGTGAGGTAGCAGAGGGTGGAGCAAGGGTATTTCACTTACAGTAATTTATCTGGGCGTTACAAAACAACAAAAGCTTTGGAGTTTATTTTCGGTTAGTGCTGCCCTCTAGTAGGAAACTGTTTACGAACGCATTTGTGAATGGATTTGTGATTTTTTTTCTTCTTGGGATTCCTTAAGGCAGGGCCATCGTAACCTACTGAGCGACTAAAGCACTGCCTTGGAGAGGTTGTATTTCAACCATAAAAACACTTTTTTTTTTCTTTTTGAGGAGCAAAAAAGTGATCATCCCTTGAGCAATGCAGTCTAACTGGAAGAATTTCAAATTTCAGGTGCTTTGATTGTTTCGATGATTGTATTGAATGGTTCCAAATAGAAACTGACTTTTTCGACTGGAAACTTTCCACACATTCATAATCTTTGACGTGCACTTTTCCTCATTGTGTTCAAATTCTGTGAATCTTGGAGCGTTTAAACCTCCAATAAGATGATCGGAAAGCGCATATGAAGTGTTTATCCCTTGATTGTACGATAATGACATCGGAAATTGGCAAAAGCAATTAAGGCTATGAGTCCAATGTAACGTCTGTAAATTGCGTGTATTCTTCTGGTTGGTTTGCCTGTTTTGCGAGATGAATCGGCAATTGGAAAGACACGTTTAAACCTGTTATCTGTTAAGGATACAGTTAGGCTATTTATCCAAAGATATAGAATTATGTAATACCAACACCAAAAAAAGAATAATGCAAACAAATGCAGCCAATTTAGAACAATAGCTTTAATCCCACATGTTAGTAAAATTCTGCTAAAAATTATTCAAAATAGAATTTATTCAAAAATAGATTGTCTATTGGATGAAGACCAACTTGGATTCAGAAAGAATAAAGGAACAAGAGAGGCAATACTCTGTTTAAGAACAATAATAGAGAGAAGATTAGATCTTAGTCAAAATACTTATATTTGCTTCTTTGATTTAGAGAAAGCGTTTGATAAAGTAAACTAGCAAATACTCCTAAATTGTCTAACTAATATCGGCATAGATTTGAGGGATATGAAGATAATTTATCAAATTTACAAAAATCAAAATGGACGGATTAAAATCAATGATAAGGAGAAAATAATAAATATAAGGAGTGGAGTAAGACAAGGATGTATACTTTCACCACTGTTATTTAATTTATATATTGAAAAGGTCATTCAGGAAACTAAAGATAAAATAAATAGTGGCATAAAGATAAATGGTGAGTAAGTCATGTGTATGAGCTTTGCTGATGACATAGCCCTTGTAGCAGAAAACAGAAGAACGTTAAAAACAATGCTAGAATTACTAAATAATAACCTTGAAAAATATAAAATGAAAATCAACACAGATAAGACTAAAATCATTGTTACAGGCAAAATCCCTATCAATATAGAGCATATAGACATCAGCGGGAAACAAATAAAACAAAGTGAAAAGCTTTAAATATTTAGGAAGCCTAATAACAGAAGATAGCAGAACAAGAGAAGACATAAGATCAACAAAAAAAAAATGCAAAAGCCCAATTCTCTAAGATGAAAAGCATTTTAACAGGAAACCTCAACCTACAATTGAAAAAAAAAATTAGTAAAGACATTGATATGGAGCATTGCAGTGTATGGATGTGAAACCTGGATTCTAGGCAGAGAAGATGTAAGAAGATTGGAAGCTTTTGAAATGTGGTGCTGGCGCCGCATGAACAAAATAAAATGGACAGAAAAAAAATCAAACGAACAAGTCCTGAGAGAGATAAATAAACGAAACAAGAACTCTAATTAAGGGATAGGTGGTTTGGACATATACTTCGACATGCCAAGGAAAAGCAGACCAAGCAGACATCGAGGCAGACCAAGGAAAAGCCTTCTTGACCAAGTCAAAGACAGCACGGTTTGAGGAGTTACCAGGAGGTTAAGAAGAAAGCCAATGACAGAGCGGAATGGAGGAAATTGCTGCTGAGCTACCAGTCCCAAGACTGATGCAACTGACGATGATAGAATTATGAACTATGAACTTTTATTTTCCTCACTATTAATTCCAGACACCCACTGCTATTCTTCCTATCTTTTGCTCAACAGTTAACCCAAAATGTAAGCGAGACATGTGCCATGTTCAAGTAGTAAACTGTGATTACACTTAAGAAATGTAACTGAGCACCTAACGATATTTCTTTACAACTTTCTTTAAGACAAACATCTAACGAAGCAACTGCCAGAGAAGCGTTTCAAAGATCGCCTCTAGAACTGTCTTTAGTTTCTTTGAAACCCGCTATTTACTGTAATAATTTCCAAGCACCTTGCCAGGATCTAAGTTAGAAATCTTCCCTTCTACATCCGGGCATTACAAAAGCCTTTTCCACCTACAGTAACGAACATTAGTTCCGCCAGTGTTGTTAAAGTTACGCACCGAAAACTCTGGTGTTTAAAACTAGCTCGTGTAACTCTGGGGGTCTTTAATTATTTGACGGTGGAAACTGCCTTTACACTTCGGCTAAGACCAACATTTGCTGTCCCCCCCTTCACGGCTTCGATCGTTCGAATCACGGCTTGTCTAGCGGAGATAAATGTTAGTGAGGCGTTGAAAAGTTAGAAGGCTAATTGATGCTTTGTTTTCCCCTTCTTTGCAATGCCTACTAACATTCTGTCAGCACCTGTAGCCGTAATATTTCTTCTGTTTCGCAAAAATGAAGAAAAGTTTCTGGCTCATGATGAATGGGTGACCACAGAGAAATTATCTCCACCTGCGGCCAAGTAAGAGTAATCGAATGTCATCAATAAGGCAACCATTGACTTGAAAAAGAGGATCACATTAAAGATAAATCGACTTCTAAACTGGAGAGGAAGAAAGCGCAAAAGAATCAAATAAAAGAAATTTTGGACCGTGAACTCGTAAATTCTTTTGTCTAGATAAGCTGATGTTTCAGTTTACAATTCACCGTATACTTTAGCAAGATCAGATCAAAGTACAAGAAGATACTTCAGGTGAAATCGTAGAAGAGTAATTAACAAAAGAAAAAAATAACTGATGGAATGTAGTAGAGATTTTTGAAGAAAAGAATCATTATTTCGCTTCTTACTATTAGTAGGAGGAGTTTGAAGTGTCCAAAATCAAGATATATTTCTAATGGCTGGATATTACTGATCAATGTAGACAAGAAACAAAAATTGTAGAATCTATAGCAGGGTTTCCCAAACTGTATTAATGAGTGTTCCACGAGAAGTTCTCCTGGAATTTTTCATTTTTTAGTTTTCTAAGCATTTTTCATGAATAAATATTTTATAGTGGAAATATTCTGAGGAGAATGATATTCGTGAATATGTCGAAAAGCTCAGACCACCCAGCACGCCTAATAACATCTGTGCAGCAAATGTTAGTGACCAAGCCGTGTATTTTTGAACCTGGAAGTATTCATGAATTATCGTTAATTTTCACACATCGAAGCCTTTCAACATTTGGGAAAGGGAATACCGCTGTTTATGACTGGTCATAAAAATTGCCTGCAAGCGGATTATAACAATGGGCGGCGTATCCTCTGTTCTCAAAACTGAAGGAAATAACATCTGTGTTACAAATGTTAGTGAGCAATCAGCAAGGAAGTAGAAAGAAAATTTTTCCATAAAATTGAAGATCAAGGTAGTCTGTATCCGGTTCTTAAATCTAGTAAGACTGAATACTTTCTTCGGAATTTCGTATTGTAGAGTGAAAGTTTCGAAACCGTAGTGCCGTGATTTTTTAAGAGTAATAGGCCTGCAGATTTAAATTTTAATATGAATTAGAGACAAGGGACTTTGTTTAATTTTGGTATTAAGAAATCTCTTATTGAAGGTGTTTGTGACGCAACAGATAATGAGTCATCCACCACCGCCAGCCTACAAAGCGATCTCCAAAAGGTACAAAAGGAGGGGAAGACTACCAGCACACAGGAGAAAAAGTCTGCATTCACTCGTAAGTACTTATAATAATATAAATTTTTGGTGATCAGAATGGGATATGTCAATGAAACTCAGCACAAATTAAGTTAATGATGTTTATGTTTAATTGATGTTTAATTAATAATCAATTATTAATTAATAACAAAAAATCATCTAAATCAACAATTAATTATTAATTGTTACTTCACAAATCCGTGAAAATTTCAGGATTTATGAAGTGTTCCGTCGTAGGAAAAGTTTGGCAAACTCTGATCTATAGTACGGTAATAATGTGTGTGTAGGGGCGAGGTAATTCTACTCCATTTATTCCTGCTAGATTTCAGGGTAGGATTGGAGGATGCTGTAGCCCCTAACGTATATCTTTTAAGAGGCTCCTTTCTAGTGAGCAAATTTAATGTTTAATATCTTTTCGGAGTCCCTTGTAATTATGTGAAGTCCTACGCTGTAGTATGACATGTGTGCTCTATCTGCGTCTACTGCTCAACTACTTTACGGTCTACAAAAAGGGGTCAGCCACCGTCGTTTCCAACAAACTCACGAGCTAGTGATGAAGTGGTTTCGGTAATTGCTTTCTGGGAATTAAATACATAACCACGATTTTAGCCTATAACAGCATCAACAGACGAGTTTACCGTCTTCATCACCAAACTTCCAGCATTATTGGACTCTTTCGTCTTTATCACACGCCCAATAACTCGAATTCAACACCACAGTGCGAAAGAACACTTCACAGCAGGGAGGAGTGAAATATTATTTCTAATGGCATCTACTGAAAATAAAGTTCCCAGCAGGAAACATTCTACATAACTGATTAACTACACAAATAACTGCGATTAATTAATGTTCGCTCAATTATACTGCAGTTAGAAAGAGAACATTTGGCTGTGCTCAGTCAGAAAAAAAAAAAAAAAAAAAAAAAAAACGACCACCCTCCTGCCTTTAACCGACACATTTAGCAGTTACAGTCAAGTCATTAAGCCTTGCAACTAAACTGTTTGTGCAACAATAAAACAGAGTGCCGACACGTGTAGTAAGATAGTTTCAACGCACGTGACTTTTGTATTGAGTGGTCTTTTCCGTCATAACGTGTCTGGGCTTTATCAACGTCGGGAGGGGGGGGGGTTGCGCAAACCTGTAGTTGAATGCGATAAATCAATCATGTCATGCTTGAGGATATCTCACCATTATACTTCGGCAACAGGGGTCGCTCCAGTCAACGCCCCCTTTTGTGTGTTTTCCGCTCCTACGTCTGCCAGATGATTACCTCCCAAAGATCGTGATGACAGCTGCCGACCGAAGTCAACGGAACATCTGGTGGCCACACCCCATACAAACCACATCGCACTTATACACCACACCAACAGCTGTCGTTCTGGACGCCGTGGATGGGCTAATTACAAGGTCACACAGACACAACTTAGCAGGAATTAACACATTCTATTGTTTGCCAGGAATCCTTCTTGGGGATAGGAGAATAATTGTTTGGGTAGTGATGGTGGGCTGATGTAAACGGCAAGGTCAAGGGTCAATAAACATGGAAGTAGGAAAAGAAATAGGGCAGGTTCATCAATCTCCAAATTTCGTCTTTTGTTTTGAAAAGTTTATACAACACGTCTCTAGCATTCGTTTATAATTCTCCTAATCTTTTTTTTTTTTATGCAAAAGAAAATAATTTTTATTGCTTTTACTAATTCGATTTAAAAATAAAATGAAAAAGATTTTCTTAGACAGGCGAGGAAGAAAACTTTCGGGGGGGGGAGGACTGATTCAAAATGGAACTCATAAAGAAAAAGGCAATCTTTTCTGAGGCCTAAATCCAGATAGATTTTCTAGAAAATAAACTTCGAACTGAGAGTCTTTTAAGAAATCTTATTGAGGTGGTGTCAGAATATGAAGAGTTTGAAACAAATTTCGTTCGCAGACGCACAAGATACCGAGGCAGAGAAAGAAGTGGATTTCAGATAAGATCGGCAGGAAGAAGAAGAACTGCATCTGTGCTTATCTTTTTCTCCATCCGCGTAAAGTAAAGATGCTTAATATAATCCGGAAGATATACGAGGTCCGAAACCAGATTTATCTTTATAACAAAAAATAATTCAACTGTTCAAGTTTTCGTTTGTATTAAATTCTTTGCATACATTAATATCCTCTTACACATGAAGATAACTTCATAAATTACGTATTCTTTGAGGATATGTATGTGTGTGTGTGTGTGTGTGTGTGTTGATTTGCTTACATCGCGTATAAAGGTGTTTATAAAGTCCTTATGCAATTCGAATTTTTAATACTTCACTTCTATATAAGCTATAAACAATTTGCAAAATACAACACGGAAAATTAATTCTTGAATAAATTCTCTGTTCGTTAATAAAAATTGTTAATGATTCATTTGTTCTAATTTCCTTCTTTTATTTTCCAGGTAATAAACCCTGAATTAAACTAAATGACTTGAAATGAATAAAAGATCGATTGTTCTCACTGGCTAGCTGAGCTGAAGTCTGCATGAGCTGTCAGATGAAAATTTAGGGCTCATTATAACAGGGAAGCACGCTGAAGAAATTCAATTACAAACTGGATGGATTTCAAGGAATCGGTTCCATTAATGATAAGCAACGAATTGAAAGACCAGAGGTAAACGATGAAGCTGTACTGCCCGTAGAGGAAGCTTTTACAAAAAGTCCAGGAAAATCGGTACGACGAGCTTCACTGGAGCTAGATATCCCTAGAGCAACAGTTCAAGAAATTCTCAAAGCAAAATTACATTAGCGAGCGTATATGATTCAAGTCCATCAATTGGAAACAATTCTTCCAATGTTTGGAAGAAAACCCCTCTGCAAGATTATCTTCCTGCCATCATTTCAATGAAGCAAAAAATAACGCCTCAACCGTTGAAAATTTATTATTTAGTGATGAAGCAACATCTCATATTATCGGCAGGGATCAATCGCCATAACTGTCGTATACAGGAGACAGTGAAGACGCAAGAAGTTTAGGAACATGAAAGAGCTTCTCCGAAAGTGAATGTCTAGTGCAAGAATTTTCGTGTGCTTTACGCAAATCACGCATAACTAGTCCTGAGATTCTGTGACTTCTTCAGGACGGCAGATAAAGTAAGGACCTGGTTACTCGAGTAGTTTAGCGTATCAGCTATGTAATCAACAGATCGCGTATCGGAATCCCGACGTAGGCGTTGATATTTATGATTGTCTTTAGGTGGGAGACGAACTTCATAGTTAGTTGTGAGACCACCTCTCCGCTTATTGGAGACATGAAGTGGCTCGAAAAAAAGTTCCATGTCTGGTCACTAAAACGGGGTTTTTAGACAATCTAAAAAATAGATATAAATACAAAATATATACGAGTATATAAAAATAATAATTCAATTGGATTAAATCGGGATTGTGGTTAATCGAAAATCGGTTATTTGATATTGTACCGTATATAGTTCATTAATATGCTTTTATCGAATAATACAAGCAGAAACAAGAATCAATTATACATTTAATAAACCTGTTCGCAGCAAAAAAATGTTGTATCCATAGCAACGTCCACCTGCAACAATGTTTTATATTCTCTGTTATTAACGTGAACCTTCCAGTCTCCAATCATTCACAACTCTACTTAAATACCTGATGTTCCGGCATCTGATCACTAACACGTGCGTTTCTATAGCGACAGTGGAATACCGTAAATTAGCAAGAGACCTTTTAAGTGAAAAAAAAAAAAAAACTGCCATCATCTAAGAAAGCAGAAAGAAATTACAAAAAGGTGCAAATGCAATTAACCAGCGTCGTGTACGTCAACAAATGAAGGCAAAACAAACAAACAAAAAGAAAGAAAAAAAAAATCCACATGGACTTTGACTCAGAAAAATAAATAAAAGCCAGAGCACCTTCAGACACGTGATGACGTGGCGGCGCGAGATGAATGATGGTCGATCGTGAGTCATGGCTGCACGCAGAGACCGCCATTAACTGTGTTATACAACAGCTTAATGTGGCTAATCCGGCCGGAGAATGTTAATTGCGTAATGACGATAGGGCCATATTTGGCTGCCTCTCCTGCACTACTGCACAAAGAAGGGACAGGGATCAGTAGGTTCGGGGTGCCCTGGCATTTATATAAATCCCAGTGTAACGGCAGCCAGCCTACACGCTTCATTAAGCTTAACACATTGCCATTAGGTAAGCCAGGCATAAAATGAAGCCAGGCTCCGTGCTTGCCGATAGCCCCCCTTGTCTCTCTTTTCCAATGGCCCATATCATCAAAAATCGAGCACGTCATGAGCATTACCGACTCCTTCGGATATCGGGAAGATGGCGGGGGTTACGAGACGCAGCGGAATCTTGAGGTTAACGTTGCTGGGCCCATAAAGGAAATGCCTGGTGTCGACAAGAGAGAGAAACAAAGTTTGTTCGCGGAATCGAAACAAGAAAAAAATAAAAATAAACATCTAGAAGGTGGAGGAGGTCACTTTATGACTGATACCGTACATGTTTATGGCAAAAAACCAATCACATGAAACTGGAGACTAATGACCATATATCCGGAACCGCCCCCCCCACCTCCTTTTCGGTGTTGCACGCGTGCGTTAACAGCACACATTTCCTAAAGAGTGTTTCCAAACTTATGAACAGGTACGCAAACGAGCCATACTGGTAAAGGCACTTGCAGCATGCAGGCGTGTGTGTGTGAGTGGGTTGTAGGCCAGTCTCTGGTGTTGTCGGAGCTGTTATCCGCTTGCGAGAGGTGTCAGCTGGATGTTGCACAGAGGCTGATAATACGTGACATCATCCGAGGGCCAGGAAATGACCGGTATGCACGGAGTGGAAAGGAAATGCTACTGAACGAAAGACTTGAAACTGTTTATATATATCACTCATCACTAGCGAAAAGATAATGCCATCCATCATACACGAATAACTTTCCCAAGCTACCAAATATATTATATATATATATATATGTTAAAGATACCAAGTAATTTTATAAACTTGGTTTTAATCCTTTTTCCCAAGTAAGCAAACAGTCAAGTTTGCTCCTGAACATGTTCAGGTCTGAGGCAACTCGTGGTAGAGGTGGAGTAAGCTCTGATCACTTTCCCTTAGTATCCTCCTTTACCACGAGTTGTCTCAGACCTGAACTATGTTCAGGCGCAAACTTAACTTACTTGACTGTTTGCTTACTTGGGAAAAAGGATTAAAACCAAGTTTATAAAATTACTTGGCATCTTTAACATATAGTATACCCAAGATAAAAAACTTTCTACATATATATATTTTTACTGAAATTCTAATAGAATGTGGTATCTAAATCGTAAGTAATATTTGATTTGTCGAGTCATCTTCAATTCTGTGAGGAAAGTAAGTCAAAATAAAATCATGTCTACAGCACATATGGCACGAAAATGGATGTATGTTGCATTGCTGTGATAACGATGACGTCACTATAAAAATGCGATTTGTTGTAGTCTATCACCAATATCTGTATATATGGAGTTGAATTAAATACATAACTGATAATACAAGTGAAAGTATCTGACATTTTTACTGGTATCCGATATTGATTACGGACTAAATGTGTATTTCCATGTGTTATTAAACGAATAAGCAATATTTACACATTTCTGTCAATTAATTAATTACTTTTTTTATCGTTTGTTGTTTGATTTTTGGTATCGGCATCTTACATGCCATACCTGAATTTGAGCGTTTGGTGGATTTTGTAGGTGGATAATCCCGAGTTTTTGGGAGGAAATCCTAATTCCTCCATTTGAAACCAGTTGAAGTCCAGGTTTTAAATCAAACAATAAATCTTAGCTGTTCATGACGTTAAGTGTTTGGATCTAGGCATGCTAATCACCTTACACTTTCAAGAAAATAAACACATTATATTTACGAATGCCAGATTTGTCCTTAATTATATATCAATTTTAAGCTTAGAAAATGCTTGCGAAAAACAGTCAGCTGTTCGTCATATAGCAAATGAAATATTTTTCAATTATTCAAAGAAAACCGAAGTGTTCTGTGCTAAAATATCCTCTTAGACCAGTGGTGTTCAACCCTTTTTACTACGTATTTAAAAATTTATTTATCACTTTTAATTATTTTAATGCAACAAAAAAAATATTGGAATAAACTATTTATTTCTCTATTTTGGAAAACCAAAGTTAGAAAAAACAACAGATTGATTACAAACTCACAAGTTACAGGAAATGCTGGTTGATTAAAAAAAAAAAAGTTAATGTGAAATTTGGCATTGTTTGGACCTCGCAATATTTTCAGTCAAGTTGATATGAAGAAGTGGCCAATCGCCTAAACGATCATTTGTAATTTGGTTTTTTAATTGATTTTTTATGACGGTCATATGTGAAATTTTAAAAAGCGGATTCTGACAAGTATGTCGATCCGAAACACGACAGAATTTTTCGCGCAATATCAGTTAATATTGGGAATTTTTCATGTGCATACTTCCAAATGAAGTCGTTGTTTATTGATTTTAAATGTAAACTATTCTGAATGTTTATTATCTCAAGTTCTACTTCAGATTAGTTTATATCAAACAGCCCACTAATTTTATTTGAAATTTCTGTGATGTTCAAGTTTCCTTGAAATGGATTACTGATAAAAGATACAATCATTTCAGTTTTATTAAAATGTTTAAATCTTGAATTTATTTCTTCCTCAACTAATTCTATTTCACGAATAAATTCTTTTAAATTATAGCGAAGCATTTCTTGATTTTGTTCAAAAAATTTTAATAAATTTGGGAGATATCTAAATTAGCGGTCATTTATATTTTTCTTTAATAAAAGTAAGTATTGTAAAGTTTTTATTGAACTTAACATGTCAATTAAATTTTTATCTCTATCTTGTAACTCTAAATTTAAATTGCTTAATTTCGTACAAAAATCTACTAAAAATGATAAGTGTAACAACCATCTTTTATCACTCAATTGTGGATAAATATCTCCTTTTTCATCAAGAAAAGTTTTTATATCGTTAATTAATACAAGAAATCTTTCTAAAAATTGACTTCTGCTGAGCCACGAACATTATTGTACAACAGAAGTTCCCTATCATCATCTGCCTGTAATTTAAATAACCGCCATTGCAGGGCTTTTCCTCGAACAGAATTACAATTTTAAATATAATATAAAATATAATATAAATAATATAAACACAAAACATCTTTTGTGTTTAATCTTTTACTACACAGTACTTGTTGGTGGATAATACAGTGGTACGTTAAAAAATCTGGATATTTGTCATCGTTTTTGCATAATAAAATGAAGCCTGATTTATTACCTATCATTGCAGGAGCACCATCATTAGTAATAGACACAAGTTTAAAAGCGGAAGTTTGTGTTGTTTCACAAATTCATCAAATGCCGAAAAAATGTCTTCTTCCCTAGTTCTTCCCAATAATTATAATTTTCAAAAGTTCTTCTTTACTTGAACAATCTTGAAATACCATGCGATAAATACTACTAACTGAGCAATATCAGTGAAGTCGTTTGATTCATCAAACTTTAATGAAAATGCAACACACTGGTGAATGTCTGACATTAACCTGGCCTGGAAACTTTTCTCCGGCAATTGGAACTTTTCCTTTCGGCAATTTGAAACCTTGTCAGCGGCCTAGAAGTAGTCTCTCTCTAGCGACGTCTAGAACCGAGATGCTCCTTTCTGGAAGCGGGAAACTCCTCTCTCTCAAGCAACGTGGATCCGAGCAGTCTCTCTGAGGGCGACTCTGAATCGGGCAGCCTCCTCTCTGACAGCAATTCTAGAACCGGAACCCCTTCCGCTTGCTTCAGCCCCTTTTTATTAGGCCTCCTCTGAGACCTCGCATGAAGTTTGGCAATCCCCAAAGAATCAGTATGAGTCTTTCATCTTAAGTTTCAAGTTCGGCACGCCTTTTGTTCTCCTCCGCTTTCTTTTGATTGTAAGTTGCCGGCCATCGGAAAGTTGTTTGAACACTTTCTGACTGACTTCGGAGATGTTTACACTTAGAGCCTGCAAGCCTGTCTCATATCAATAACAATCTTTCTAATGCCGTCATGTACAGCTTCGGCGACAAAAACATTGCCTTTGTTTTTAACACCCTAACATATTCTTATTAAAGCAGTATATACAGTTAGCTTCAAAAGAGTTATTTACAAAAACATCTAATACAAACTATACCGAGACAAACAAAGTTTATTTTTTAACAATATTCACATGGGACTTAACCTAAGTAAAAAATCGATGTAATGTGCTTTGGAATATTTAATATTTAAGCTACAATCGAGTTTTTACACTTTGTTTATAATCGTATTCACTCGGCTCGCTGTCTGACTTCCACTGATCCAAATTAATTCATTTACCCGGACTTATAAGAAAATTACTGATTTGACAATTTTAACGAAAAATAAATAAACAATAGCAATACACTTAAAGCGAAATAAAAATAATGATAAATAAAATATTATGGTTTCAGTTTTAATTAAATTTGTAAGTAAGGAATAATACACAAGAGATCAACCAAAAATTGCTCCGCGATCGACGGATTGAACATCCCTGTCTTAGATGGTTAGGATGCAGAATTTTGTCCGTTCAAGGTGCAAAATATTCTCCTTGTCTTACATAACGTATGTAAACCGTTACTTCAATGTCTTTAATAAATTTTCCACATATCAAATAGAACTGTTTAAGGCCATTGGTAAAATATTCCGTTTCCATCGATGCAATATAAGAAAGATTCAATCATTCAACAGTTCCCCCCCTTCCCCCAAGGGTACTAGCTCTCGGGGAAAGCCTGAAGCGGGATGGAAGTTTTTACTAATACCAGCAAAGTGGCTTGTATAGAGTGCTGAGAGGGGGGGGGGGTAGCAAACAGCTGTTCCTTGTGCTGTAGGCACGCGCCCAACGTGCTGAAGCACGCGCCCTTAATGGACAACAGCCTGCAAAGAGGCAAAGAAGAGCGGGTGGCCAGTGCAACTCCTAATGTGGCTGTTTCGGCGCTTAATAGGGGAAAACAAGAAATCGATGTCATCCGGGAAACTAATAAATTGTTCAAGGGACACACAGTTGGGGGGGGGGGGAGAGCGAAGGTGACAAAGAGAGGGGGGATACACGAGTGTTAATGGGAAAATGTGCCGAAAACATTTCACTTACATGGGAAGTCGGATACGGAATGAGATTCGAGGTGATAGCATGTCAACGTCTTTGTTCGTTGTTAGAAACAGTGCCGCTAGGTGGCGTGGATTTCACGATTTAATCAACCGAGCCTGTCATTATAAATACGTGAATATGTGCTTCTTGGAAATAAAACTAGACTACTTTAAACACATTTTATAACAACATCCAGTTGTAATGGATTGAAAGAACATTAAGATACTCCCTTCCTTTTCGTGCTAGTATGTTGGAATATCGTATTTATTAGTTTATCGATGAGTTGGGATCATTTCTTACGCCTCAGCTCGCAGGTTTCCCATTCGCTTCGAAATATAGACCGTTAGGAAACCGACTGCAACAAATGAATTGCTGGCTTCACGTCTCTTATTTGTAACTATGGCAACTGGGAGCAGATAACAATGGAAAAGAACAAACAACATATTAACTCGACTCGTTTTTTTTTTTTATCTTTCTGAGCATGACGTATGGCCTCGTTATTATTTTTTTAAAAAACATACAGTTTCAGTTAAGATCGGAAAAGTTGCGGAGTTTCCATCTTCAATGACTAAATTTTAATGACGTCTCTCTCTTTTTTCCCTGATGTCACTCTTTTTCTCACTATCAATTTCTAAATACATAGCCTATTTCTACAACTGGAGGAGCATTGTGCAAAATAAAACCAAAGTACCAAAGTACTTACTAATAGCCATAGCACGGTAATCAACAGCCTCCCTTAACCCTTTATCTTTAAGAATAACTAATTACAGTACAAAAACCGCTTTGTTCTTTCCTTGTGACAACGACTAATATCAATTTTCTCCGTATTAATTGAAAATTTTTTTTATATTCTTCGAATACTTTGGCTTCGTTGTTATAGCCTTTTTTTAGCACAACAAAAGACACAAAAAAATAATAATAATACGTGCTTACGCTAATTAATATCTTGTAGAAAATTACCTAACATGATGAACAGAAAGGATAGCTTAAAGAGACGTTCAAATGATAAGAATGTTTGTAGACCAATAGAATTTAGGAGATCGCAGTTTACGGCAATCCTCTCACTCCACCCCTTCGTTTTTCTTCCTTGTTGGCTCGTTTATTCTTTAGCTTTTCTCCTTAGTTTCGCGTAGTATTTGAACACGTCCAACACACATTCATGAAAGAGAGAGAGAGACACACACAGAGAGAGAGAGATTGACTCGATAACTTTTGGTTTTGTCACGCGCCTGTTAGCTTACTGTATAGGGCGGCTGCTATCGAGCAAAGTAACCAGATTAAGTCACACCGCAAACTAACGTCATTAATTCTAACTTAATTCCATAGAGGGCGATACCAATAACTCGATGGAAGGCGAACGAGGCAAACAAAAAGAAGATAAATAGGAAAACTTCCCTCCTCTTCAAATAATACCAAAAAAAGAAATAATCGGCAATATTTTAAAGTGACAGTGTAAAGGCAGGTAAAATAACATCGGGGAGTTATGCATTTACTAAAACATCATTTAAAAAAAAAATTACCGTTCTGTGAAGGGTTATTCAGTTTTCTTTTAAAAAATAATAAATATGCAAGTCTAAGATAAATATTACTTTATTGCTCATTAGTTACAGTTGAATTGGACTCTTGTTTTATTCTGTATTCTGTTTATTGAATGTGCTGTGGACAGATCAATAAACTAAGCATTTTAAAAATATAATAATTTAAAATTTGAAATAAAATCATTGACTGATTTATAATAATAATGATAAAGATCATTTACCAAAATAAAGAGCCCAAAGGCTTCATTTTGGCGATGCAAAATTATATAAATCAAGTGAATATTAAATCCAGCATTACTTCAAAGTCGAATGCAGAAACTACTAAAATTTCGTACGAAATTTGACCAGAGAGTTGACGGGAATACACTCGCCGGCATTTACGAGCCCTAGCTGATAAAGATCATTACTAATAAATTTATTATCAAACAAAAATTATTTTATATTTATGAAACTAATATGGATCGTTTTTTTTTGATTTGGAAAAATTATATAACATATAATTTTTGAGGAACGTTTATTTTGAGTAACAATTTGCAACAAGAGGGAAGGTTATAAAATATGAAAAATAGAGTTATAAGTTATGGACGAATCATGGAGACAAAAAATAACAACAGCGAAAAGTAAAATCATTGTAAGTAAAAATACGTATTCAGAGCTGGTAAAAAGAATTAATAACAGTTCTCCAAGTTTACTCTCTTTTAGATGTTTATCGCTGGTTCAAACAAAATAACCGTCTCGGTATCTGCATCACAAGTTACACACCCGGGTTTTTAGCTCATGCTATTTGGAAGATGTTTCGTAACTGCAAGAACGGATGTGACTTAGCATTGCAGTTTCAATACTTCGTGCTTAGCTCATGATAACTAAGCCTAACAAGAAATATTCTAACAATGTATATATGCGATCAGTACAGATAGAGAGAAGGTAACCAATTCAGATGCAGATATTGTATTTTCGTGCTCTGTTTGCATGCAACGAGAAGCCAATCGGATGGTTCTATCAACATTGTTCACATCTTGGGGCTGCTATCTGAAAGAAATATTCGCATTTGTACAGCTGACGGACACAATCAAAACATACCGCTAAAAAGAGAAGAAAACACTAAACTTGAGTGGCTGCTAGCGGGATTCATATGCATGCTTTGGCACGTCTTCATGGTGCAGAATCGTGCTGTACAGTAGCAAATATTTGCCGGGATAGCAAACGGGCGAATTGCAACGGTCACGTTTTAAACAAGTTAAATAATATTGACAGCGGTGTTCGTCAGAGTCAAGACTCATTCCTGTGAGCGGTACAGCTTCGGAAGAAAAATGGAGCGTGACTTCAGCCCATAGATTTCAAGCCATCCCTTGACACGCGAAATAACTCTGCTTTTTTTACCTGTCATGGTTTCGGTGCATTCGGCCAATCAGTACAAATTGTGGCCAGCTCTCTCTCTATCCAAGTTTATAGTTCTTTATGAAGTTGTTCAGCAAATAAATGAAATATTTTGTCCCTTGGCAAGGAAGCAATCCCTCCCCCCCCCCTACTAGCGGGAAAACAGCTCTACGCAGTTTCGGACTGACAGAAAATATCAATTTTTTATATCCGTATTGAAACAACATATCTACTTACTTGAGTATGCTGTCCGCATTTTGCGCTAACACCGGGACATTCCTCGAATCGCATTCTGGTATCGTGTATGAATGTAAATATCGATACGAAGCAAAACATAGCATCGTTGAGAAGTAAAATGTTACATAACACATATACAGGTAACCCTCGTATAACGCGGATATTAGGTTGCATAGAAATGCCGCGTTATGCGAGACTTAGATCACATAGAAAAAGTACGGTTAGGCTCAAATATTTTTTTTTAAATTTTTTAATTATATGAACAACAATGACATATACAACAAAAAATATTTTTATTTAATTCAGGTAACAAACATAGTATAAAATTATAAAAATTTAAATTCAAAGTCCCTGCAAAAACTCCTGGTTTTTCTCCAATTTTCAACCGATCCAAGATTTTGAACATTTTTCTTCGATTTCAATTAATTTTGTTTTCAATATGGGTTTTTCCTTTTTGTTACAGTTTGTGGCCATTACTATAAAAATAAATTTTTCACATAAAAAAGCATTACATATTGTATGTAACTCACCAGAAAATAAAGTGCTCAGCTTGAGATGAACACACTTATGATTTTTAATGCTTTTCCGTGGCAGGATACAAAGGTGCTTTTTAACAATAAACACTTTATACGGTAAACAATTGATGTACATGCGTGCTAAAGGGTATTTCCCTAATATAAATTCGCTACTTATAACCACATGCGCGATACGGACAGACAAAAATTTAACGAAGATAAAATTCGATTTTTAAGTCGCGCGGTGAAAAATATATGAAAAGATAAATGGTTTCGACAATTTATAGACCGTGTGATATCGAAACCGCGTTGTTATAAGTACCGTGAACAAGGGTTACTACAATTTGTAGACCGCGTTATATCGAAACCGCGTTGTATAAGTACCGCGTTATCCGAGGGTTACCTGTACTCTAAATTCGTTTATGAACGTGGAAAAGGCAGTCAGTGGACACACATAAATATCATTTAGTCTCTTCGTAATTTCAGATTTTTAGCAAAACTTTGTAATAACCAATTGATAATATGCGAACACCTGCTATATATTTCATAATTTGCAATTTTTTTTCATATATGATATAAAATGTATACAGCGACATATACATAAAGAGAATGTCTATATAAGTTAAGAAAATAAACTGTTTTTATTAGGAAAGTAATTTTTTTTTTTTTTTTTTTTTGGAATTGATGGCTCCACATTTGAAACAGAACATATCTACACATTAAACTTTTTCATGCTAAATGATTAAAAGCGGCATTTTTTCGCTGCAAACCATTCTTTTATCATAACTAAGCATCTGGCTATGTTCCAGGACTTTACCCTCCCGTGGTCCCTGTTTCTAGGAAGAACAAAGATTCCAATCATCTCAACAGCTTATGCATTTGAGCTTAAACGTCTGCAATTCCCGGTGTAACTTGCTTTGGCAATAACAATGAACAACGTCAGTGCTTTCGGAATTGTAGAAATGGATTGCTCTGAGCATGGGCATCTATGCATTATCCATGTATGGGGAAGTGAAAATCTTTGTTTAGAAACTGGAAGACCGTTGGGTAAAGATTATAAAAATATTATAAACTATACTATATTATAAAAACATCTAAATGTTTAGTATAACTAATCCGAAGATTTTGTATATAAATATACGATTATTATGGTGTAAAAAGGGGTCAGTGAAAGGCATTTGAATTTAAAATAAGAATTTCGAAACCTGGTTTATGAAACAAGCTAAAAGTAAATTAAGTTTCAAATCTAATAAATAGATTAAAATCGAGATATCCTCCTGTTAGTACAGCTATAAGGCTGTTGGAGGATAATTCTGACATCAATCAAGCGTGGAGAGCCAATGGGAGTCGTTTGCAGGTCCAGACTTGCAGAACCTTCCATGCATAGAAGAACAACCACCTGGATATGACCTTCCAAGCAAAACTTGGGTTACCCTAAACCGGCTAAGGACTAACCACGGTCGATGTGCAGACTTTTTTTTTTACAAGTGTCAGAAAATTCGTTCCCCACAATGTGACTATGGAAGTGAGAAGCAAACCATTCGTCATAATCCCCAAGAATGCCAACTTAAGAGCATAGGAAGGAGAGGAACAAAATTTCCTAGTTCCAACATCCACGATCATCGACTGGATTAATAACTTAGATATAAACTTGTCACATCAGACTGACAGAAGCATTTTAAATTTTCGTATTGGTAATTTTTACTGGTGCTGTTTGTATATTTAATGTGTTTGTGTTACGTGCATATATTTAGAGAGGTCGAGTTTAGACTTTTTATATACATCCATATCTATTTTATATTCTAATTTTATACATATTTTTATATTTGTTATCTACACTGTATATGTTTCTTTTCCTTGCGATGTAATAGTCATAAATAAACAAAATAAAAGGATTTGAAGCACCTAACTGAAAAATGAAAAGAAATATTCATCTCTTCCTTAGGGAAAATGATCAGCCTTGATATTTTAACAAGATTGCGATACGACCGTTCTGTCTATTTCTAAGCATCACTGAAAATATATTTTATGGATGAACAAATATTTCTTTATAACTTGAGGACTGATTTCGTTGAAAGAAAACTTCCAATAACACAATTGACATATTCCATTGACCAATCCCTGGTTCGGACAACTTAACTATCAAGCTATTTTCTTCCTACTTAGCACAATTTTCTATTTCTTCTGGTTTATGGTGAAATATAAATAACTTTACTTGATTCCTAAGAGTTAGACATATCTTTTTATCGAAATATTTGGAACAACTAATCTATTGGATGTTTTAGAAGATGATGATTCAGGACTGCTTTTAACAGAACGACTGCGTAGTTCACTAAGCAGACATCCATTACATTTTATTCTCTTCCTTCATATTTTTATTCCCCCGACGATATATCTCTTCCACATGGATCATACCATTACTCTTAATGGTCAATTTTTCTCCATAAAGGCCTTTATCTGTTACGTAAGAAAGTGCTTTGGCTAAAGATGTTTTCTCGCAATCAGCGCAGATTGGATGGCATCAGATGTTTTTGATGTCTGATTGGCAATGATTTGCAAATTAATTTGTTCTTCACTTCAGTATTTTGGTTTTTTTTTCAAGCGCTGCTAAATAAATCAAATATTTGTCAAATATCACATTTCAAAATTAAATTAAACTTATTTATCAGCTGTACTTTCCACCATCCACACTAAAAACAACAAATTTCATATTTGAAAGATTGCATAATTAGAAGAATTAGATCTGCAGTAAAACTCATTTTCTACCTTTAGAACAATAAATTAAGAATTAAATAAAAATAAAATAAATCCGTTAATAGCTTTTATTGCCCAAAGGGAGTAGACACGGTTTTTGTGGGAGTAGACTGGCCCACAATGATTTTAACTACATCCGGGGAAGAGATTGAGGCATACCCTTTTCGCTATCTTGTGACTCCTAACCTTAACACTATATATTATTGCCTGAAATAGCGCGAGTTCTGCGGTCGATTGTAGTGAATATATATTTAGCTCACTTTTTACGGTTACAGTAACTTTGGCGTGTAAGAACATTACTTTTAAATAAATATAGAAGGTGGCATGGTGTTGTTGATATACTGTATAAAATTATTTTTCAAAATTTTAAGATAATTAGCCTTATTATGTGAAATGAATCTAGAAATGCTTCAATTAAAAATCAGGGTAATATCTCTAGGCTAAACCTAGCTAAAATTATGCAGCAGTGTAATTATCAAAATGCTGTTTTCTTTGAATTTTTTGCAAGCAAAAAGAAATCTAAAATTAAATAAGACCAAATATAACTGTGAAGGGGGGGGGAAGGTAAAATGAAATAAACAGAAAATCAAAGAAACTGGAATTTCAACCATATTGCAAATTTGGCTGAACTGCACATTTCAACCAAATCATCTCGAAAAGAAAAAAAATATATTTCACTTATACGCATTCCTATAGTTCTCAGTCTATTTTAAAAACAGTTTGCAACTGAAGAAAGAACTTTTCACAGTTTTTAAGTCCTGTCCTTACATGTTTAATCTATACTTGGCTGTGATTTGATGGTGACGTTTCCAAGCACCGCTAGCTTTGAAGCGAAAAGTCATAAAAATAGTAAGCTTACGTTGTTTGCTGTTTCGTTTTTAAGTTTCCATTCTTCCCTCTTAATTTATAGTGTTGTATGTAGGGCCAAGACCTGATTTATAAGTGGCTGCACTTCTACCCAGGATCGCTAAATTGTTTTTCTTAAAAGGGTAATGTAACATCAGTTTGTGCCACTCCTGCGATTCAGAAAAAGGCAATTTCTTTTGCTTAAGTTTTTCTATCACTCTTTTTTTTTTTTTTAGTATGGCGTGAAGTAATTTTTTATCTTCGAAAATTACTTTTTTTTTTCTTATTAACTTCCCATTGCTTGACGAGACAAATTGCTTCCTTCAGAAGTATTTAAGTAGCACGAAACATGTGATTATAGAACCTCCCACTCTCTTGAACAAGAAATTGAGAAGGATGAAAAACAACAACAACAACAACAACAAAAAAAAAAAAAAAAAAAAAAAATTATCGTCTGTCATTCGTTACGGCGTCGCCTGTGACTGTGAATTTGAGGTACACCAACAAAGTCTCTATGAGGCTTAATATCCTGTTTATTTTTTCTGTATTTCTCAAACCTTTCTTTTTTGCAAGTTCTTTCACAGAGGTAAGATTTTTTTTTTCCTGTAAATATTAACTCCGCGAAAAAAATCACTTGAAGAAGCTAGCAAGATAGAACGAAAGATGTGCTGCGTTTTTAATTAAACACTTCTATTCGCTTTAAAAACCAGTTTCGTTATTTGCAATCACAGGAAATGAAGCCGTGGGGGTTATTAAAAATATGACTTGGTTTATAACAATTCCAGAGACTAAAGAACATCTAAAAGTAGAAAATAAACTGCTTGCAACTAATGAATTATCCCAAATTAGACATAAATTTAATATACATTTTCATTTAAGGCGTTTAAAAGGTAAGTTTTCTGTTCAACATTTAAAAATAAAATAAAATCCGTAATCAAAAGCTTTTCATCATTTTAAATCACTTTTGTATAAAATAACTGCTAAAAGTAGTTAAAAAATTGGTTATAATCGCTAGCTAAATCATGGGAACATGTGCAGATATAAACATAACTTGTCGACCGATAGAAAATGATAACGTTTTTTCCTGTCGTACTAACTGCCTCAATGCAACTTGGAAGCCTAATCATTTCTATAGAAATTTGGTAATATCGTGCGTGCTTCACTGCTAAGTTCCAATAATGAAAAAAAGCCGTCTTGACTACGACCTAGTTTGCGTTCCGATCTAAGGGATGTTTTTATCGAGTCCATGTCGGAGATATAACATGATGCTCCGATGTTATTCTCTTCAAAAGAGAAGAGAATAACATCGAAAGCAAATGACATCAGGCAAATTAATAATTTGCTTCAGGTCAGAGAGTCAACGTGTTGAAAAAAGGTAAGGGTCAGCCTCATAAAATTACTACAATATAGGATACGTATAAATATCCACAACATTAATGTACAAATATTCATACACACATACATACAAATATTCATAGCACGAGAATCACTCCTACATCGTTATAGCATCGCTTCCTATGTGTCTGAACTCAGACAATGGACAATCTGTATTCGCTGTTGTTACCAAAAGCTTGTGGGCCACAGCTGTTTACCTTGAAAATTCTTGATTACTTGTGAGTGCTTACATCTCCAAACACATTTTTCTGTAGGATCTGAAAGGGTGCTCTGGGCTCAGGACACCCTTTCCCCTCTGCAATGCTGTTATCTCTTTCATGTAGTCATCGGCTGGCATGCAACTTCAAAATGACTTCCCAGCGAACCATCAATGGACCATAAGATTGCCATACTGTATAAGGTCATCCATTTTCTTGCAGTCTGAAGGGTGTTGTAAAAAGGTGAATGTTTATAAACCTTTGAAGGTTTTTTTTTGGGGGGGGGTAGTGTTTAAGCACATTTTTTTTAAACACAAAGACATTATTAAATGCATTTCCTAACTGCAGACATTATTAACGATTAGGGTAAACATCTTATGAGTCCATATTAACAGAATAAGTTGGAGCATCTGTTTCTATTAACTATTCTGCAATTTACTAATCCAGCATGCCGTGACGTCGCATGATGTCACTTCCGCATATTAAAAAGAAACATGAACATTAATCAGGTTAATGAAAGTAAAAAACACAAATTCCAGTTAAAATAAAAATACAGGAAGCTGTTGAACAGCCACTTTAAAACACATTAACGAACATTGCAATCGCCAGGTGGCAGTTAAGGCTTCTCAAATATCCGACGCAAAAATATGTTAGCGAGAAAAAGGACGAATCCCTCATAATGTAGGCGTTGTTTGGGGTTAATGAGATGGAAAACAGTTTTAGGTGGACTCAAGCAATAATTAAGTAAGGTGTCGTAGCAGCTGGTGTCTTACATCTTTCTTTTCGCTTATCGGTTATTGATGCTTAAGTGGGAGCCAGAAGGGCACCACCTCTTCATGAGTTCAAGCAACTGATAGGTTTTGCAAAACTTTGTTCCCATATCTTTAACCTATTTTACACAAAGGAATTATCGTGGATGAATTTCCAGAGTAACCTTCTGGAAGAGACACAGAACCTCTCTTGGAAGACTTATTTTCGAGAGGGATTCATATTACAGAGCCTTGAAATGGATTTTTTGGTAAACAGTCAACATCTAGGGTCGTTTGATTTAGTAAAAGGTTACTTATGCATTCTACTTAATATAAAGAAAGATGGTATACGTTTCAATGACGCTAGTTTAGGGTTATTGGACCTCAATGGTGACTTAGCTTTCCATGCTGTTCCATATTATGTCGAGTTGTTGTTGGATGGGAGTTTGGAACCTCACGTTATTTTGAACATAGGTCTATTTCACTCAAATCATGACTAAAATCATTAAAATCTTATAAGATTAAGTAAAATCTTACGAAATAACAGACAAAGTATAAAAATTAATATACAAACGTAACTGAGTAATTGAAATGAGTGTATTCAAACCAGTTAAATGCAAATAACTTTCCAAATATATACAAATGATCAACATTCTGTTTTACATTAATGAATATTATCATGATGTGCACGATGTGTAGTTATATCGCAATACAGCAGGTGAATCCTGAAATGCAAGCTTCTGTTTCGAGCGCGCTATTTATACACTGGATTCCAAAGTGATTAAACATCCGTATAAAGCTGGTGAGGAAAGGGAAGAGACGAGTAATCTGTAAACAAGCGTCATTAACTTCTATCTACACGATTTCGATGCCGCTACATTGCCACTTAATCTCCTCGAATCTAAACTGCTTAAGCTGTTGTTAACACTAACTCTTGGTATTCCTCAGCCAGTCATGGTACCTCATACGTGGCTCTGTTCTCTACATAGCGCAGCAAATGATCGATTACTTGGAACAGAAACGGACTACTGCTGACCTTGTGAAAAGTCAGCACAGCTAAATATCTTTGAACCTTGCTAAACAAGCTCTCTTTGTAAGAAGTTAGCAGAAAATCCGCGATTCTTTATCGCTGAAGAGTTTTCAAAGTAATACTTCCATAAGGAGTACTTGGAAATACTTGCAACATATGTACTTGCTTGATCCTCCGGACTATATTTTCTTTCTCAGGTCTTTAAGGTGGATTTTTGCAACAAACTACTATTGACCACTTTAGTTTATCAGATATAAGAAAAAAATAAAAACATAAATAAAAAAACGAACTTCGAGATCCATACGGGCACTATGCCAGGTTGGTAGCGTTTTCTTTTTTCTGTCATTCGAGAATAATCGCATAAAAACTTTGGAAACTTTGTTTTTAACGTCTGTGCAAACAAGAATTGGTTCAGTAGCATCCTTGCTAAATCTTACAAGCGATTCACTCGACTTTTGTTGTTGTGGAAGTAAAGTTTTCTTGCGAATTTCAAAGAAACCAAAAACGCATTACATAGTTATTATCTTTTTTTTTTGTTTGTTTCTTTTATTTAATTTTATAGATGAGGTCTTACCAGCCGACTCGTCCCTTAAATACTAAGAACTGGTAACACTTTAACAAATGTTTCAAAGTAGTTCTATGGATACGAAATATAAACCCAGACAATGCAAAGCAATTTTAAGCTGCATAATAATGATGAAATATTCGCAAACTTTCTCAATGGGCAACTTCCGATTGAATCGCGTCATTTCCGATAATTTAACGTGTTTCACTGAGTTGACTTATGACTAGGATTACGACTGTCTTCTAGATATGATATATTTATATACATTTCTCTTCGAATTTAAACAACTTTCAAAAGAAGTTGTTTAAATTTGAAGAAGAACAAGCCGTCAACATATATTATACACTGGCTTGTAGCCTCAGTTGATTCGGCCATAACTCGAAATAGACCAATAACTCTTAAGGCAAATCAGCCCATTAAACAAAGCTGGGTCCTTTGAAATCAGAAGCAAGCAGTTCGGTGATGTTAAACTCACAAGAAAAGAAAATCTGGTTGAAGCGAGCATTTAACAAAATCATCGGAATATCATCAACCGTCAATCATGTCTCGTATATTAGTTAATTAATTGATGATACAACATCCTTTCCATCCTTGTTTATTATTCGTCAATAACGCTAAAGCAATCAGTGGACGATTGGCTAGAAATTATGTTTTTATAAAGTTATTGTTCTCGACATTTTATTTAGAAAGAGGAGCCTGAAGAGATTTTAGCTTAGCAAATATCACTAAGTAATTAATCGAAAAAAACTTTATTTTATATTGATTACTAATTAAAATAAAAATAAATTAATAATTAAAATAAATTAACATTTATTTTAATTTTATTAAAATAAATGTTCGATCCATTCTTGTAATGGTAAATAAGAATTATGTGAATCCAAAGAAAGTTTTGCAATTAACCTGCAAGCCAACGATAATAGAAAGTCAATACTTCATGCAAGTCATTGTAACTTCCAATCAATGTATCTATATCATATGTTAGTTTTTACTTGTCACATATGCTGACCTAGGGTTAGTACTTTTTTTTTGGTTCCATAGGGAAAGAAATGGACTACTTCGGTTACACAGCACTCGCAAGACGTGTGGTGTTCTTTGTGACTAAGATGGACAAAATATACAAGTAAAAGAAACTACATATCTTACCTCTGCGGTGAAGACTTATTGCTTCTTGGAGGGGGGCCTTGATAAAGACCGTAGATGGAGGCCTCTTCGTGATCACTGAGGCAGCTAGATGGCTAATAAATAGAAATGAATATTATTATTGGGATAAAAGTTCACCAAGCAACGCTAAGAATACAATTTTCTAAACAAATACTTGACCTACTTTAACAATCCTACAGCCCATATATATATATATATATATATATATATATATATATATATATATATATATATATATATATATATATATATATATATAAGGATTTTTTTAGTTATGTTTTTATTATTATTTTTTCAAAGAAATAATACCGCTGCTATAGCAGTTAGAACTCCTCTACAGGTTTTGCATCAACTTGATCAACTCTCTTGCCGAACTAATAAACGAGTTGACTGTTTACGTTTGGCCGCCATTGTCTGAGAGGTTGTATTTCGTAGGGCCCAGGCAGAAATAGCTGCTTTGTTCAAATACACTCTCTCTCTCTGCTACACTGCAACATTAAACAACAATTACGCCATCAAACCACCTCCGGTCATCAGCGAAATGAGTTCTTTAATTACCACCAGGGGTCGCTCATGAGAACATCCACGATATACTACGACCCTGATGTTTTCAGCTACAGTGTGGCAGATGGCGATCCTTGTGTGTGTGTGTGTGTGTGTGTGTGTGTGTAAGAGAGAGAGAGAGAGAGAAAGCAGGGCCCGATCAATTCCGTCAAATCCGGAGGTCTGCAACGTTAGTGACAAGAGACTCGGCTCTGACCGTTCCTCGGCGACGCGAAGGGTTGCCGTGAGTTGTACTAATGGGCAATTGGCAGCGGAAGCTGGATAATGAGAGGACTGGACCATTAATCACACTCCTTCCCCCACCACCTTTAAGGGGCGGTTACAGTGATGAGCGAAAAATTAGCCGCCCTTAATTTATAAATAGATTACAAAAATACTTCTTAGACGTACATTATGTCCAAAAACCCCGCCATAAGTGACAGTACATAAACATGAAAACCACTAATTTACGTGCACACAGCGCATCCCCTATCCTGACTATGTTAGTTAGAATAGGAATGAACAGTAATCACGTGATGCTTTTATGTCAGTTCTGTTTACTGACACAACATCATGGCGTTTACTGCTATGAAATGTGCAAGCAGCTAATTATTGAAATCAAAATATTACTTCAACAACCTTAACGTTAATTTACTCCACATTTCTTTGACAGAATGTTCCTTGAAAGCTATGCTGGATTACCCCAACAAGGCACAGTCATCAACAGATTCGGACACGGTCCCTAGTTCAGAAAATAGCTTTCTTTTCGCGTTTGTTCTCCTTGTTTAACAGTGATGGACTATGGATCGCTTTTTTCCCCGTGATTTCTTTCCACAAAATCTCCCATAATCCTTCCTACGACGACCTTTCTAGGCAGAGGATACTACGGATTCATTCCTGTCGAAGTCCAATTACTCGTTGATCCATCACTGGTGCACTGGTGGCATTGCGGTTCATTTTCCTTTGCGTTAATTTGTGTTGGGAGTTTGGACGATTTCCTCTTCTGTGGGTGCTTCGTCTTCGAAGACTGCCATTCTGTTAATTCAGTGCTAATGCCAGAATCTGATGGTGGCTCGTTGGTTGTATCCTGCCGATTTCTCATTACTCCAACCTGACAATCTATCTTTCTTTATTTCTTTTAAGTTTCTTTCTCGAATTTGATTGTTTCAAAATCTGAGAATCGATCAGTGAATATTCGATAGTGCTTTTTCTAAGGTCAATAAGTGGCGTGCGCGCGCACACAGAGATAGATAGAGAGACCTACTTCGATTTAATATTAAGCAGGGATATCTGGCTAAGTAATTTTTCAACCGTCGAAGTTTTTTTGTTTTTTTTTTCATATTTTCCCCCACTTTCCAATTCGTTAGAGAAAATTCCTTAACGGATGCCAAATCGTCTTTTCATGAAAATTTGGTCTGGAAAAATGCCAACGTTGTACATACATGTTCCGCATGGCTAGGCCAAACATTCGAGAACTATGCGAATAAAATTGAGAATTATAATAATAAATAATCTCTTTATTAGTATATTGTAGATGATAATATGTTAGCCAAGAAATTAGCTTCAACACCGAATGTGTCATTTGAGGATTCACTTCAAGAACAAACAGGAAAGAACCCTGTAAAGTGTACGACGTGTTTTTGAAAAGTAGTATCTTAGGATTAATTATGAAATTAAGGATTTTTTTTTTCTTTTTAAATGTCAACCCCATCCAAGAAAGGCTGCAAGCTATATCAGATATTCTAGATTATTTAACTCCAGCTCAGGGTTAAATATTCTGTTTAACCCTTAGCCTACTGTGCTAAGCAAAACATGATTTTTTTCAAGCTACTACAGGCCTCTTATAAGCAGGATAGCTGTTCAAGCAGCAATGAAAAAGATCCTGAAAAAGAGAAAACGCTATCCAATGATAAATATCCACTGAACATTTTTGATTGTATAATATTGTATATGATTTTTTTTGCACTGCTATGAAGTTTTATTTTTGTTATAACGAATATCCCAAATGAACTGTCATATTAGTGACGTCACTGAAATTATACTTTTTCACGGACTTCGTATTGAACATGGTACAAAGCTTAGAAGTAGTTCGTGTCATATTTCTTGAAAAAAAAAAAAAACAAGAGCAGCGACAAACAAATTACAGTTTTTATATCTATTCAAAAGGTCTCGCAACAAGAAACAGCATTTATTTCATAGAGAAAACTCCCATCCAATTAACATCCATTTTAAGTGAGCCACACCTGATAAGGACTAATAGTGGTCTAAGAGTACAAAATCGCAAGCTTTTGTGACGCCCCTTTACAATGATCAATGGTCGAGACTAATGGAAGAACAAGAAAGAGACATTAGAATTCCAATTCCGGTTGTTTTAAGCTAACAACATTTTATATGAAAAATGAAGTTCCATATCGTTTGAACGAACTACTACAGACTACTACTAAACTGACTAGCGCTATATGGTAACAGATATCGTCCAGTTCTCACTATTGATGTCGCACGATATCCATTCACTTGATATGGGCTTAAAATAACGTAAAACCAGATGCCTAATTTTAGACGCATTTCGTAAAATGCATGAAGCACTTATTACATATCACTCATGAGGCCATATAACTCCGTTCTGATTGAACCTATTTTAATGAACTTTAGTATTTAGTAGTTCGTTCAATTTTTCTTTAAATCGGACTATTTTTTTAGCGGCAATTACATGGCACAAACGATAATTTAAAATCTCCTATATTACAAGCCAAACTGTTGTGATAATCAATGACATCACTATACAAGAATCGATTATACTAAACGCACTATTTTTCATAATCAGGACTGGTTAGAATTGGAACAACTAAGACCACGAGGGGAGCCTGTGTAGCTCAGTGGACGTGGCGTTTGCACACCATGGCGCTTGGCCGCACGAAGGAAGACTTGGTTTCGAGTCTAGTCGGCGACTAGAGGAAATTTTTCTAGTCCTTTTTTCGATCGGTTTCCGAGTTAGTCGATCTCTGGCACGGGCAAGCGGGTTTTTCCTCCCGGAAACTCGGGTTTTTCGTCCCGTAAACTCAAGAAAATCGACCGTAGAACCCACATTATTTCAGACATTAAATATATTGTGTTAGGGTTAGGGACCACGAGATGGCGGCACATTTGAGCCGTCTCTCTTCACTGCGTACCGCTTAATTAGTGATAGCCTTGGGCCATCTATCTCCGATTGGTACCAGTGGAGATTGAACTGCCCACTCAGTCTCCAAAAGTTAGATAGGGCTAAATGGCCTCGCCTACTCCCCGTATATGTGAATAAAAAGGCGTTAGCTGATTTTTTTTTTTCTGAAGACCACGAGGCCATTACATATTATGTTTGTAAGCGTATGTGTGCCGGCAGGTTTGTTTTGCAAAGGAGGAAACATCGGAGTTTCTGGACTGGAATTTTTTTAATTTCCGTATGAGACTGGTTAACTCACCTTCAGCCGACAAAATTCTTTTGGATTCGAACCTAGATCTTTGAAACTGGAAGAACAAATGTCCAATTACATTACGAAAGTTTTCTTTTGCATGTTGGCTTTGGATCATTTCACTAATCTGGAATAAGTTTCCATGCAATAGTTACGAGCGCGAGAAGGTGAAAAGTAAACTGTCAGCGGAACATACAAAGTTGTATTTTTTTTTTTTTTTTTTAATCTTACAGTAGGGTCTCGGAGAAAGAACAGTTAGAAAATAATTCGACAAACTTTGTATCAATGTTGACATCATTTTTGAAAGGATTCTAATCACGTCTCTCCCTCTCAATCATTTGTAGTTTTTGTCTCCTGATCATAGGAGTGAACAACAAGCTCTGTAAGAAACTGTTTTGCAAGAACGGTTAGCAGACATTGTAAAAACACCTTCAAACAAAAAAAAACTCAAATGAACTTTTATCTTTAGTAATTATTCATGTTAATAACCTGATGCATCATAATCCACCGAAGGAGGATTTTCCTTCTGGCATTATGTGGCGTGTATGTAAACGATGTGTTTAAAAATTAGTGGTTAACGGAGTGCTGCTGCGTGTAAAAACTGATCAAAATACGGGAGAAAAAAAATTAAAAATTGAAGGAACAAAAAAAAAAATGAAGTGAAAATGTATTTAAAAAGTAAATTAAATTTAAAACAACATTTCGAATACGTCAGTATACATTGATTTCTTTCTTAGTTTTTATAATTTATTGCAATTAATAAATGTAATCATAAATGAAAATGCTGATGGAACTAAACTGAAAGATTGATAAGAAAGTAGATTAGTTTAATTTTGTTGCATTTTATATGACTGTAATTATCAAAACTGCATTTGTCTTTGAGAAGCGAAAACTTCTCGAAATTTATAAGTAACGTTAATAACCAGGATGTACTAGAATAACAACACCAGACAGAAAAGGAATGGGTTCACTTCAGACGGACAACGAGTGCAAAAAGGAGAGGGCATTTGAGTCTGCATCGTTATAAGACAAAAATATAAGAAAATCTCCAATTGCTATTTTGTTTTTATTCCAAGAGAAACATTAATGTAAAACGATTACATAATACTATTAATTAAATGTTTGCTCTACGGGGATATCGCACAATAAAACTGTTTATAAGCTCTTCTAAATTTAAATTATAAGCTATGTCCGCCTTTATCGATATAGTTGCTAGACCAACCAATTCTTGGGTTATTGCTGTTCGCAAATAATTTTTAATCAGTTTAAGCTTGGAAAAACTTCTTTCCGCACTTGCTACATAACAGGAATTGTTAGCATAGCGACGGCTCCTACCGCAATATGGCTGAACGAACGCCCTCATTAAGCCACGCCGTGAGGCAGGATGCGTTCTATGCTACACCCTGTCGACGGTACTGTTGATAGAAACAAAGACTCATTTGGAGAAATAATTTCCATAGACAAAGTAATTTCTTTTTTTTTTTTTAGTGGCATAAAGAGATATTATTATTATAACTCCATGCCGTTGATCATTTCATACCATTAAACAAAGTACTTATGCTAATATCCCGTGTCTAATTCTAATATGGCAACATTTGAAGACTTGATTGCATTTATCCAAGAGACTATTTGAATAAGTTTCCGGCCTTCATTTAAGTTTAATATTCACACATTTAATGTAGGTAAGAGCATTTTCTAGATATGTCAAAGAATACGAAGAAATCCTTTAATTATTAATGTCTGCGTCATCAGTAATTCCACATTTAATTAAAATATAAATGAAAATTTTCATCTTATTATTAACTCAACGAACATATCGTCTGTTTTAATTCTACGCAGATATATCCAATTAGAGAATTCTATTTTGGGAAAAAATTGTTTTTTTTTTAAGATTAAAAAAGAAAAGAGTGTTCATCAGTGATGTTAGCAACGCCATTTTGGAAAGTGAGTACCACAGAACCGCAGGGTGATCTTTCTTTACTTTCCACCGATCTTAAATCGAGATTTCAATCAAGGACTAAATCATTCTCTCGAAAGTTCACCGTTTTTCTATTGTTGATTCTTTTGGCTGAGTTCCTTGTTTTTGTTTTTTGTCTATTCTGGCAGAACTCATTAACTTAAGCTTCGCTTTCAGATTGGTTTCCAGTCTCTTCCACCAAGTTAAAACTTCGGCGTTTTCTCAGCTGTTTTTCTTCTCACAGTCTTCTAGGAACAAAATGATACATATTAGTTAATGTTTGCACTGTAAAGAAGTACTTATCACAAATGGTAATGGCACAGAGACGGCAATTCTTATAGTCACCGTGTTTGTTCTTTAGAGAATCAGCAATTCTTTAAAAACATTTTAATTTCTTAGCGCCAGAAAGATATCTTACCAGCTATAAATACATCTAAACAAGCTACAAGTAGAATACAGTTTTGTTATTAACAAGCGAAGGGAATTATGAATATTACATGCAAAAGTGGACGCTAATATAATCCTGTTTCATTTTGGATGTATAGTCGGAGGTACAGTAACCTGAAAATAAAAACGAAGAAGAAAGGAATGGAAAGATAATTCTTTTAATACCCTTAAAAATAATGTGAACTTTTATAAAAAATTGCATTCCACATGTCCATATACATATAAGAATGCATTCGTATATATATATAGGATGAAGAAGCACATTACTGAGAATTGTTTGGGTTCAAAGTCTCAAGTTTTCCGGAACAAAAATCCTTTTTGCCCACCATATGAGACTGTTCCTCGCACACTAATAGGATTCGAACCCAGGTTTTTTCCACAAGAAGAGAAAACGTGGCCTCGTTCTCGATTTGCTACCGAGGCACTTGCAAATTACTTGCATCATTAAACTCTTAGCACAGTCAGTTTTGTGCTGACTTCCTTTGCACTGGAGGAAATCATTAAAAAATATGAACTTCGTTTCATGCCAACATATTGATGAATAAAGTTAAAAAGGCTATTCAAAAGCGTGGCTTTGAAGAACTTGATTACCATGCATCCGTTTCACAAAGGTGTCGCCAGTCTCCCTAGTGGTTTCTGCTGCATCCGAAGTTTTTCCCATCGATAACAACAGGTTTAAGGAGAACAAATAAAAACTTAACAGAACTAGAATATAACTCTTTCGATTAAAAAAAAAAAAAAGGGACAGACATATTTATTTACAATAAATTCTGACTCAAACTTTTAATTTTTCTATGAAAACCTGAAGGAAATTTTTTTAGTCAACCAATGCTGTTATTAGTTTAAGAGTTCAGCTAATATCGAACACTTGATTATTAAAAAATGGGGAAAAAGGGTTAAAAGGAATTATAAGGTTCGGATTAATAAAGCGCACGCACGCACACACACAGTCTACACACGGCGTTAGAGCCTTGGAAGATCTCCAAGCGAAACATTAAACTTGCCTCCGTTATATTCTTTGCTGTTAGTATTCACCACTGCCACCCCGTTAATGAGAGGATTTTTTTAAGGAAGAGGGGGTTAGTAAAACAAAAACAAAATGTGCCAACTTACCGAGTATTTGCCAGGTTTGTAGTTCTGCGTTGGCTTTAGGTTTGGACTGTCGCTTTCTATCTGTAAAAAAAAAAGAAAAAAAGAAACTTGTGATTTTCCGTTTTGCGCGAGTTTCTAGAAACCAGTGCGACAAATGACTAACCCTACGCCAAAGTTAGCCTGTTTTCCCCACAGATTGATAAAGGTCTAATCTGGTTTTTGTTGACAGACTTGGCTGAAATGGCAGCAATAGACAATGTCGTTTCATCATCCCCCAGAGACATCTTAGGATCCATGTAACGATCGTCGCCTTAGCAACGGGATAAACAGCTAATCACCCATCTCCACCTGTACCGAGGATAGAAGTAGAGCCCTTCTATAAGACGCCATTCAGTTGAATCAATGGTAGATCTTTGGTGCTGCTACTGGAGAGAGGAGAGTTGGGAGATTCTGCACTTGCAACGCCATTTTTCAGAAAACCTGCCTTCTCCCTAGATACTGACGATCGTTTGTTCTACTTCTAGACAATAGCCTTCCAAATCCCCTGTCGCAGTAAAGGAAAATTTAAAATGTTTCACGAAAATCTATTGTTAACTAGGCCATATTTTCCAATCTCAGCGGTTAAAAAGTCAATGTTATGAGCACCATTTTGTTCTGTTCCCAGTGGAACTTTAGCTAACGTTAAAGGGAGAAAACGTAACTTCAAAAAATGTCTAAGGCACTGATGTGCAAAATCACACTGACCCCAAACACACACATAAAATATAAACAACAAAAATAATGAGATGATATTTAGCAACAAATAACAAGTGAAAAATATCATCAATAGCATAACATTGAGTTATAAAGAATAAAACAGACCACCAACACTTATCTTGAATCCGGTTTTTCAAGAGAAGAAAGTACCTTAACTGAAGGTGGTGTTAGAAAACTTTAAGGGCGGGTTCTTAAAGGTAGTTTTTTTATTATTATTATTCGTTCACTTACGGTAATTTTAATAAATGGAGTGCTAATTCTCAGTGGGTGTGAGCTGCCAGTGCATCCCTTTTCTTTTGGAAGAAAAGCTATTTTCAATTTAAGTAAGTACTTAAAAGCATTAGTTAAAATGTTCTGGTTATCAAGCAATCGGAATTTATCCAATTGCTTTTTTCCCCCCTTCCATCCATGAACTAAGATAGTAAATGATTATGGTAAGTGCTACAGAAAGATCTTGACGATGTAGTGTAAAAAGGGTTTGGTCACGAGCAATGACTTCGTCTTTGAATGCATGAGAAATTAAGATATTCTTTATTACACAACATAATTCGGGTTCGCAAAGAATTTTCAAAACGAACTATTCAATTATTTCCCAATGTTCTAAATTCAGGTAATAAAACTTTACACAAATTTGGCTTCGAAAAGTTAATTTTATGTCAGTAAGACTGAAGAGTGCTTGAAGATACATATATTAGAGAAACAATAAACAGTGGAATTACTGATTTTGTGCTCTCCCCCATGTTCTACATTACGTTGAGCATTAACTGGACTTGGATAAGCCCTCGGGTTCTTCTTTTGGCATTATATTTCTCAGTACAGCAGTTACACCCCCGTAAAGTCTTGTTAATGGAGAAGAGAGTGGTTAGACTAGCATCTTTTCCCAAATGGAAGCTTTCGTCTGCCTGATCTGCTAACATCCGTTTCAGCACTTACTGGTGGTGTCTCGTCAGAGTTTGAAGGTATTCCCAATGGAGGTTGTATGATGGGTGAGTGCTGACGATAAAAGTTTCATTGACATGTCAAGCACTTTCGTGTAGCAAACACAAATTTTAAGGAATAGACCAAAGTGTGTATTTTTAATTGTTTAGTGGCAATGATCACTGCTGAGATATTTTGATATGTACATTCATTGTTCAGCTGGAGTCCGTGCAGAATCTATCGTGGCAAATGAGGAAAATTTTGCATCACTCGAATAGATATCATCAGGGATATACCAGAATACGAGGATGTAACATGGGACTTTCTTGTATCCCATATTTTTTGAAATATTTTTCAAAGAATGTGAAGACATCGTACACACAATTCAGAATTAGTCTTTGCATTACCTTAAGTGGTTCTTTTTTTTTTTTTACCTTCTTTTTTTTTCCCTCCTGCTTTCATGAGGAAGTAAGCTCACTTCTATCTCAATTCAACTGCCAATTTAAACTTTCCTTCTGGTGCCGACATAGTACACTCGGAAATCACTCTTGGTAAAGATAATTAAGCAATTAAAGAACACTACATAATGGTCGTTGCTATGGTTACTGGTCTGCCGCCTTGAGGAAAAGAATGTATTGCTAATCTGGTTGATTGCTTAGTTCCTTTATCTGAAAACAAGAAAAAAAGAACACAAACTACACTGGATGGGAAACTAAAGTTTAATAGACACTTAGTGGTCCTGTAATAATTGTGTACGGAGTTCTTAGACCAATTCTTAGGATTATATCTGTTTTTTCTTCATCTGTTACATATCACATATCTATAAAATTAATTCGTACCAGTTCTAAGAACGTTTTGGTGTTTAGGGCTGAGATGCCTCCCCTCTTTTTTTTTTTTTTTTTTCATCTTCCCCCAATGTGTGCACGTGCGTTTACTTTTTTGAAGTAAACGCCCAAAAAACGCACAGTAACACTAGCATTTGTAAAGAGGATAGTAGAAACTGTTCAAAAAGTTTGTAACTTTATACATAAAAAAAATAAATAAATAAAACTTCAGAATTACTAAGTAACAAAGATAGTTTAGTGATGTTCCAAAAGTTTTCTAAACTTTTTTTTTTTTTTTCGTATTCGATTTTGTCACGCTCCTATTATACGTCAAAAGCACACTTGAACATATTATCATCATTTTTTAAACTTTTGTGAACACAAAAAAAAAGTCAAAAATATTACAGATGAGTTGAAAGAATGCGGAAAAGAAACTAATTCGATTCCTGGATTGATTATTGCTATTGCATGAGCTGACGTGTGGGCAGTAGAGAGAGAGAGAGAGACGTACTTTGATGAGAGGCGGAGTAAAACTGCTACTCAACGTTCCTTTTCCTTTTAATTCAATTGATTGTGATCTTCAAGTTTTAGAAATCGTTTTGAGTAATACCACCATATTATTATAGGTGACCATCATTTCTTTCACAAAAGCTTGCGTTACAAGCCTTTTCTATATGCGAAATTTCTTGTTAGAGATATTTCTAGATATTTTTAAAGGAAGGTCGCATTAGATGGTTGCAGAAGAGGTGGGGCAAGTTCAGAAATTTTGAGTTTTCTTCCTGCAACTAGTCGAAAAACCAGTCTGTTTTGCAGATGAGAGAAATAAGATTAAAACACACGCATAAAACAATAATAAAATAAATAAATAAAATCCATAATCCGGCTGTATCCAAAATCCACATGTAAACTATGTAGAGTCCGTTTCACTTTGATTTTTCCAAAAATTATATAACACAATTCTGTATCCTCATCGCGTATCATTTTGCGTCCACAATAACTGCAGACAAGCATTTATAAACATTATAAATGAGTATTTAAATTAGCAAACTGAAACACTGTAATCCAAAAATATACTTTGAGGATTGTTTCATAACGAACCTTCTGTATTAACCATAAGTCCACATGTTATATGATTAAGCTTATATTTCTATTCAGATTCCCTCTGAATTTTGTCACCCCCACTGCTTCTTTGAGCTAGAGTTAGCAGCTATCATGTAACACGAAGAGAGAAGTTGACGCTACTATATAAATGTCACGGAAGTTTGTTACAGTGTTATTTATGTAATGTTCTTTGATGTGCCATTTCATCATCATATTTTTTCTATCCGGTTTCTAACAAAAACATCTTTGTTGAACACCTGATGTCTAGAAGCAAACAGCACAAGACATCAGATCTTGTACAAGTCACTTAGCGCACAGCGCTAGTCGGATTTCACTTAAGCATCTTAAAATCATCCATTTTATTTATCTTAATCAAATATACTGGCCATATAGGATGCTCGGTAGAAGTTAGACACAAAGAGCATACCGACATTATTATGTATAAAAGAATAAAACCATGATTATGGATGTGCACATGGTAAACTCTGGTAATGATAAATGGTTATGGCATGATATCTAGAAATGTCAGTTCAAGGAAGCAGTGGAAGTGATAGAATCCAGATACAGTCAAAAATATTCCAAATAAATGCCGTTATTACTTTATGAGCATATGAAATCAATGGCGAAACATGTTTCAAATCACGAGATTGGCAATAGTTTTCAGTGAAATTTGTGAGGAGAAATTTTTCCCCACTTTTCAAGGTGGAGATTAAACCCCACCTTGAGAAGTGGGGAAAAAATATTAACATTTTTCAAAAACAGGGCATTGTTTGCTTTGTTTCTGGATATGTCTTAGTGAATCAACTAATTTCAAATTACTTCATTTAAAATATATTAGCAAAATTAGCATTTTAATTATAATAAGACTGTAATTTACTGAAATTTTACATTTATTCGGAAAATGTAATAAGCCTGAAATGTTGTTTATGTTGTGCAAGTACAGATAATTAAATAGTTCTGTTTAAATACATGAAGTACAGGAATTGGAAACAATCAACAATTCGAGAAGCAAAAAATGTTTCGTAACATATTAGTAAATTACAAAAAAAAAAAAAAAATCGTTTTTTATTAAAAATTATTAATTTGAATTTAATTAGAAGTTAATTAGAATTTTAAATGCAAACACATCAATTTTAAATATTCCTTCCGGCATTTATTTTATCTGTCTGTTGCATGTAATAATTAAAAGTATTTTTCGTTTTCGTCTTTGAATAAATCACTTTTTTATCCACATTCATCGTAAATTTCCCAAATCATTTCAATCTGACTTGATTTCGGACCTTATACATAATCCCTAGGTAGAAACTGAATTAAGCAAATGCCTGCAAAGAATGGCAAGTGACTGACGGAATATTCTAAAGCATTGCCATACAGATTTAAAAGAGCGACAAATTGTTCGGCATTTAGTATGAAATGGCGTCTTTTATCCAAACCAATAGAAAGCGATGTCAACATAACAGATAAAATTATAAAAGAATTGTGCGTCTTGGACAATATAGTTATTCACAAAGTAATATTCGGGAGACCACTGCAGCTAGTCAGAGTCATCGGAAAGCCAACTCAACGTTGTATTCATTTTTTGAGAAAAACTGAACTAATTGATCCATCCCAGTCATCAATGAAGCGAGCTTAAAAAGCCTCTAAAAGAAATCACAGGGCACAATCCGGAAGCGGATATTACGATTCACGTGACAGTGCTACTCGGCTGTGGATTCTTCAAATATGCTTTTTTTAAAACGTGGGGCAACCTTTTCCAGGACTGACCTTCACGCTTGCTGCTTCTGCTGCCAGTTTGAAGGTATGCGAACCACAATGAACAGGCGTAGTATCTTGATACGCAACAACGAACCTCAGAAAAGGAAACAAACTTGTCTCCGCTGGAAAATTTTATCATACTATTACTAACAACTGGTTGGTATTGGCAAGGCAATAGTTTGTTAGTCACTGTTCATGCACAACGTATTACCGGAGCATTGAAGAACATACCAACAATACTACTAGCGATCATTATTATTATCAATACTATCCTAGAAATGATCGCGGAAGGGCCATTTATTTATTTAAATCCTAATGAAATCATACTAGTGATCGTATGAGTTACAATATACGAAACCAAAGGCTGGTTGGTATATAAAGGTAACAGTTTTTATAGTCGTCTAGAAAGATATCGTTCATAAATTACAGTAAAGAAAATAGCTGAGGTGAATGCTATGCCAATATTATATTTTAAAGTAAAAGCAATGTGTAAGAAGCAGTTAGCAGTAAGTGTAAAATTCGTAGTCGTCTTATATGGCAAGTATAAAACACAAAATAAAAATTTGGAAGAGAATTTTTCGGATCTTACACGTCAGTCACCTTGTACGCACGTGGCATATGCTGTATTTCTTTATTTCTATTCGCCAATATCCACTGCTTTGTCTTTACGATCTGTGAAATATGCCCTCTGTATATAAACTCCTGTCCATTATCATACTTTGATCCCCACATCCTCAGTCTCCTCGAACTCAAATCCCTCTAACACGAAACACAGCCATCAATTTCATCAATACAAAACTTTATACTTGGCAACATTAAATTGCATCTATTCTCCTCCTCTGCCCACACTACTATCTATTTAAGTAATCCTAAAGAGGATGCTATACCACAGTTATTTCTTGATATCAGCTAAGCAATTCGTTTCCGGTTAAGTTCGCGTATAGAACTAGCAAAGTTTAGTTCATTAACAAACCTCTTGGAAGATGAGAAATTTTAAAACCAAAGTCGTGCAAACTTTTTGAATATAAAGTTTGTTTCTCAGCAGTGAAAAGAAACTGTCTGGAATTAACATCAATGGATCTTGACTGAATAAACAGGATTGCAACTGACAGTTTTGCGATCCCCGTCAAACAGTAACAAAAGTATTTGAAGAAACTATTCTCGAAATAACAACATAAAAATAAACTTACAGGGATTAACCATCCCATTAACTAACAATTCTTTTTTTATTATATTTTAGAAACTAACCCTCGTTTCTATAGTGACCTGAGCGTCCTCTGTGGGTCACTACTGCAACAACAAATTGCCCAACTCGCGTTCTGGTCACGGGATGTAATGTTTCCTCTTCCGTAAGCGGGTTAATTGATTGGCCGTAAAATTACGGATAATGAACATGGTCGGTATCATAATTTAATTCCCCAAATAGCTGTAATTTTTCTTCGGCTCAGCTTTCCTGCCGCTTTGGTGCTCCTTTCATTAAGCCGACTGCCAGTAAATGTATATACACACAGCTCGCGTTCGGATTAAATTACCAACAGCCGAGGGTAGCTAGTGAAAGAGTAACAAAGATAGCAGAGGAGGAGGTGAAGGAGGTTAATGGAGCAGGCAGCTTGATGGAGAACCGATTGTGACATACGTTAACCGTGACGAGGTTTGGTAGGGGAGAGAGAGAGAGAGAGAGAGAGAGAGAGAGAGAGAGAGATGGGGGACGCCTAACGAATGCCGGGATTTGCAAGACGAAAGGTAACGTAATGAGTGACGCCAGGCGACAGATAAATGATAAGATAGATTCATTAAGGGAGGGGGAGGGGGGGAAGGGAGCCGGTCGAAGGAGGTGGGAACAGATTAAGGTTCGCAAGATAGGTGGAGATAACTCTGATAGCTTGACATTTGCATATCCTTATCCATTCCAACTCCTCCGCAACACCTACTCGGTCCTCAGCCAGGTTGAACGAAGTGTACAAATCATCGTAAGGAGACACACACACACACACACCGAAGGGATTTCAAATGCGCGTGCGGGGACAGCATCGTAGTGTTAATAACGGCGTCGAAATACAAGAAATGGGACTGCTAACACTGTGGTTAAGTTATTTCTCTCCGGACTCATACTGCACGCGGAATACTAATTCAGCGTCTGTCAGGCGGAGCTTCCATCAATGTTTCCATCTCATTAAATGCCTAAGTCATCACCATTAAGCAACTGTTCACGAAAAGACGAATAAAGGAGAAAAGACAGAAATTTCATTACTATCTTCGGGCAACAAATTACTCAATGGCTGCCGAATATTCATACATAAACGGCTCGTCTTGTAGCAATTACCGACTGCAACATTAACAGTGCATTTTTCTTTAAATGATAGTAACAAAATAAATGGCAAATCCCCCCCTTTAAAATAGGCATCACTTCCAGACAAGACGGTTGTACTCGCTAATCTCAGATAAAATAAAATTTCAAAATAAAACTGACATTTTGCTCACTGTAAATGTTGTCATGGTTACCTACCTACCAAACGTAGTAGTGGTAATTGTGAATATGTTCTCGTGGACAGAGAGAGCTTCACTGTTGTAAATGCTAACCGGATAACCTAACTCCCAGTTAGTAACATTTTCAGTTCTGTCATGTCTAACGCCAATGAATCAACCTTCAGTAGTTCATAGACATGACACACACTAACTGTACTGTCATAAATAGAAGCCTTATCCTTTCTGTCCAGGTTTGCGCAGTGACAGTTGGCAATGTCTTACTTTATACAGATCATGTGCTTTCCTGCATACTGACATTGTAGTCGTTTAACCACAGTTGCTAAGTGGACCTTGCAATGGCTAGAGGGATTCCTGCATGGATGTTTCTGTGTTTTGTTTTATTTATGCTTGCCACATTTCATTCTTTAAGGAAAGAAATAAAGTTAAACGGTGGCTCGCAGTGCTGCCTTGAATACGGATGAAGGTAGCAGTGGTATATTGTTATAGGTTTTTGTTTTAGACACTGAGATTTTGTTGTGCGCGTCTATGGGGGCGTGCGGAATACCAAGCGTTGGATAGCGCATTCAATATTTAGGTTTCCAATGGGAGATCCGATTTTGATTTTATTATCGCTAACGGTTATGTATTTTTTCCCCATCATGTGTTCCATACTAAACGAAAAGCTAAAGAATTTGAAAGGGCTCTATTTCAAATACTAAACTTTATCATGCCCCACACACACACACACACATCCCCTTAAATAACATTATAAGATCAATTAATTCATTGTACGGAAATAAATCTTTCATTGCCCAATGCAAGACCACGATTCTGCTTACGCAAGTCTGAAGTGGCCTCCTAAGGTATTAAACAAAAAAAAAAAAAAAAAAAAAAAGGAATTTCCAGTAATTTAAAATATTTTTCTGCTAATTTTAGGAATTTACGATAAAACAAAAGTAAAGTATGTTACTGTTATTATTTTTTAAACAACAGATATTGAAAAATGATAAAGTTGCCATAACAAGAGTGGAAAAATAAAATCACCTAGCTCCATCTGCAGTTAACGCCAACTTCGATATCAATACTGGTTATTTATCACAAAAAATTAGCTGAAGACCAACTTTTCCCAACTTTACGTAGCTTTTTTTTAAATCTTACTATTCTTTACTGAGTGAAGAAAAAGGAGAAAAAAGGGTCCTTTTAAGTGGGTGCAAAAATATTGACGTCATTTAATTTTTACTTAATTCCCATGAGATGAAAGGTCACTCAGCTAGGTTATGTTTGCAACCAAGATTGTAGGCCTTCCCTTGAGTAAATCGAGAGGAAAAAAAAGAAATAAAAAATTATTTTATAGCAAAACCATGTTCTCGCGTTCAGAACATGGCACGATATTCCCATAAACAAACAGAAAGTCATGCAAAATTTAGTGACACTGGTAGGCCCAAATATATCAAAAAAAGACAGCTCTCTCTATATAAAGCCAACTTCGGTTCGAAAATCTCTTTTGATATGACATTGCAATCGTTGAATTCGACACGCAGTTAAATATTCAGAACAAAAATGTGAAAAGAATGTAAAAATAAAAAGAAATGAATAATGCAAAATGAACGTTATTTATTAAATTAGAAACTAAAAACCCTAAATTTAGCATTTTCAATAAATCAAGGACATTTTACAATTGAAAATAGTACATGCGATGCTGAAAAATTTAATACTTTCGTGTTTGAACTCTTTGAAATCATACGCGATAATCCTTCTTTACATTCTATTTACATTTTACAAAAATTCTACTTTATGGTGGATATGACTTCCCACTTAAACGCACTAAATAAGAAACTACAGGGAAAGGGAAATACAGCAGTTTTGCTTTTAGAAGAAGTGATTTCGTTTGAACAAAAATTATGTTTGTTTGCGACAGACTTAGAGAAAGGCACATTATTGCATTTTCCTACGTTGAAGAAATATCATAAAGAACAAGCTGATAATTCCATAAATTTAACCTTTTTAAAAAGATCTTTAAAAGCAAGATTAGATTGTGTTTGACACGTGGAATTGTTTACCGGACACTTATCATTAGGTGATTTCAAGCATACGCATTTGGACTTCTATCGATTTTCGGATCGACATATTTCTGTAAGCAATATTTTCTCATATGAATTTTAGTAAAAGTAAGTTGAGAAACCTACTAAACAACGTGAGTCTTTCGTCATGTTTGAAAATGAAAATTATGGCGTTATTCGCAGCATATTGAGAAACTATACCAAGAAGTTCAACAGCAAAAGTCGTACTAAGAAGATATTTTAAATTAAAAAAATTAAAGAAATAGGTAAGTTATTGGATTTTATACATATGTTTTTGTAAGGAGGAGCAAATCTATGTTTTATTATTTAATATTTAAAAATATCATATAATTTCGTGTGACATGCCACCTCTGTGTTTTACAAGTATGATAACGTGTTACTATAAAAAAAAAAAAATCAATAAATAATTTAATTATAATATTTTTCAATGTAGTTTCTAAATTTAAAACAGTGATGAGCAATTAAATAGTACTGTAAATCAAATACTCGGTTTGATCCGCATAAAGACTATTTTCTTTTTCTTTGATAAGAAAGTATTAATTTATTTTCCATTATTCAGCTATATTTTAATTTTTTAACCTGCACAAATAAATCCACGTGTAAAAATCAACATTCATAAAATAGATTTTTAATTAAATTATACTAATTCTGCCGTACAAAATGAACACCGTGGACCACACAAAAAAAATGAGAGGGCCGCATGCAACAACCCGCGGACCATTGGTTGCTCATCACTGCGGTGCGGCTCCCTAAATTTTTTTTAACAGATATCATTTTAAATGTCTCTTCAATCCAAAAAGGTTGCCAACCCCTGGTATAGACGAAGTCCTTTGGTCGGAAAAACTTGGGGTTCGATTCCCATCAGTCACGTGAGGAACCTTTATCTGGTCTCTTTAGACTAAAGGTGAGTTAGCCGGTCGCATACGGAGGTAGGGGGGAGGGTTCACCCGGAAACTCAGGTTTTTCTTCCCCCAGAACAGGCAAATCCTAGTGAACACACGCATCTACAGACATAAAAATTGCCCCCCCCCCTCCCCAAGGCCGGACTCCGCGAAAAAAGCCGATCGTGGTTTCCCACATTCGCATAATCATAACGGACCCTGCATCAAGTGGGATAAAAGCGCTATAAAGAAGAGGAAGAACAGTTTTTAGATGGGTATGTGTCCACAATTCGCTATGTACGTACAAATTCAGTGTCTTCAGTGTGTACAAGCGCACGGAATCCAAACTACTGGACAAAACAGAATCTACATGCAAGACTATAAATAAACGCCTACCACAGAAAATGAAACTGAAATTTAAAATACAAGTTCACAGAGAATACTAAGAATCAAACTGGCATTTCGAAAGCAATAAAAGTAAAAAATCTTTTGAAAAAGAATAAAGGAGATTCAATACAAATTGAATAAATAATTGTATCGATTTTAATAAAATTGTCTTGATATATAGGCATGCGTTTCTTTAAATATTTACAATTTAAGACCAACGAAAGTGATCTTAGGCAGTAGTGGGATGACACATCACAAGGACATAAATGGGATGGCGACCAACGAACATTCTGCAAACAAGTCCAACTAAAAAGCATGCAAACGACGCCAGTTTGGTTTGAATATGACAAATACAAGATGTACTAATTATTATCTTGAGTTCGCTCCAAAGTCATTTTATAAGAAACTGCTGGGCACGATGCCTATTTCTAATATTTCAGATTAATTATGAGAGAAGTCGCAATTATTCATTATTTGAATTATTTATTATATAAATTATTTATCATGGAATCCAAAAAGTACTCTAGCCATTTTCAGCCTTGGAAAACTTTCAGGAGAGAATTTGGGTGAGGTTTTACTCCCAGTAAATATTCAATTTTGTGGCGGTTTAGGGAAGACGCTAATTGTGTATCCAAATGCGAATAGCAAAGAATAGCAATATCACCAAAATCTGTCAGTGGATATTAGTAAATCTTTATCCGCTAACAAACTATAAAGTGTATGGTCTTAAAGATAATTTCAAAGACTGAGGTTTATCTCAAGAATTACGTGCACTGTAAAAAGTCTGAAAATATGGATAAATGGTGGATTTGCGAGATTTTCTGGATATTTTCACGAAGTGTACTTCAGGAATTTGCTTTAAACTCATAACGAGAGGGGAAAAATCTCTGAAGCTAACATTCACCCCACCCACACCCAGGTGAAGCTGAATGCATTGATAAATAAATAAACACATTTATGCATTTAAATAAAGAAATTTATGCACTTACAGCAACGTACTGTTATACAAATTCAGTACTTAAGTACAAGGTGAATGAAATGTTAAAAGTATATCCACCCAATATCACCGGTCGATATAACTAATATTTACTTCTACTGAATGCTGGGAAATTAACTTAGTGAAAAAGTGAAAAATGAATATTCATTAAGATGCTTTTTAAATAGAGTATATCGAAATATGACGTATACACAGACTATCACTCGCCAAGTTCATGAAGGAATTCACAGTGTTAAAATTAAAATTCATTCAGAGGATTATAACTCCTTGTAATTGTAAAACATCTGAACGGCACTGTATACCTCTCAATGGACTAAATGACTGGGGAAAACTCCGAAGGTTTAGAAGAGGGCGATCCGCTTAATTCCTCTCTCATGGATTCACTCCAGCCACTATCTAACTTTTTCTCTCTTATGCCTCTGCTACAAGTATTTTCATGAGCATCGTTCTGCTGAACCGGCAGACATCATTCTTCTGTTTTTCCTCAAGCCCATAAGTACACACGAGTAGGGTTAGAAGTCAGCATCCCTTCACTTTCTAGTTTCAAATAAACCAACTTCTTATTCCTCTTCATTCCTTCTACCTCCCACAGTTCCCCCAATCACCAAAGACAACAACTTCCAGTTATTCGAAAGCATATCAACAGGATCTCGCTTTTTTCTTGTCCATGAATGACACTGATGTGCTATAGATTCTGCAACCTCTTGTGTGTTGAGTTGCTAAAAAAATTATAAGATAGTTAAAACTAGTAGGCGGTGATACTACTCACCACCTACTAAATAGAGCCCAGTGTAGCTAAAATACCAAAGCCCATACGACCATATGTTCTTCTAACAGGATCGAGTGTTTTTTTCTCCAACAAAACACTCAATCCTGTTAGAAGAACATATGCAATTAACAGACATAGTACACTGATTTCATAACTACAATAGCTCTCTCTCTCTCTCACTCAATCTCACACACACGCGCACACACACACACCACACATACAAAGAATTGTACAGCAAAAAGCAATTTTTCACGAGAAGAGAGCTTTGAAGAAACATCAGTATGTTTGAAATCAAAACAACGACAGCTTTGCCACTGTTCTTCTCACTACGTAACAAGTAGTTTCGTCTCCCTTTGAACTTCTGCGCAATCCGCAGCCTAATTTGTTTATTCACGGAGCCACTAAAATGAAAGTGAGCTTCATCACTCTCTTTCAACCAAATCCAAACGCGAGTGAGGAGTACAGGCGTGCCGTGTTTACGGGGAGAGATTTTCTGCACTCGTGAGGTTTGCGAGTTAAAAATGAAATCCATTGAAAAAACTCGCAGAGATTCGAAGATCTAAAGAAAGTTTTCCAGTTGATTTTTTTTTTTCTTACTGGAAGTATTTCAAAACGCTCTGGCGCACTCCTTTTTTATCTTTCTGCAGTCTCAAAAAGAAAACCGTGTACCTGACTATCGTGCACTGCTACAGCGCCCTGTTTACAAAACCTAGATAATATACGAATCTTCTGGTGAAACAATATCAACATCGCTTGTTCTTTTATTTCTTTTGTTATACACTTTAAATAATAAGCATGGGACAAAGCGTACCGGAAAACAGAGGTCTGAAAAACCTAAAAGGAAAACAAGATGTACATTATGTTCTTATTTAATAAAAAAAATCCTTTTTGTATTTTGTCATATATGCATTCTGTATATATGACAGCTGAGAGAAAGAAGTAGCAACGCTGTCATAAATCACAAATGCCGACAACCCGAAAGTGTGCGTGTAGCTTGTAAATGGTAGCAGTATTGCAGTGTATCAATAATATAGCACAGTTGGCATTTGTTGCGCTGTTGTATCAGAAGATAAGAAGCTCGGTTCCCTTAAAGCCGTTGCTGAAACATCAAAACAATGAGTGGCACTCAGAACAACTCCAACAAAAATCAATGCGAATGCAATATCAATTGTAGCCAAGACCAACCAATATTCTTATTCGGCATGATGTTTTCCGTCGTGTGCAATGATAATGATACCAAACAATTGCTCTTCAGCATTTTTTTTTTTTTTTTTTTTTTTTTTTTTGCGATCTTGCCTATATCAGAAAAACAGATTTTTTTTTTTTTTTTCTACCATGAAATTATGTACTTGGTTTAATCCTTTATCCAAGTGTAAGCAAACCAAGTTTGCGCCCGAAGTATTTTCAGGACTGGGGCAAGTGATGTGAAGTCATTAGCTTCTACATACGAGTTGCCTCAGTCCTCAAAATACTTCAGGCGCAAACTTGGTTTGCTTACACTTGGATAAACGGTTAAACCAAGTGTATATAATTTCTTGGTATCTTTAATTTATAGTATAACCAAGTGGAAAAACTTCCGACACAAATTATTATTTGAACCACTAACACGATAAAGGATAACGACAGTGTCGACTTTCGGACAACTATTATTTTGCGTCTGTAGTTCGATATAAGAAAGGAGTTAGTTTCTAAGACAATGGCACACTAAAGTCCATAAATTGGAGTGACTAGTCACATGATAAGCGAGTGACAATGTCCAAATTATCTCCTTCCAAAATAATAAATAGTCCATTCTTTTTTTTTTTTTTAATCAATAATTATGGATTTCGATTGCATCAAGTATCATTAGATGGCGCAGCTATCGGCATTCCGCTTGAATAAAGAAAGCATAGTTTTCCTTCTTACGAGCCTATCCATTCATCTTGGAAAGTATGGGAACAACGATAACTTTATCTCGTCTCCCTCTGATATTCAAGTCACGTGAGGTCGGTATCCCGAAACGATTCAAAGGGCATTTTCATCATCATTGTTGTCCCTAAAAGCCAATTTCCGCATACATAACGGACTGATAATTCCCTCCCACACAGAGGTCGTGCGTATCAGTCTTGTAGCTCAAGTGCCCAAACTTTATTTTTAGAAGTTTTCTTCTTTTTTTCATTCTTTTTTTTTTTTAATTTTTATTTTTTTTTTATTTTTAGAGTTGATGGATGTCCTCTAGTGATAGCTTCCGCATTGAAGGAGGTTTCCTGTTGATAAGCCAAATGATTACTTAAAGGATTTTCCTGCATTATTAAGCCTAAAAAAGCAGTTTCCGTTTACATAATACCAGGATAACGTCTCCATTTCTTTATGTATAGAAACACGCAATTCAAAACACTGCACGGGACTGTACTTCTCTACTCGCTTGTATACACGAAGCCATTTCCCCCCCCCCCCCCTCTCCCTACTCACCCCAACCGTCTTTAAAGGAGCTCCTATTTCTTAGGAAACAATTAAGGAGTGTCGTTATTGTGAGAAAGTTTTTTTAAACGACCAGGTGTAGAGCGTGTTTGTGTACATCCAATACACAATTTGTAAGTCGGCCATCTCGGTGACTTTAGTAAGCACACGCTAAAACAATTCACGCTCGAATGAGCACCGAGGGTAGCGATCAAGACATAACTTTGTATGAAATATTTTCAAAGAAAATATAAAAGGTTGAACCAGTGAATGGAAACCAACCACGCAATTAATCTAATTAAAACGCTTTTAAGAAGAAAAAAAAAAAAGTAATTGTTTAGTTTATTAAAAACTAAGCAACGACAGTGCTCATGGCGTTATTCATCCCGTTTTCGTTCTCAGTAACACAACACAAAATCTTCATTCGAAACGGTACCCGGTACCTCGTTTGTACCGACTGAACTACGCAGGCTCCATTATTATTATTGTTGCTAGTAGTGATACGCGACTTCAAGACAGCAATTATTATGGGATGAATTTTACTCAGATTCGCTATTTGAAACTTTTAGAAGAAAATGTCGCGACTTACTTTAAATTTTTTCTTACATATTCATACGTATTAAGTGACTGGAGTTAAAAAGCTGCTCTTAGTCTCCAAAAGCAAGCAAGTAGCTAATGCCTATCAATTTTGTGACATTATGAAAATCATCAGCCACTGGGTCATTTAGATGGCACTGAATACAGCATTATGCTAAACGTAACCGTAGAAGAATGAACATAAATCGATTTTCGAGAGCAAAACACTATCTGAAATTTTCCTTTAGAGGAGGAAGAAAAAAAACTTGAGTACTTTTCTTTTCTCAGACTACGTAAGAAAGAAGGAAATATATTCAAACAGTTCCGGAACATTCAAAAGAATCTCAATTTACTAAAGTAACAGAAAGAAAAGAGAGAGAGAGAGAATCATTTTGATCATGATGCTGCCGGAACAGCAAAAGTCATAAAGCTTCTCGTACGGCACCGTCTTAGAACAAGCAATGCATTAAGAGGTAACACGAGATGTTCGGAAAGTGTATCGCAGACATGCGATTCCTGTCTGCTTATTGAGTAAATCATGCGTGTGTCTTCGCCGTTCGATTCAACACAAGGATCTTGCACACACACACACACACACACACACACACACACACACACACACACACACACACACACACACACGAACCGAGCTCACGCACAAGACATAGAAATAGTTTGAAATGCATGACACCTAACAGCACTAATCACTAATTGTGTGCGTAATTAGAGTAAACAGGTTTGCACCTACCGTTGGAGTGAGCGGATCGGTGACAAGCAGAGGAGGAAAATCAATGGCTACTCTACGCCTTCTTAACTCTTCTAATCTCTCTAAGACGTCGTGATAGTGAGTTCGAAGTTCTTCCGCATACTGAGCCGCCAACGTCTCCAGATTACCCCTTGAGCCATCCTGTTGATATATTCAAGAATTTAGATTAGGGTTCGCTTATCTAACCATACAGAATAATAATTATTTAAACTCCATCTTTTTTTTAATATGTGAGTCAAAAATAAATAAGATTGTACGACTTAAATAAATAGTGCATTGTACAAACAAATCGTTTATAGGTTTAAAATCTTGGTAAATTGACTATTAATAAACAGAAGAAAGTTGGAAATTTTTATTATTTTTTTTGATAGCCTACGAGGTGTGTCAAAAAATATCGGGATTTTTTTTTTTTTTTTTTAACATATGTCATCAAATCATCCTTCTTTTAGTGCTTATTTGAGTTTTGGAAAAACAAAAAAGTCGCACAGTGCTATATCAGGGGAGTAAGGTGGATGTGGAACAACAAGGATGCTAGAAATTTCTGCGCAGACAAAGCAGTGTGAGCAAGAACAATCCAATCCATTGCTTCCATCTGTTGTATCTTCTGTCAAAAATTGCATTTGATTCCCAAAGCATTTAACTCAAGGACAATGACATGTCTTCTTTTCTTGTTCCGCGGTTTGCACAACATCTTCATAAGTTTTATTGACTGGCGGACGTCTCCGGCATTCGATATCATCAAAAGACATCCCTCCATTTTTGATCTTGTAGAATCAATCAAATGTTTCAAGTCGACTCATTGTTCTATGAAAACAATTTTTATTACATCAAACGTTTCTATGACAGGATGTAAAAATTTGATATGCCTGAGTTGCTCCTTGTAGTTTCATTTTTACATCGAGGGTAAATAGCAAAAAAAAAAAAAAAAAAAAAAAAAAAAAAAAAATATTGGAATTTTTAAAAAATTTTTAAATATTGACGTTGTTGATGTGCCACTTGCATATATGCATTATGAATTTAACTACTTAATCATAGATGGTGACTTATACATATCATATTAGGCTATTTATTTAATAGGACATTGATATACAATCTATGAATTCATATTATACAATTAATTTAATAAACTGAAATTATTGAAATCAGTTTTTTCATCAGAATACCAATATGTTTCAACATCCAGGGTGTGTCACCTGAAACCCTCAAGTGTGTCAGTGCTGACACGCGTGTCATAGGTTCGCCATCACTGGTCTAGGAGGATAGGAGAAACTTTGATAGTTTTCTTTTTTTCCCCCTCTCGCAAAACAGATGAACGTCAAAGAAAACATGCAATTGATGGAGTGCAACAGACAGTACTGACTTCATCACCTTAATTGTTTCTGCTGTAACGTCAAAGAAATCCCAAGTCTAGATTCAGTTTCAAACAAAAAAAAAAAGTATTCTTACACAGTTTGACGTAATACCATTGCTCAACTTATATATCGCTACGAACCCGTAGAATACAAGGTGGTTCAAAATTCCAAGTACAAACTTTGAGAGGAGGTAGAGAACATCAAAATCAACCACATTCACATAGGAAAACATGACCGGAAACGCCACCCGAAAGTGATAGGTGGCGCTGTTCGCCAGGTGAGCAATTGGGGCTTCGTCATTCAAGCTTTCGACGTCGTACGAAGAACATGCGTCGTTTTACAAACGCTGAGATGGCAGCCATGCACCTCGTTTACCATATTATGTATCCAACTACTATTGAACTGTTCAGTTACGACTAATAAAGTTTTGTACACAACTTACTGCATTGTGTTATTTCTATATCTTTGTGTTTCTGTTAGTATCTTCCGGTGCCGCTTCCGGTCATGCTTTCCTAAGTGAATATGGTTGATTTTGATGTTTTCTACCTCCCCTCAAAGTTTGTACGTGGAATTTTGAACCATCCTGTATATTTAAGTTATTTCTATTTGTGGCTGTTGCGCCTTTTCATATAAGGCTTAAAGATGAGAACAATGTTTCTTCTAGTCTTCGGCTGGTGTACAGTAGTCGACTAGCATTTTGTAATTCTGCTATTATTTTTTTTTTCAGCTTGTTTTTATTACCTGTTTAATTCTTGTCACTGTTTACTGATTCTTTCCAGACGAGGAAGAGTTTGTGTAGTTGTCTTCCGTCTTACAGATGCGACGTCCTCTCGAGGCTTCCCATAATCGCTTGCTGCACACTTTAACGGTGACTCCACAGAGACGATAAACATACCTCCCCCTCCCCCACACAACTTCTTCCCATTCTGAAAGAAGCACGTTGATCACCACTGCCTTCAGTCCCTGTTGCGTCAGCACTCTTGTTATCTCTGACCATCCTGGTCAAACAGACCGACTCTGTCAACAGACAGCGCCCTCCCTCGGGAGTCACAGACAAAGCAACCGCTAGCTTTGTTGTTTTCTTAATGTCTGTTTGTCCGGGTAGGCCACAGTAACCTAATTACTTATGATGACATCCGCTTGAGCTCTAAAAGGTAGTCGACTAAACTAGGTGAATATAAATACGAAAGGAACTTTTGCTTCTAAAGCAGACTTTTCGAAAGCAGCAAATCGACTATACATAGGCTAGTGTAATATAAAGTGCAGTGCAACGAAATGCGGTCTTCGATTATATTTTAATAGTTATGCAAACTGTAGCGCATTTCTTTAAATTAGTTCATGGAAAACGTCAGAACCAGATTCTTCATTGTTCTTTAGCTAGCTAATACGCATAATTGCCTAGTCAGAAAAAAGGAAGGTGGAACAGCTGATGCAAAAACATAATTTGCGATCATCTATTTAATTGACGAAGTAGTTTACTTGCATATATATCATTGGCTTGCGTATTTTCATGGAAGCACGCCCGTCTTATTCGACAAAAACAAAGGAAACTAACTATACAGCAAGATCCGCATAAAATTTTATACTGGCTTTCCTTTTTATTTTATTTACAGAATTTCACTTGAGGATGCAAGCAACAGAGAGACATGATTCCCAGATGAGCGTCATACCATTAAATTACATGGCAACATTTTATTCCGTTGAACTCTTGCTTTACGCGAACAAAACTGTCGGTTCTGCTGTAGGTCTTCTCAACTCAGCCAGGAATGAAGAATGAATGTTACATTACTATCTCCATAGGATATGAATTATGTAACAGTTTTGTTCCAAAGGAGGGAAAAATATCACGTGCCACAGAATCAGATGTAATCTGTGAGAAAAGTCCTTTTAATAATGAATCATTTGTACAGAAAGAAAAAACCACTTCCCAGCTGCAGTTATAAATAAATGTTGGAAAGGAATAAGGATAGAGACGAAACAATTTAGTTTTGAACTTCAGACTAAGCTCTAGAATTTATTTTACCTGTTTAAGATTTCTAACAGATGCAACGTTCTCGAAGAGCTTTGAGTCCTGGATCCAACTTACTAATCATAATACAAGACTATAATAAATTTAGTTTAATCCTTTACCCACGTGTAGGCAAACAAACTTTGCGCCTGAAGTATCTTCAGGACTGAGGCAACTCGTGGTAAAGGTGGACCAAGCTCTCATCACTCCTTGTCTCAGTATCTCCCATAATGCAAAGCACATCTCCTTGCAGACATGTATAATGCTATGCATTAAGGGAAGGGCCACTACCCAAACCGGTTTTGACCTTTATTGAGGTCTCGTTAGTGGGAGCCAGACCCAGAAGTGGTGATACTAAGTCCAGAGTAATTTCTCTAAATCCGGAGTAATTTAATAATAAAGTGAGACACCTTTTGGCAACTCGTATAGGTAAATATGACCTGTCCATTACTTCTGCCTTAGTATCACCACTTCTGGGTCTGCCTCCCACTGACGAGACCTCAATAAAGGTCGAAACTGGTCTGGGTAGTGGCCCTTCCCTTAATGCATAACATTATACATGTCCGCAAGGAGATGTGCTTTGCATTATGGGAGATACTGAGACAAGGAGTGATGAGAGCTTGGTCCACCTTTACCACGAGTTGCCTCAGTCCTGAAGATACTTCAGGCGCAAACTTTGTTTGCCTACACGTGGGTAAAGGATTAAACTAAATGTATTATAGTCTTGTATTATGATTAGTAAGTTGGATCCAGGACTCAAAGCTCTTCGAGAACGTTGCATCTGTTAGAAATCTTAAACAGGTAAAATAAATTCTAGAGCTTAGTCTGAAGTTCAAAACTAAATTGTTTCGTCTCTATCCTTATTCCTTTCCAACATTTATTTATAACTGCAGCTGGGAAGTGGTTTTTTTCTTTCTGTACAAATGATTCATTATTAAAAGGACTTGTATAATGCTATGCATTAAGGGAAGGATTGAGATGTGCTTTGCATTATGGGAGATACTGAGAGACAAGGAGTGATGAGAGCTTGGGTCACCTTTACTACGAGTTGCCTCAGTCCTGAAGATACTTCAGGCGCAAAGTTTGTTTGCTTACACTTGGATAAAGGATTAAATTAAATTTATTATAGCCTATCCAAGTGGGAAAAAAAATTCCAACATAATACAAGACACCGAAGGGCCTCTTTCTATCCAAAAGGTAACCTTGAAATACGTGAAAGAAAATCTGAAAAAAATATGATTTACACACCCTCTTCAAAGAAGACAGAAATGGTATAAGCTGAGATATCCGAGTTCCGGCTGTGAATCTCCTTCCGTAAACACTCTAGAGTAGAGCTGGGAGATAGCGATGAGAGACTAGTGAAGAGGCTGTCAGGAAACATGGAGTGTTTGCAGATTGGCTGTTACAGCATCTTCACAATGTCAATCGAGTCAAAGCCGCAACTATCTTCTTCCCAATACAAAGATATGCTCTGAGTACGACAAAGAAATTTTGATCTGGGATTTCTATATTTCATATAGAAATAGGTGCCGTACGAGAAGCTTTATGACTTTTGCTGTTCCGGCAGCATCATGATCAAAATGATTCTCTCTCTCTCTCTCTCTATCTATAGTTCACCGCTACCTAGCCAGATGAAAAGAGATGGAGACGCTATTGTATTAGCGTGAAGAAGACAAAGCAAAACACTGGACAAACAAGTTTTCAATTATTCCGAATGGATCACTGAACATTCTAATAATAATAATCAATCCATCGTGTAACTCTGGTTGTGTAAATTGGCACAAAGCGTTCGGACAGTCGAGGAGAGAAAGTAGTTGCTGGTTGAATAGCTTTTAAACCCATTTATGTTGGCGAATTTGTCTGCTGAATTACACAAAGTTAAATGTTCCTTTGTTTAACTTCAGAGACAAATATTTACTCGTCTTATATCTGCAACACAGGAATTTCATTCGCTCGCTGCTTTCCAAAGGCATCTCGCATCAAAAGAGAAGGAAAATTAGCAGTAAAGTGGAACGTGAAGAAAGAAAACCAGGAAACGGAGATTACTGTTTACAAAGTTCCTTAATAAAGCATGAGTTGAAGGACGTGCAGGACAAGACACTACATTCATCTCGGGAGATGAACATCGAGAAAGAGACAGCAGTAAGAAAGAAAAAGAACGACACAAATCAAACATAAATAAAGAAATAAAACAAGAAATGAGTAAAATAAAAGGATGTAAAGGAAGAAAGCGAGTAAAGAGAGACAGGAAACTATAAGGAAAACTGGTTTATAGCGTCAAAAATAACGAATATGCTGCTTTTAAAAATAAAAGAATTTTTGCCATGAATTTAAGAAACTAATCTTTTATTCTAATTTGTATAAACTGCATATTAAAATGTTAAAAACAAGACAGAGTGAAAAAATGAATTAAACAGTGTAAATGTGGAGGTAGGATTTTTCCTTTTTCGTATTTTTTCAGTTCTTTTGCAAGTCTGGTGTTTGTACAAATACAGTAGTAGGATTAAATAAACACATTTTTTTCATCCTGCCTTAGAAAATTAACTCGCTAAATATTAAACTGATTTTTGTTAATCGTATTCATTTCCCACAGAAATTTCATCTCTGACAGATTCGCATTAGTGATCGCATTTACCAAATTAATGAATTATGTGAGGAATTTAGCAATCAGCTGAATTCGCAGGAGAAAACTTTTAACTTATACATTATTCGAATCACTCAGTTTTTGATGACAACGAAAGCGATCACAATGGTATTGTTGTAGCATATTCAGTGACTGGATAGTTGTGCAATAAGCTTCAGATACTTCTACAATTGGAAATACCTATATTTGAACAAATATATCTAAACAAATATACCTATATTTGTTTAGAAATGGAGGATACATGTCGAGCGTAGTTTGTCGACTACCTGTGTTCAGGTGATTTGTTTATTTTGCCGGAAAACACACACAGTATCTGAGAGAAAAAATCCGTCTTAGCTCGGTCTGAGACCTTTACTTTTCTTGACGTCGTTTGGTTTGATGATTTTTTTGCTTTTTGCATGGACAGGCTCTGTAAAAGAGCATCTAGCGGAAGGAGAGTGGTGGCAAGAAGCTTGCAGAGACGAAGGTGTGTTGTAGAGGGAAAAAAAAAGATGGAAAGAAATTCAGAATTCTTTTAATGTTCTCGCAAAAATGAACTACTCACATCGTTTTTACAAACTAATTTCCATGTAAGATGTTGACTTAAAATATTATCCACTTAATCGCATTTATTCAAAATTTGCTAGTATACTTTCCTGATGTATTATCATACCACTTTTATACACTTTTTACGAGTTGAACGAGATGTAAAAAGTCCGTTCGCTCTATGAACATAACGAGAAGTTCAAATAGCTCCGGATAAAAAAGCACATTAAACTAACACATCACTTATCTAGATGAAAACGAAGTTTATCAATTAATTATTACCTTGTAGCATTTAGTATCTACAACATATGATGTCATTCCTATTAAAATTTAAAGCGTGTACTCGGAAGGTGTATTAACGATTTCTACAAAAATGTGTTTGTTATAACACGCCAACATCGTTTTCGAGATGCTTTCGCTAAAACTAAAGCGAACGGTCAATTTTTAATCATTAATTACTTTTAATAATTAATTAATACACGCATATGTAAAGGAACAAACAATCAATCATCACCCGTAATCTATTTTGCACAGCATATAAATGTCGCCCAACTTTAGAATATGTCACTGAGCGAATCCGTAAAAGGTCACTTACGTTATACACTCTTTTTTTTCTATTTTTTTTTATTTTGATTTAAAAGGAGAGGAAGGGGGGGGGGAAGAAACAGAGGGAAAAGGAGAAAAAAATCAGCGTTCCTTCATCGTTCTCGCAAAACAGCAGCACGTGCCCCGAATGGCCAATGACAAGTGGCTAGATTAAAGAGAAAATTCTCATGCAGGAGATGTTGCCGAGAATTCCCAGAAGAGTCGGAGAGATACTTTTGTACACAGTTCCTTTTCCTTTCGATGAGATTGAGTGCATCGATCGGAAAGGAGAGGTCCGGGACGGGTTTAAAGTTTCTTGATACATAGGGAGGGGGGGGGGATATGCAGGAGCGGTGAAATGGAAGAGGAAAGGAAGCGATTCTTTCAACACACACTTAATGTTTCCTCTTGGCGAGAAGGAAGTAAAGTAAGAAGAGAAAAAAAATGGGGGGAAGGGGGATGAAAACCACAGGTCAGCTCGAGAACTCAGTCGCAGAAACTTTAACGAGGCACCTAAAACAGCAACTGTTAACACAATCTCGTCACGTTTATAGCATTCTCTTCTATGAAAGGTCTCCTGGAAACTTCGGAGTGACACGCGTGCGAGGAGACGGATAGTTCGCTAACATGACAGGTCACTACGAAATTTCACTTTTCGAAAACTTCGGCAAGCACACAATACTTTTGCGAATGGACTATCGAGATATACTTAACAGTGATCGCTTTTAAATATCAAGCGTTGCAGAGAAAACACTTTTACAGGGATGAATGATTACAGGTGTATTTCGTATATATAATTCAAAGCACATTTCAGCATACGGAAGCTTTCTATTATAAGCCGCGAAGTGTCATTTCACGCCCTGTATAACATGCCTAATTATTTTCTGCTTAAGTTTGTTTTCAACTTTTGTGTTTATTTTTAGTTTCCGAATTTTAATACGAACTTTTCTGAGTCTCAAAAAAAAAAAAAAGTTTTTGTGACAGAATGTTTCGTCGAAGACACCTTTACATTCTCCTCGTGTTACAGACCTAACAACAGCCTTGAAAAGTTTCTTTGGTTTAATATTCAACACGAAAGCAAGGAACATAACAGCTGTCCAAACAATACGCCACGCACGCCTCTTTGAAACACGCAAGACAGCCTCTAGCGATACCGCCATTTGCTTCAAGCTACAAACACGGGAAGAAACTAAACGAACAAGACAGGATGATTTCAGGCAAAACAGTTTAGGAACACATTGCGAAATTAAACCTACAGTGCGGTCGTGGGTGGTTGCTGGAAGATTACATTTAAATATGACAAAAGAATTTCACAGCTATCTTTGCACATTGAAGTAAGGCCTTGAATTACTTCGAAGTTCATGATTACTACACGAAAGCTTTTGTACAAATAAAAAAGGATAAATTCAAATAAAATTTCTGCAATGCTATACATGCATTTCACACACATAAAAAAAAAGACTTCTTGGTACTGTAAAGGAGTCTATCTTTTCTGGGTTCTTCAATTAAAATTCTTAAAATTCTATTATGTGGATTACCAGAATAAAAAAGTATCTAGATCGACCTTTTAATCCACTTTTAAGAAAGTAAGACAGTAGCTATATGGTAGTGGAAATTGTCATTTGTTCGCATCTTAGTGAAAAAAAAAAAAAAAAGCAGAGTAGCGTTCTTAAATGAAAAAAATCGCAAATATCGGATCCAACTCTACAAGATTTGTAACACGGAAGTATCAGGAGGGAGACGCATTGATGATTTTCAATCTGCGAGTGCAGTTTTGTGGCAAAAGTTTGGTATCACGCAGTCAAACGTTAGCTGAAGAGAGAAGCAGCAATGTTAGTAACTTTTACAGTAAAGGTCTTTTATATATAAATAAAAATTTTAAAGAAAGTGGAATTTTACTATTTTCAAATAACTTTAGAAACAGATTTTTGCTGAGTGCCAAAAAAATAAAAAAGCATTGTAAAGTAATTTGTTTATTTATTTAGTATTCGATATTTATGCTGCAATTTATGTCTTTAGGCGTATATAGTTTTCCTATAAGGTGAATTTTTTAGAAAAACTGTTTTCATTGCATTGGATATCAAAAAGTATAAAAATCTAATTAAACACTAATTATCAAAAAGTATAAACTTAAAGTTTTTTTTTCTTTTCTGTATTTACAGATGCACATTACATCTAAGAGATTACAGATTCAGCATATAGTAGGTCAAATTAATTGCCCATCAAAATTAGCGTCAGCTTTTGAAGCTACTTGTCAAAAATATCTGGAGACCATATTTAAATGAATTAATGCACGAGCAGATTTTTTCAACTACTGTTTAATACACATCACAATATATCGTATTTGATATTTTGTTCCTTAACTTTGCACACATCGATAAACCGATGATCTGCAACTTTGGAAGGCAGAGATTAGCCTATTAGATTGGCCATGATGCATTGGTTAGTTACTTATCTGTTTAGCTAAACTGAATCCATGAGATCTACCGTATGTCCGTTTATACCGCCGAGCACCATCAAATGCTAATCATGTCTCTACTCTCATTGCGGAGTACATTATTATTGTATTTGACAAGAATGTAAAGATGATTTAGCTTAACTTCGAGTCGTTTGCAAAAGTAATGATAATCACAACGTTTTAAAATAATAGGATGATGTGTTTGAATGAAGATGATGAAATAATTGGATGATCTTTGAAAAGCTAATACACGTCACATGTAAATAATATGTAAATAAATACTGTTTCTAGTATTCTAAACGGGATTTCGAACCTACGTCTTTCTAAAGTGTGCTATGGAGGCTTTGATGTCAGAAGACAGTTGCGAGTATTATGCAATCCACAACTCTAATTGATTTCACTAACAAGAATGGTTATCATTTTATAAGTAGTTTATAAGCAGCAAAACTGCCGATCAACAAAATACATTTGGCTAAAAAAATTTACTTGATATCCAGTGAAAGTGAAAAGAAAACGCACAATCATATCATTACAATCAAATATTGTTGAGATCTTCGTAGTAAGTCTCTATTCGTACTGTGATGAATAACTGCATGCAGTAAGACTCACGTCATGCATGAGCGGTTGCAGAAACATGACTATCATTGTTTACTTAATTAGTAGTCTCCATCTAATCTCCCGTTCAACTCGTCAATCCTTTTGTGAAGCCAAGGTGAATTAGGGATGTTGGAAGCTAAAGCAAGTGCTACCAGACAGTAAGCGAGATTCCCAATAAGTTGGCACTAAATGTATTTAGATTAATTGTGTGCTAACTTCTTTATATTTTTAAATACGTAATCTACGTTTTTTAATCTGTTATTCATTTAAGTGATTTCTGGGTGGGGGAGATATAATTAAAACAGTAAGAAGACTAAGGAAACATGCTGACACTTTAAATGCTAAAAAATTAGGTCGTCAATTTCAAGAAGCTGCGTCTATCACATAATTCCTTGGCATACAAATCACGCTAAAAGTGGATGATTTATGGAAAACTGTCACGTCCTACGTGTAAATAATGCCAAAAACATGAGACTAGGATCTAAGAGAGAAAAGTTATGTACACAATATGGCCATGAAGTCTTTTAGAGAAGGTATCCCCATTATCCAGTGAAAACTGCAAATAAGACGTGTCCAAAACTAGCTCCACTCTCTCCTCCATTTTCTATAAGGCTGGTATTCACATCTTCATTAACTAGAGTGTTTTGGGACTTGGATCATTGCAAATCTATATTTGAAAAGGTCTGTCGTAAAAATAGTTCGAATATAATGACCTCGGTGTACTCAACCAGTAAAAGTTCCCCAGACGGCTTAAAGTGAGTGAGTGAATGAATAACTAGACTCGTGCAGGAAATTAATCCAGGAAAGAAGCATACTGAAGCTCTCAATCTTAGAGGCGCTACCTAAAATCCCGTCCATGTTATCACATATAAACCAGTCCTTTTCCTCTTAACTTCACGTAATTAACGTAGCACACTTTTTAAGTAAGTTGCTCCTCTTTCTCTTATTAGATAACACAGCTCTTCTCAATTGCACGTGCATCCAAAACTACGCAAAGAAAAAAAAATAGAATAATTAACTTTTCTTTGAAACTTGAAGGGAAATGACGATCCCCTGCCACTGTTTTAATGAGTACGTACAGGAGACAACGCCGTTTGACTGTCGTCTATCTGCTTGCAATTGATAAGAGAACGTCATGTTTTTGGAGGCGTTTTCTGATATCTACAATTCTTCTATCGAATAAAGGTTTTTACTAATTGCTTCTTTTCTGAATACTTGAAATCATGTCTTGAGTGCAGTCCACATTTTAAATATTTCGAGATGACCTCCTCTTAAAAATATTTAAGGGTTATTTATCATGAAGTCTGGATCTAAACCTGCTGTTTAGATCCGTCATCCGTGTCTTTCATCTGGAGGTTCAAGAGAGAAAGTAAGCCATGGTGGTCTCTACTCCATTATCTACAAAATAACACACACACACACACACACACACACACACACACACACACACACACACACACACACACACACACACACACACACACACACACACACACACACACACACACACACTACATTAATAAAACCACTTATTAAATCAGACAACACGCACCTTGCACAGAGACCATAATAAATGAGCCAATTCCTGTTAAGACAGGATAGTGTGAGGTCATTTAATTTCCGTGGAATAAAGATTAAAAACTCCGCCTCCAACGCACTGATACGAATATTAATCAGGGGGGGGTCTGGTTTTAAAGATAAAATCCTAGAATTAGATCCACTCTTTCTAGGGAGCGTTATACTGTATGCTATTAAAGTAAACATTTCTTTCAATGGATACACACACAACGTCACACATCCCAGCACTGCCTTTGCGTGCTTCGTTAATAACATCAACTTTCCTTTGGCAAGGCGAGAAAAACGAAGTTAGAACAATTAATCCTTTTTTTGTTGTTGTTGTTGTTTAACTTAAACAGATGATGTCGTTGTAATTTCATTTGTATTACTCAGCTTAGGTAATTCTCTATTTTCAGGCTTATAGGGCTGTTTTGCACCTCACCACTACACAAACACATCTTCCTAGTACGTCTAAATATATTTGGAAGATTATAACATAGATTGAAAGCCAAACGGCTATTTTTCTGGCAACCTTAATAATAATGAAGGAGATATAAATCTTTTGATGTTTAACTGCCAGTAAGCGAAACTCTAAGAACTCGGTCTAAGATCTATGAGTTTCATACCGAAAAACTATCGGCAAATCCAAGTGTAAGTAACCACTTGGTAGTGCAACACCAAGGCAACTCGAATCAAAGGTGGAGCAAGTTCCCTCACTATCCTTGATATTTTCTCATAATGTAAAAACACAGCCCCTAGAGGATGTAATACTGTAATTACATTATGAGGAGAGGTCACTACCCAGACCGGTTTCAACCTTTTTTGAGGTCTCATCAGTGAGTAGGTAGACCTGGAAGATAACAAGGTTTAAGTGAAAAGAACTTACATACCTTCACTATACTTCTGGGGAACTTTTATATCTCCTTCATATTTGGAAGATGTTTTTACAGTAACTTCACTACAATAAAGATAAGTGTCAATGATTTGGTATTGGTTAATAATGCCAAAAGAAACTTACCTATGAGGCACGATATATTATTTGTTAACTGCATGTGTTTTTCGGCTAGCTTGCTGTTTTGCAAGATAAGAGTGTCGAGCTTGATGCCAAATTATCATCGAGATCCCAAGGGCCACTGCCCAGACCGGTTTCGACCTTTATTGAGGTCTCGTCAGTGGGAGCCAGCCTGGGTTTACCACTTCTGGGTCTGGCTGCCACTGACGAGACCTTAATAAAGGTCGAAATTAAGTTTCGCTTCCCTTAATGCATAGCATTATACATGTCCGCAAGGAGATGTGCTTTGCATTATGGGAGATACTGAGACAAGGAGTGATGAGAGCTTGGTCCACCTTTACCACGAGTTGCCACAATCCTGAAGATACTTCAGGCGCAAACTTTGTTTGCTTACACTTGGATAAAGGATTAAACTAAATTTATTATAAAATGTTTAAATGTTTGCATTATATACAAAATATTAGTACATGGCTCATCTGATGCAGATTTTCTTCTTCGTGTGGCTCTACAACCAAATCGAGCATCGGCTTTCTGGATTTGTTGCCTTCACCCCTGTCTATTCGAACCTTACTTCTGCAGTTTGGATATTGCTATCTTGACTTATAAATAGTATCTATCTTATTCAGAATATTGTAATTTTCCATAAGAAAAGCTTGTGCTTCCCACTGCATCTTTGTGAGTTCCATTAAGCTAGATATTTATGTTCTTTTTAGAGTTGACATAACGCATGTTTGTGTCTGATCCTCGAGAGATCATTATCATTCAACGGGCCAAATATTTTTCTAAGGATTTTCCTTTCAAAAGCTGAAATCAAATTCTCCACCCTCTCTGTAACATCCAGGCTTCACATCCGTAAAGTATGATATTTTTATCTATTTTACTTTGATATTACAATTCCATTAGTGATAGTTAATAAACTAGAAACCACATCTGATTGAAATTTACATTTTTATGAACAAGAAATATTTTTCAAAAAGAGCTCGATGTTATAGATATTGGAAGAACTGTAACATTCATTCAGTCTTCTGTAATGTTTATCATCTGGCTGGCATTTCGCAAATTATATGCACAAATAAATGCATATTCATAACCACAAGCTTACATTTTGATATTTTCTTTGTGCAAAGCGGAGTTATGCGTTGGATTAGAAGTCAATTAGATAATTAACTTCCGCACAAATAGAGAAAATAACATACTTTTCAGATTTTTTTAAAACAAGATAAAGCTATTTCTTAATTGAAGTGTCACATGCAAGAATGCATCTATTAAAATCAATGAAAGAATAAAGATAACAGTTCCGAGTGCATCAGCAAATGCAATTAAAAGAAACTTAATAATTTTGACACATTTTGACGCACGAACTTGTTTAATTCTTAAGTGGCATCTTACGATTAGAGTTAAAGATCTTTGTCTCATATCTTTCTATTTCACTGCAAACGATAAATCAAAAAGAAAAATGTTATTATCGTTTACTTTCGCGGAGACTTCAAGTATTAAGAATTCATCTCCTTTCGGATAGATTTTAGATTTGTTTGAAAAATAAAAGACGGAGAAAAAAAAAAAACAAGATGAAAGCAAAAGTCAATCTACTAAATGCGCACACTAAAAAAACGGCAATCTTAATAAATAAATAAAAATAAATAAATAAATAAATAAATAAAAAGTAAAAAATCATCAGCAAAACTGATGATTTTTTACTTTTTAAAATAGACTGAAAAATTACGACAAATTTACAGAAAGCACAACATGCAGAACAAAAAGATGACCGCATATTGAGCATCGTCTCCTACAACATAATATTACACAAAATAGATTTATTTAAAAACGAACCACTTTACAGGTAAATAACATTTATTGAGATGAATATAACTGTAATCTTCTCTTTCGTTCTTTATCATCCACTGGACTGGGTATAAGCTTTTCCCATACATTTCCAGTTGTTCCTGTCCTTAACATCATCGTATGACTAACCTTTCTTTCCATCGTGTTCACCTTTCCTTCACTTTCTATGCACTCACTACTTTATTTTGTTCAGCTTTCATCTCAGACCGCTAATATGGCTAGCCCATCTCCATTACATGCTTTACAATATCCTTCGCAATATCCTCTACCACAGTCATCTCTGTAATTATATTATTCCTAATTCTATTTTCGTTTTTGTTATGTGGCACATCTTCTCTCCAGGGTTCTTTGGAGTAAACAGCGGATGAATGTATGTTTTAAATAGCTTTCTTTTTAACATACAGGCAAATCACCTAACAGATGATTTTTATACAGCGAAAATGCTTTCTTCCTTTCCTAGAGTGGTCCGCCTATTTCTCCCCCCCCCCCCTCTTAAAGTTTACTAATTGCCCGATGTGAACAGAGGTTTCAAAACAGCACGGATTTCACTAGAATACATTTTGTAATTAGTGTCAAATATCTTACCGTATATTTATTGTAATTTCATCAAAAAGACAATTATATTGATTACATTACCTATTGTAATTCAATAAAAATCTTTTTTTTTTCTTTCTTAATCTTTTTTAATTGTGACTGTTCGAAATGCATCTTGGTATTGATCCAGGAAGTTATATCAGTCCATTTATGTTAAATCGTCTCATTACATCAAATAATATCTGTTAAAGATCTATCGAACCATTCTTTTTTTCTTTTTGCGTCAATAATTGTCAGTTTGGAACGCATTATACTAAAACCCGTTATACTAATACTCCGTTCAATGCGGTTTCGGTTAGTACTTCCTATTCTCGGCACGCATTAATCGCGATATTTGAGGTATTGCTATATTGCTATACTCACACATCCATAAAAGCTGATTTAAATTTAAAACAGCCAAATATTTGATTTAGCCATTTTAAATTTAAGTCATAAGTACAGGGCGCAAATGAGAGTTTGCGTCCTGTACTTATGACTCATATCGTTCATTCCAGTTTCCTTCACCAGGCAGTAGGTATACTAAGTACTAATATATCGTCAATAAATGACATTGAAAAACAGATGATGTTATGACCGCCGAAGCTATAGCTCCACATTTACACAAATGTGGAGCTATAGCTTTAACAGACATTAACAAAAACTGAAACAGCTAATATCATAATGTGAGCCATTAATATTCGCTCCTAATGCCTTCAAAGTAGAATTGGAATAACTCGCTTTGAGAAACACACTGTAGAGAATAAGGGGGCGGGACTGTGTTAAAATGGAGAGGGAAATAAACTGAAATATCTTGCGAGTCAAAGATGTAATGGGAAATTAAACATATTAAACTATCAAATTAAAATTACCATACTAAAAGCTAAAACTGAAAGATTGTAAAGTAAAAGGCCAATAGGTGAAAAATATAGACACCGCAGAAAGTGTCTGGGCCAAAGTTCCTTAGCGCATACTTTCGGAGGAACGTAAGAAGGGGAGAAAACTATTAGCACTCCTCAAGTTTCTTGATTGCTGTGACCCAATCACATCGCTGGTAAACAATGTAAAACTATTTAAGCCAATTTTCCAGTGCCTAGAGACTGCTCTAACCTCCGCTACAGAAGTGTCGTGTTCCTTTAATTACCCATGAATAGGAACGACGACAAGAGGATAATTGAGTTTGAACTTCGAACTTTCGCCCGAGTTCATCAACCGCTTTAAAACAGGCGAGCTTCATCTCGCCCCTTCGCTTTCTATTAAATGTCTGTGGGAGGACTAACGTCGCATGAGTGCGTGTCAGGTAGGCAGCGAAATATCGGTTGGAAGCATTGGAGAAGGAGTAAGTGCGCAAAGAAAATGATGGCCTAGTGCAATGTACGGCGGTTGAGGTTAATGTAACGTCGTCAACCCTCGGAGGATAATTAATGTTGCATTTTTTTGGTGATTCTTGCTGAAAAGTGATGGAGCACTGCCTCGCCCCCTTCTCGATTCCTTCTTTCTGAAATGCCAACGACTCTTTCAGGAAGGCCCGCATATTTTTATTGATTCGCTGGTGTGTATCTTGAAAGCTAAGTCCACAACGGCTGGTCCTCGATATACAGCTTTGTGATTTCTGTGCTAGGAAATCAGACGCCAACTTTTTTTTTTCAGGTCTCGCAAATTACCGTAAGATTAGAAAAAGTATTTTTTAATTTGAATTATTTTATTCAAGAGTTCCAAAGGCATATATCATCCCCCCCCCCGAATGATCGCAAAGACATAAAAGGTTATAAAGCGTCAGGTGTTATGCTTGAAAATTGTGTGCTGAACATCTGGTTTGCCCGATTTTCAAAGAAGGATGAAATTTGTTTTTTTTAAAAGCCTCAGAAGTAAAACAAATCGAGACTACTGTACTTGTTCTGTTTTGGGGGAAAATTCGGAACGAGTCAAAGAGTGTTTTTCTTTCATATTTGGATATTTGGTTGAAAGAGTCGCACCAGTCTATGAAAAATTCCAACATCTTCTGCTGGCTCGCATGCTTCGTCGACGGTATCGAAGTAAACTGCATTTTTCTATGCTGGTTATCGTCCGAAACGTGGATAAGTTTCGATTGATGTTCTTCCCTTCTTAAACCGACAAAATCACTCAAAGACCTGTGCGATATCGCACAGCTGCATCCTCGTATATAGTTCGCAAACTATTTTGCCAATCTAAAAACAAACTCTCTCCATACTGTGTTTCTAAAAAAAATCACCACGAAACAAAGCACGTTTAGTTTTAATAGCACGTCATAGTAGACATGCTAAATAGATTAGCACCCTATGGCTTAAATTGCATAAGCTTGTTGTGCACTGTTATTATCATCAGTGCGCGATTGACATCAAATATACAGTACATACATTTTTTCGCTTTCCAGTTTCCTAAGATAAATGTTTCTTCAATTTCAGCCCATGAGTTGACCCTTTCTAACTTACTGCTTCGGTTTTAAACAAAACTCAGTCACAGCTTGATGAACCTACCTTTAAATTTTGATTTTGCAATAAAAACAAAATATTTTGTTGTTCAGTAATAGCAGTGTCCACTCATTTTCACACCAGATCTTCAATAAATATCCATCCGCGATCGATTATGTTTACTTAAAATGTCATTTATTGGTTTATTTATTTTTACTTAAAATTTTTAATTGTTTACCTACGCATCACCTAAAGAACAACCTTCTTAGGGACTGCTAAGAAGCAGAATAATCCTTTAAATAAATACTTTTTTTTATTTCTCATAACATTCGGATGTCTAGGGTAGGTCAGACTTCTTTAACCCTGTGGAGGTCGCGGTCGAAAAAATTTCAGAGTAGGTCGCGTGTATCTGAGAGATACATTCATTACTAATATGTGCTAAAATGCGATAAAACATAAAAAAAAACCACTATAAATATAATACATGATGATTTTATTGATTTTCAGTTATAATCTAGAAATTATTGAACAAAGAAACAAAGGAAAAAACAACTAAACCAATACTATACTGACATCGGAGCTCGCGGTATCTCTCAGATACAATTTACTAGGAAATATCACAAACCTTTACATAACACGTGCTAAACCAAAACTGACCACATAAACAGTGTGAAATATCACTCGTAATATATGCATGAGTACTACTCATGACCTCCAAGCTATACACTGGATATATGTATAAATATTTATATTAAACAATTTGTCTGTATCTGTCAGATCAGCTGCCACTGAATGCTTTGAATTTTACCACAGAAATTTTTAATGAAGTACGTTCTTGATAACTGCTGTCTTAAGAATAATATATGAATATATTCTTGGTGATTGACTAAAAATCGCAATCGATGTTATGGACATTACTGCTATAGCAATAAGATTCCATCGCTGAAAGATCATCAGTTGGATATAAATATGATTCTGAAGTAAATTAAAATAATGAAACGAAATTGAATGTAAAAAATAACAACTGGAAGACTTGAAAAATCTGGTATAACAATGCTTTCGTAATACTACCAGCGATGTAAAAGAATAGGTGCTTAGGTTTACAACCATTCGTGGGTAGAAGTCACATAAAAAAGGGGAGATAAATACAACACTTTCTGTTCATACTCGTACTATATTGGAATTCTAACAAAACGTCATTGAGAAGAGGACCATATAAGGTAAAATTACCAAGGTATCATTGGGAATCAAAGCGGAAACAGATAGAGAGATCAACGTCAATTATTTTGAAATGAGAACGCTAGAGGAGACAGCGACCAGGTCGATTTTGCCACAAAAGTCTTCAAGATGCACGCAAAGGGAACATTGCTGCCACAATAAACCTACACCATCTACATCTGTGACACTAGAAACCACGAAAAACGACCTGGTATCGAGACTATTGCCGCAGTTATCGCAAGCTGCTCTCCACCAGATAAGAAGAAATGGGCTCCATATGGGCTACTTCCTGTAGAACCCCCCACTCTTTCCCACTAAACACATTCTACCCCCACCCTACCTCACTGGAAGTGATCCGCTGCTATCCGTAAACCATGGCTTCCGCAGCGAGAACGACACGACAATAAAGTCAATCTCCGACAAAACTGTCCGCCTCTACAATATCATTTCTCAGGTGACGGACAAAGCAAGACCTCGATCCGAGGCATCCTCGTTGCCATGACAACCATTTTCTTCGCGCAACACGGACTCCGGGGCAATAATTTTTCTAGCCCATTACCGGCCAGACTCCCCGTCCAGTGTTTGGGTAAAAGCGGAAGCCCTTTTTTAAAGGTGTGCACAGTTTAGCGATGCTAGGAGTGACTTCGACAATAGAGAACGGATCCCCGTGGCAATGACGAAGCGTTTTCTAACTTACTGGCGGAGCTTATAGCCAGCCTAAAAGTCACTATCTATAAACGTCGACCTACAGAGATTACATGAACATCAAAGACAAGTTAGCATAGTTCAAATTTCCATTCAATCGGAGATTTCGAAAGGATGGAAGTGTGCAAAGTAATTAATAACTCAGTTTTGTTATTCCATTGGTTCGTTTCCTTCCTGGAATTTTTCAACGTGTCCATCCGAAATGCATAAGAAAATCCTAACACTTTGAATAATGTTTCTTGGACGCAATTCAGCTAGCTGATGGCGCTGTCGGTATCGATGCATAGTGTATGGACAGTAATTGGGTTACCTTTCCGCCATCGTGTGACATCACTATTTATTGCGTTATGCAAATCGCTTGGCTTCGGGAACACGGCTGTCGCCTAGACACACACCAATGAATAAAACATTGTGGTCAGAATGGCGTGAAATTTCATTGGCATCTCATTTACCTTGGAACTATATTCCATCGGCATCTCCCTAAACACGGGATTCATGCAGATTTACAATCCTCAAACTCCTAGGTCAGTATTTTCCGAGTGAAATGAAGTTTCTTACCTGGGATGGTATATTTCAGTGTTCTGCCTTTCTTAACTTTAGTTTTGGAATTATTTTGTATTTATTTATATCCGCCAGCGACTTGGGAATTTGTTTATAAAAATCAACCGAGTTAGCATGCACTGTATGTCAAAAATAGATTGGCCGAATTGAAATATCAGTAATAATATTTTAAAATGATGGAATGCGGTAGAAGATTAGTCTTTTCTTCCGTTGGGAAGAACAACAAATTCCCTGTCTACCCCGTCTCTCCGTGATATCTCAATTTTATCAGTATCTGCCTACACGAGGCAGATGGCGGATGTCTAAATATGTTATATTTCACGATATAAGGATCGGACATTTTCAGATGTGTTACTTTAAAAGATTCGAATAAGCAGGTACCATTATTACCATTAATATACGTAACTATTATTATTATTATTACGTGATACTTCCAGGGAGTCCAAAGACTCATCGAGGGAGGGCACCTACTCCACAGCTCTGTCTCCACACTCAATTCACCAACCACAACTAACTGCAACTACACCAACGCCATCTACCGCCCGCGGTAGATGGCGGTAATTCTTTCTCATAACTATATGTTATTTCCGTTATTTATTTTAGATTTTGGATTTATTTTTAGAATTCGTAAATTTTTCTATAGACTTGACAGTTAGCGAAAGTCTCAAACCCACAGAATAAGATTTTTAAAGAGAGAGATGTCTTGCTTATGATGCGGGAAAAAGAAAAATAAGATCGCTACTACAATGCAGAATCAACCGCTTTAATGAACTAAATTGAGAGAATAGTGGATCGTCTAGCGAATAGTTGATCAGCAGTTATAACTAAACGACACAATCATTATATATATCCAAAGGTTCAAGTTTCGTTGCATATATTTGAGAATCAGTAACTAGAAGAGCAGTAGCTAGTACTGTACTCCACTCCCACCCTCTTTCCCAGGCCATCAATAAAATAAATTCCTATTAACTGGAAGAATAAACCACAAATTTATAGTGGTAGGTTCAAATCAGCAAAGTGAAAGCTTCTTATTGATGAATCCAAATCCATGTAACTAACTGTTTCACCCTTTAGCTATTCGATTTCGGGACTGCTTATTGGTTAAGTCATTACGCAACTAAAAATCCCAGATTTGTTTACCAAACACACTTTTTTTTATGAACGTAAAACATAATTCCAGATTGAAAACGTAAAATATTATGTTACGAAACAGCTAAAATTAACAGCGCACTCAGTGAATTTTAACAGTATAATTTATTTTAAAGCATATCGATTAATCTTCAAGTAGACGTATATTTTCCTATTCAGCCTTTTCAGATAACCTCCACTTGCTAGTAGACAATTGCAACCTCGAAAAGAGGTTGGCACGAGATTTTCAAAACGCTTAAGTTTCCTTTGAAGATGACAAACCAAGTGCAACGATCAAAAAAGGGGTAAAAAAAATTATAAAAGACAAATATCCTTCAGATAATATGGCACACCTTTCTTAAGAGAACGTGTTCGCCTCTTCATCTTTCATTGTGTCATATCCTCTTTCCCAGTGTTAGGGTGTTATCTTCCCAGCCATATTTCACCTGACTGTAGCCGTCAGCGATTACGATGTAGTCAGGTAGATCGGAGGTGAAAATTAATCATCTTTTACAGACTAAATTAATGGCCCAATGCAGTTTCATCAGACTAATCTGGGAGATAAACGGTAGCTTTTAGCTTGGAGGCAAAAGAAGTTAAGGTTTTAGGTCAATCGATCATGTTTTCAATCGCAGATTATGTGGGATTTCTATCACCGCTAAACTCTGCGGTGAAATCAAAAGATAATGTCGGTCCTCGACGAACAGTTGACATCGCTAACGAAAAGGAAAAGAGCGCCACCGACTTCGAAAGGCTCAACTAAGCTTGCATTGATGTGTAATTCTCAATAAATTCTTGTGTGTAGGCTCTGAATGTCACGGTGTTACAAATGATTGTCGAAATTGCGAGGAAAAATTAGAAACCCGATCGTCAATTCTTTTCCAAAAAGTCTTTTGTTCCACAAATTGCACCTCAACTTGCAAAAGTCTAAGCAAGAAGATTTTCTAAATAAAAAAAAATAACTAAAAATCCCAGATAGATTAAGAATCGGATGGATGTGTTTAGGAATTGCTAAAAATGTTTAAGTATACACAAACAAAGAAAAGAAAGTTGCGAATTAATTCCGCTGACATAAGAAACAAATTCTCGTGGATAACCAATCAGTTTAAAGCGTATTTGCAAGCACCCACGTAACCAAATGATTTGTATAATTCTTAAAAGTAGTCAAGTACAAAACAATTAATAGCGTAAAACGAATAAGATGCGGAATCCAATTCCAGATTTTTATTTATTTATTTTTTTTAAAGACAACCTAACGAAGTCTGGTAAGAAGTCAGCTGTACGAAAACACAAGAACTATTGCGTTTATTAGCGATTTAATTGACTCGGCTCGGTTTCCTAATGAGAAACGATCCCCCACGTTACGTAACAAATTACTCTTTCTGATTTGTTCCCTTCTCTCATCAGCTAAGAAAACATTCACGAAATTAAAGATCGGTGAATTATCTGGAAAACTGTACCATAATCAGGTTTCACGCCCATTTTCCTTTAAGAAATATATTCCACTGTTTTCTTAAATGAGACTTGCAATATGCTGAAGACATTATCTTTCTTAGCGAACCGCTTTATGATGATGTTAGATTAATTAAAGGGAGTGAATTACACCACGTTCCATATGCTGGTTCTCATTACATCCCGTATTAAACAACACATAGAAGCAACTACGGATCTTAATTTCAACGGAATGGTGGGGATTTTAATACAAATTATATCTTCTCGCTAACAATCATGGTTTATTAGATACCCCTTCAGGAAACGAAGAGGCCTTCATGGTATGTATGTGCGCGTGTATGTGGATGTGAGGCATTCACAATGTACTACGTACTTGTAGAGAGATATTCTGTTACATCGAATCAAGCGATGTCTGTCCTCTTGTGTGTTAATATGGCACCGAATCAGCAGCGTGCAAGACAATGTTCAGGGGAATAGCGAACTTGGAAATAGGAATTATGTCAGTGCTCCCAACTAAAGAGCAGAGCACTTTCTGTGTTCCCCTCTTAAGGGGGGGGGGCACAGAAAGTGCTAAACGTTTTCCAGCAGGCACCAAAATACTTTGTTACTTTGAGTTTTTATTTATTTATTTTAAGACAGTAATATTTCTAAATCTTTGCTGTTTTTTTAGACCCGTCGGTGCCTCAAATTGGTCTGCGAAGAGAAAGAAGTCGGATTGCCTCGGAGATACTCAAATTCGGATGAACTCAAATTATTTTTGAGTTCATCTAAATTTTATACGAATCAGCACAAAATTAAGTGTCGCCATCTGGTGCTCTGAACATAAAGTTATAAATTATATCAAATAAAGTACAGATTTTTCGTAAAAAAAAATATTTTTTTACACAGGTATTTTTAGTAAGTAAAATTACTAAACATAACGAAGAAAAAGAATCAAGCATTAAATAAAACTGAATTTACTGCTATTCAGTTCAATATTTAAAAAATGCAATAAAATTCCTCATAAGTTTTACGTATCTAATATAATTGCCTTTGAGATAAACTAACTTAAACGAAGGAGGCAGGATAACGTAAATTAGAAATTCTTCGCACATTGTGTGTTTCCTTGCTTAAATACAAAAATTTATACAACCTCGCATTTCAAGAGCAAAACAAATTTTACTGTATGAGTCATGTTGACACAACTATCTCGCGAAGAAATTATTTTTGAACACAAGTAAATTAAAACAGATCCCGAGAACAGATCTTCAACACATATATGATATTACTGCATTCAAATTTTAAATCACATTTCTTTATATGCAAGCATCTGGTCATTATGTTAAATGCCTACAGATATTTCCCGAGGCCATTCCCAATCAGACGATGGCTTACTTCCAAGTATGTCGTCAACTGCCGTACTGTGACAGAATGTGGATGAAGAGGAAGAAAATATTCAAAAAATGCAGCACGGTCCACGTATTTAGTACTTATAAAATTTCGCCTGGCTTCCATGTTTTGCTCATGACGTACAGGATGCATCAACACAAAATTCAGCAAATTTCACATAAACCGAAGGACATGAGTAGACAGATGGTATTCTTCTGTAAGGATTGGATCCACAGCACTGCTAAGTTTTGTTCATCGATGAAGCACAGTCTAAGCGCGATGGGATAACAATACCAGAAATTTCAATTATGACAATGTAAACAGAGTAGTTTAAAACCGTTTTCCTAGCATAGACCAGTTAGTTAAACCAAATATTTCTTAAAATGGCTAACAGATGACATTTCGTTAAATTTTGGACAAACCGAGTTTTGCAGCTCTTGGTTCTCTGCAAACACGAATAAAACCACACTATTTATGGAGGAAATCTTGGTTAGTTCGGGTACGTCAAGCAATATTAGAACAACGAATTCCCTTAACTGATGGAACAGCTCTAGAAGTTCGTAGAATTGACCATCGTGGTGGCCCGATCTCGGTCCGCAAAGTTTCCATAAGTGTGAGAGATTACATGAAAAACACATGGCGGACGAAAGTGAGATAGACACAAAAATTAACTTTGGAGAGTTTTCGATGCCGGACAAAGAGTAAATTGCACGCACCGCTTTGTCCCATAATCGAACGAGTTAAAATTCAACAGCGGCCATTTTGAAAAGATTAAATTGAACTGGACTCCTTACATCCAAAAGATACTCGTTTTTATGTATTTTTATGATTATGTTTGATATGCATTTTATAAGTGTTATGATTATTATATATTATTTTATGCTTGCCCAAGATCGTTGAGAATCAAACCAATATTCATATGATGATTTGGACTGGAATGGTTTTCGGATGTAGACATTTTGGTGAAAGTCATCACCAAACTGAATTTCAACAAAACAATGCAATGGCTTCTTGATAGTAATATTAAATTGTGATTACTCAAAATTAAATAAAAATATGTTAAATTTATAGTCGAAGACGCCTGTTAAGTTTCCTAGTTCTACTTATGTACTACTGAATGGTGTTAAAAGGATGCAGTACAGCACAAAATGCAAAAAATAACAGTTGCTACTTCTTCCCCCACCACGATGATATTACGCTCTAATTCTTCGTTTAAATTTTAATTTAAATTTAAATTAAACACACGTTTAAATTTTCCATATGTCGTTATTCAGCCAGGATGTACAAAAACTCAGAAGTGATCAAAGGTGAATTACTGAATTTGTTTGACATATCACTGGACGCAATAACCAGTTAGTCCTTGGTATATAAATGCATAACATATAACTTGTTCTACTTGTGTTGCAATTATAGTAAAAAATACTCACAAATGCGATAACGTATACCAGCGCTTCCCACTGTGGGCCGTAAGTTTTGTTGAGGGGGGGGCGTGAAATAATGAAAGCAAATTTAAAATGTTTTAAGACTAAGTAGATTTTTTTTTTAATCTTAAAAGAAACGTATTCAATTTTTATTATTTATTATTTCTTTTTTGTTCTTTTTTATATTTTAATGGAAAAAAATCACACATTGGTGTTGGTCCACAAATTTTGCTTCCTGCGTATTTCAGAGCTTAATGAATATTAGTAAACATATGCTTATTCATATAAGTTTCATTTCAAAGGTATGGATAAGAAGCACAACAAAAGCTTACAAACGCAAAATCTTGAATATAAATACAATAAATATTATAATAATATATGTCTATACTACAATTTTTTTTTCGATGGGGGGGCGTGAAATATTTTAATTTTTCCAAAGGGGGTCTTTACATCTATAAGTTTGGGAAGCACTTACGTATACCACAAACAAATTTGAAAACTTCTTACACTATCTATTGCCGAACAAGCCACGAAAGCACGATAATGTTCAACATTTGGAGAAATCAAATCCAACACAGCTCATTGGTTTAATGATACTTCTATATAAATCGAGTCTTATTCTGTTCCTTTAAGAATGAAAACGGAACAACCAATAACAAATGCTACTCTTCCCCCACCCTTATCTGAAAGACATACAATTGGTGTGTTAGGTACAGCCTTTCTTAACTCTAGAAATTTAACGATGTTACTTCTGGGAGAAGGGAAGGGGTTTCACGAAGAAATATTTTTGGCATTCTAATTAAAACTTCGCCACTAGTGGCTACTACTTCGAGTAGGATATGCCAGAGAAAGAAAGACAAAAACCTTGCTTCTTGCCTTTTGTTACATGATTAACAAGATGCACAATGGAACGAACAACTTTCAGCCTCGATAGTTCTCGAACATTCATTTATAGTAAATAACTTAAACCAAACCTATAGCATCGCATCCCTATCTCTTTACCTCCTCTTCAACAGGTCAAGACTCTAGTCTTCCTGTGCAGCCACTGTAACCGGCAGACGTCAATACCGGCTTTTAAAATAACAGTGGAAGGAGCAGACGAAAGAGTACGGCAATTTTCTTATCAATTTTCCTTTCACGGCCTTATCGGGCTTATTTTCCCTTTGCTTTTCTACCTCGGTCAGCTATAATTTTCCGTTAGGGGGAAAGGGAGGTTAGTCTTTAATTGCGACTGCCGATGGGGTCGTTTATGGAAATGACCTGGGCACCTCCGACAAACACGAGGCCCAAGTTTACGGAGTTCGTGAGTGGCGATACGGTGCTAGTTGTTCCTTATCGGCACTGGAATCAAGCATAGCACACTGTCCGTAGTTGGCAAATCTCGTGCGTTCGCCTCTGCATTCTCTTCCAAAGCTTCTCCACACACACACACACACACACACACACACACTCTGCCCCCACCTTGGGAGAGAAAGAAAAAAAAAAAAAACGAAGAGGTGGTAGCGAAAGTCAATAACCTAAAGATGGCCACCAGATGGGGTCAGCATAACAAGTGCTACAGTTGGGGAAAAAAAAAACAGATGGAGGGGGGGGGGGATCAAGTGAGGTCTGCGGGAAAGGTTATAGGTCAATTCAATATACTTCTGACTGCATAAATATATACAGTTTGTGGATGAAGCTCTGCAGGCGATCCATCCTTTTGTAAAAGAAAGAATACACTTTATTTGTTATTTACGAAAAAAAAAAAATCAACTATCATTCTCTATAGAAATATTGCTGCCGTTTGCAAGTACGCACATGCACACACAGTATTTTTGCCTATTTACTAAAGACATTCAAGACCCAGAAAAAGTCATAAAAACACACTGAACATCCAATACTCCATGTATGGCAGTAGACGATAAAAGATGAGGATGGGAGGCAAGAGAGAATGTTAACGGGGGAGGAATTATCGTTCTAAAATGACTTCTATGTGATGAGGAAATGGCATAGCCAAGTCATATATCCATGGCCTTTCTGATCCCCCTTTGGCTTATGAAGCGTTGCGGTAAGAGCCTCGTATTGGCAGGACTGGAGACACACGAACTAGGCCGCCTTACGTTTAGACTATAATAAATAGAAAGCAGTGGCAGGGAGGCCAGTTATTTAAGTTTTATATCCTCCGACATCCATTAAAATAAAGGATCCCCGTTGCTCAGTGCTACTAATCATCTGGGAAGCACTTATTGGCTGCTTATGCGACAAACAAGGCTGGGAGGTGAATCATAAAACTGTCGTTAGTAATTGTCGGTGGTGGAATGGGCGATGGTTTTATCATTTCCCTATATCACCTTAATTGTGGGAATGTTTAATGTTTTCACTACAATTATGCGAATTTAATTATATGAATGGCAAGAGGATATTAATGATCCCCAAGTACTTCATAGCGTCAGAACAGTGCCAAGAGCAGTATCCATCACCAGGAACAATTTCGGATTTCCCTTGGTAACCATAGAAACCAAAGAATAGTGTGAAGGCGATGGTGGGAGGAGGGATGGAGGGGTCTGTTTCTAATGGCCCGGCACAAATGTTGATGCCTAATTATCCATCCACGTTTGCCTTCACCTTGGAGTAATAAATGTTCCAGATGAAAGGATGCTATTAGAGTAAGGGTCCCTCATCAGTTTTATTAGGATCATACGCGATAAACACATTTACATCTAAACTTACTAACGAAATATTCGTAATGCTCATGTAGCATACTTTGGACTAAATGACCATTTACACCGGTCTTGACATTGACTTCAATAGATCAAGATAAGTGTTGGGAGGTATTCTGGACAGCCACCAGCGATATGAATCAAACTATGCAACAACTTAAGTTCAGAGAGTATTGTAACGAAGTTTAGGAAAATATTTTTACCAGGAATGGCATAATTTTCTGCAATAAGACATACCAGAATCTTGCCAAAAAAGAAGAGACAGAAAGAGTGTAAATAATAAAGTCAACTAAAGGCGTAAACATCTTTCCTCCAGAGTCTCGTAAATCAACACTTTGCGCTAATCATGAACCGGTTTAATACAATCAACACCGTGTGGAAAGTGCTCAGGAAGCACTTATGTCTAAAGCTGTATAAATGGCAAATTTTCCAAGCTAACCAGTGAGAAGAAGCAACGTTTGGCCTTCTTCACAGGCATATCATCAACACTCGCAGTTGCTAATAAATGTAAATGAACTGAGAGTATCCTTGGGACCATTTCCTCAGAAGAATACCGCTCAGATATCTGCCGCACCATTCCATTCTCCTTATTGGACATTATAAAACTTCTTCTTGTTATTAGTCCCTGTCCAGTGCTTGGCTGCGAAGCAAGTTAATATCGTTATCGTCAACGTTGTGAATAACAACACACCAACTAGAAATTCACGATAAATTACCCAGTCTGAATATTTTTGTTTTTCATTTGAAATTTCATCTGCAGAACGGTTTCTGAATATCTACACGGGATAATGTGTCCTGTCTGTGTTAAAAAATCGCTTTTCCCAAAGAAGAGTCCTTCGATTTAATGAAGAAGTCAAAGCCACTGGAACTTATGACAGAGTAGCGAAGATAATGTGAATGTTTCAAAGTTTCACTGGTTTGGAAGTCGATCTACAGATTCTACTGCATGGCTTCTTGCGGTGTCATGCAACAAAATATGAGAACTTCTCGGGTATATATATATATATATATATATATATATATATCAAAAGCCATCATTCCTACAGTTTCATTATTTTTTTAACCATCCTCGCATAATGGTTCAGCTAGTTTCAAATATAATTGCTATTATACTTAGTATATTATGTCTTGAACTTAATGCAATTTGAAAATATAATTTTTAGTCTGTAAAGATCATATCTATTTCCATCTGCTTCAGACGGGTTGGGTCTCCTCCTAATGAGGAGTCAGGGTGAAATAATGCAGCCGGCAGGTCACTCCCCTGCTGCATCCCTATTGGAGGTATTCCTGACTGCAGTCCGTGTGTGTTCACGGGGCCGGTTTGCCTGCTTGCAGGATGAAAAACCCCCAGCTAAACTGGGGGAAAACCCTACTGCCCGCCCCCAAGACCGGCTAACTTGGCTATGGCAGATCCTTAAGCTCCTCACGCTCCGACGGGAATCGAACCTAGGACACTCCTTCCCCAAGCATATGGTTGCGAAGCGCACAGCCACTAGGCTAACCGCGCGGACAAGGATTATATACTGTATATTAAAGAATATATAATAACTCTAGCGTATTTTTCGTGAATGTCTTAAGGCTGTCAGGGTCTCACAACGGTCTTAATCAGATATTGGCTTTAAAAAAAAATTTAAATATCAGCATTCACATTCTGAATATTTAAAACATTCTGGATCTTTTATAACTAAATGCAGTGGTTACCTTGACGCCAGACTCAGGCAGCTGCAAAGATTCAAAAATCTTTTGGCAACTTTTCTGAAAGAATGTCGGAGATAGGAAAGGACAAATATGGAAGTTTCCGTTTACTGGGGAAAGGTGCACCATGGCAACACCGTGAATCTACCCATTTTATGAAATCATGGCTTTAATAAGTGTAAACTGTTTTTGAAGAATGGATGAGTCACTCAAAGATAGGGAAAACATCCCAAGAGGGGGAATAAAGATTATAAAGTAGATCAGAGTCAGCTATTTAGGTCTGTAATTTCTTCGTATCAGACTTCATATCAAGCTCATTATACCTGTTGGCATTACACTACTTGGGGAGAAAAGTGAGCAGCCATGGGAGGGGAAGGAACAGATCATGACAGTAGTATTCGACCTTGTGGTTCGTCCTCCCACCTCATTACAGTAGGCCGTAGTTCCTGTTGCTCCGATCCGCCTCTTATTTCCACCGCCATTCCCAGCCACCCATCACTAATTATGTACCATAAAGAGAGAGAGAGAGAGAGAGAGAGAGACCTGTTCTGAAGAACAGGTCTGCAATGGTCTACAGTCGTCGGGTGTGTTCGGTTGGATAATTTAGCCACATAAAAAAAAAAGTGGGGAGAGGTAAAAAAAAATAAAACAGAAAACTGTCTACCAAAGTTTGACTGACTTTTTTTTTGTTCATCCTTCAAGCCAGATGACTATCGGGAGGTTCTCAGTGAAACGAAAATGGAGGTTTGACACGAAATTCACGGTCGGCAGAAACAGGACACCCATTACGTCTGAGTGTGTCTGCTTTTGATGGATGGGCTTGTGGGCCTGTGAGATATTTGCAGAATCCACCGAGACAATAAGCAGTTAACACACAAGATCACCGACGTTGTGCTCGCCTCATGTCGTCGAGACCCCCATATGTCGAGGTGAACTTTGGAGACATATTTTAGATTAATTAAAAGATAGATGTTTACCAGACGAGGAGAGAGAGAGAGGTCATGACCCCGAAACAAGACTACGTTACTCCCTTGATACGACTAATTAGATCACTTGTTCTTCTCCCAAGGCAACACAAACTAGAGGACCACTACTTTCCACAAAAGTTTTAAACACAGGATTCATTCAGACTAAGTCTGATTACTTCTATGCGTATAAGTACGTCAAAGTTGCATTGGAGTGCATACGTTACAGCTGGACTTGATTCCATTACCATTCAGTCATATCTGGAAACTGACAGCCCACAGCTATGTAAAAGAAGTTGAGCTTTCTTTGTTACTTTTTATCAGTCTCTAGACTCAAGGAACTACCACTGTTCTCAATAGAAAGTAATTAACATAAGAACGTAGGCAGATTCCAAATCGAAATACCAAAAAACCATGGGAGTTTATATCAATCACAGCAATAGCTATACACTTTGATCCTATGAAAATGGATGTATGCCGACGTGCAGTTTAAATGTGAAATATTTAAATAACATGAATGTTGATCTCCCCATCCCTTTACCCACATATACACTGCTTGCATTATATTTTCATTTTTTCCCTCCTAAACTTTCCAAGGACACTATAGTGATTTTCATAAGACTGTAAAGATCATCAAGGTCCTTAATAATAACAGAAATAGCAAATTTTATCGTGTGAGGGCGCTTCTCTGCTCTCCAACCAAAGGCAAAATTGCATGTAATAAAATTTTTAATCATATTAAAGGGTAGTTAAAAAGACAGTCATATAATTAAAATTTTATATTAGATGCAATTTCGCCTTTGGTTGGAGAGGTAGCTCCATCACCTAATAAATTTTGTTATCTCTATCATAGTTTTTATTCAGGAGAAGCATGAAACTAAGATTCAGGAAATTTCTGTATTTAAGACCCTTATTTTGAATTCGTCAATTCTGTGTCTATGTAAAAGCACAATTTTTATTGCACAAATTCATGCCTTTACAAAGCAATGAATACAGGTAAACCTTAACAGTTATAACTAAATTGAGCATATGATTTATAATTTAGCATTGCTTCATATTTTAATAAATAGGAATAAAGTCAGTATACACCTATGAATTCAGCTGTGTCCAAATTCCCATTTTTCAGAAATAATAATAAAAATATATATATATATATCAATTAAAGCCTGTGTAGCGCAGTGGATGTGGCGTTTGCCAACCACGGCGCTTGGCCGCACGAAGGAAGACTTGGTTTCGAGTCTAGTCGGCGACTAGAGGAAATTTTTCTAAGCCTTTTTTCGACCGGTTCCCGAGTTAGTCTATCTCTGGCACGGGCAAGCAGGTTTTTCCTCCCGGAAACTCGGGTTTTTCGTCCTGTAAACTCAAGAAAATCGACCGTAGAACCCACATTATTTCAGACATTAAATATATTGTGTTAGGGTTAGGGACCACGAGATGGCGGCACATTTGAGCCGTCTCTCTTCACTGAGTACCGCTTAATTAGTGATAGCCTTGGGCCATCTATCTCTGATTGGTACCAGTGGAGATTGAAATGCCCACTCAGTCTCCAAAAGTTAGATAGGGCTAAATGGCCTCGCCTACTCCCCGTATACGGGAATAAAAAGGCGTTAGCTGATTTTTTTTTTTTTTTTTTTTTTTATATATCAATTAATTATTATAGTGAGACAAGAGAAGTCCATGATCTATTGACTATCAACACACTTTCATAGCTCTGCTGAGAGGACGATATCTGCCATCAGATATCGTCCAATATAAACCAGCAACTAATTTCGTTGAACAAGAACTGGTAATTCGCTAGAATAAACTGCATGAACATGCTGTAAACAAAGTGCATCTATTAAGGATATAAAAAGACAATCATTTACACAGTAATTTCTAGAAAGTACACTTGTATTTCTTTTTTGGTTTTTCGGTTTGTTTTTATGCAGGATCACATCAACCTGTTTTGTCTATGATAATGAAACACTTGCCATTAAGGAAACCATTTTTAATGTTAAGCAAAAATGAAAGGAAAAAAAAAAGCGAACTTTTTAAGAAAACATGAAGTATAAACATCATTTATTTCTCAGTGTGGGAGAAAAAAAAAAAAACTAGAACCGTGCAGCATACGATGCGTAAATAGAAATTACATCTTATCCTTCGACATACCAGGTCGCTAAAAATCAGTGATTTATTTTCAGCAAAACCATTATCAAACTTCAACACGAACACGAATACCAATGAGATTGTCGTTTACTGTTACTGCTGATAACCACATTACAGTATGCAACGTCAAGTGAACCAATTAACCCACAAGCATCCTGTTTATCGGTATTTTACCTGACAAATTCTGTGCTGCAATCTTGCAACAGCACAGTCTTATGTTTATATCAATATGTTTCGTCAAGATCCAACTCAAACACCCAACTTCCGTTGATTGGCTGTTCAGCTTCACAGTTAAAAGAGAGCCGCCAGCAAAGCATTTACATATTTTTAAAAGCGAACTACAACCGTTTTCCCCAAAGATTTTGCAGCACTTTCCCCTCCAAATAAGTGTTTAGACTTCCTACTGTAATATTTATTTACATTTACATTCGATTTCTTCCCACATCCTGACGATCCTAGTACGTACGATCGTAAAGCGACCTTACTTCCCCGTCAAAATTACGTGTCTGACTAAGAGCGGCTGGTGTTTGTCCGTACTGCAGAAATAATCAACTCGCTCTTTGTTATCCCCTGCACACTTGTACATCGCTACGAATCTCTCGGCAATTCTGACGAAATTTACAGCGGAAAGAATAGAAAGAACTTTTAGAAACGACTAGAAAAGGAGAGAGATAAAAAGGTACGGAAGAAGAAGAAGATGAGGCGACAGTTAATGCAAAATAAATGATGGAAGAAGTAAAGTAAAGTAGAGAGACAGAAAACTACTTAAAAGATAGGGAAAGAAAGAGAAAAAGTAAAAGTAGCAACAAGAAAATGGGCGAAAGAGAAGGAAAAATGCGATGGGATATATATATATATATATATATATATATATATATTAGAGAAAAAAATAAGAAAAATACACAGGTTGTGCGACAAGAAAATCCCCCCAAAAAATTACACCAGGAGAACACATAATTAGTCCTTCAATGCCATATTGGAACAATGAGAAGAACATGGGAAGGATAGCACAGAATTATATTTGAAGAAGACATAAGAAGGATTCAGGACGCTATGATAATGAAAGCATAAATGAGAGATACGAATTAAATGATGGGAGATGAATTTCATTGTCTGATGTGCGAGCATCGCTCTGCTTAAGTGCGAGGTCCGCTCTGCCTGTAGTGGTTTGAAAAATGTTTCATATTTGGTCTACAGAGCGGGATTTCTAGATTATCTAGCTCATTCCACTGACTGTACGAATAACAATGCTATACGCTACCAAACGTTTGCGTTTTTAATGTTATTTTCTCCAAGTGCCTCGGTCTTTAATACCGATGGCCTTTGGGTGAAAAGACTTGGAATTTTCGAATCCAATGTAGGAAGGGAAGATCTTTATGATAAGGTCTTTTCAATCGAAGGTGATAGAAGAGTTTCGCCTCTTGGAAATCCGAGTGGTTTTTAATTCAACCGGGCATACAAATCAGATAGAAAATACAAGAAAAGATCGGTTAATTGAACCTTACTTGAAAACGTCTAGAAAAATAGATACAGAAAAGAGGACCCTCTGATTTAAAACATAAAAAAAAAGTTTAGAAACTGAGATAAAAAAATTTCACGTATTTTTGAGATGCTCGAATTCAATTCGAGCATCTCAAAATAAAACTAACGATGCTGTACAAAGGTAAACTTAAAGTCACAAAATGGCTTATTAAAGGCTCAAATAATTATTTTCTATCTCAGCACAGTTTATTACAATAGAAATTCATGTTTATTGCCAATATGCTTGAGTGTTCGAAGGCGCTATTTTACAGTTATCAAAAATGCCATTCTAACCCTTTGATTAAAAGCATGCTTTTTTTTTTACTTCCGAAAAAAAAAGTTCTGTTTAGTTCCCTTCAATGAATGCCTAAGATATTTTTTTCAAGAAACAACACATTAAACAGCAAGCTCATCAAAATAAGTGAATAAGTGTAATTAACTACCTTACGAGAAAATAAGTGCATGCTTGGAACTGTTTTTTCAGAAGGTACACGAGAGTTTACAAAAAGAATTGTTCTCCCATTCTCTTACTTTATCTCAGAAAAGTAATATATGAGAAACACGAGGGACATCCCCCCCCCACATCTTTACGTACAGCTCATGCTTAAAATTTTTACACATTTACGCAAGCACAAATACTGTGTAGAAAAGGATCAAATTGAACCACAAACTCATCACAATTAAACGTAAAGCTCATGGGAATACAATGAACACAATAGCGCCTTATTATGGTCAATACTGTTAGATATTACGTGAGGGAAATAGCGAATGCTTCGGGATTGCTCATTTCACAGCATCATCTTCAAACTCCTTCTGGCATGTTAAAGAGGAAAGGAGATAAGGTATATGAATAGGTTGTTGGGTTTCGTTCCAAATTACCTTAATAACAGAGAAATAACTTTAACGCCATTCTACTGGAGTCAAGTGAAGTGCACGCCTTGATGTTCTATCAGTTGGGTGTGGAAACTTGAAAGGAAAACACGGTACTCCGGCGAACGGATAACGATATGCATATATCTGGATATGGATGCGACTACGTAAGGCACATATCAACCATAATTTACTATCGCTAATCCAGGGGTGTTCTTAGATGTGAAATATTTGCCCACAACTCATATTTATGCAATAAGAAATAAGCAAAAGTCTGGTACCACAAATAATCATTGAACAAAAGTTATTTCTCTTTACAAATAAACATTGCTCTTCGGTGCACACAGTACGAACACGAGCAATAAAACAGCACTGATTTTCAGACAGCACGTAAAGTTCCAATTTATAACGGCCTAAAAGAAGCCATAAAACCGCCTCTATGCGACACGGAGAAAAATGTACATAAAGAAAATTTATGGCCCTAACATCTAGATCAGATCAATTTCATGCAGCGGTTGATCCTCTACTAACCCACGAGCCAAGGGGAAACGAGAAGCACTATATTACTGATGAAACATGGATGCATAGGCTTTCAACAATACTAGATAATCTCTACATAATGCACATACCCACAAAGTCCACAGAATATCAAACAAGGGTGTGTTTTGCAGAGAAAGGAATCAATTCTGGATTGAGGTTTTTTTTTTTTTTTTTGAGATTATTTCACCTGGGCAAATATGCCAATTAACAAAATGCAGTCTGTCGTGTGAGGAACATAGAAAATGCATTAATTCATTAGGTGTTGTCATATGACTTTATACTGATAAAAAAAATAACTCACGCTACACATATAATATTAAAATTTATCGAATATATATATGTATAGCTTAAAATATTCTACACCAGTATGAGAACCACATTTATCTTGGCCTGTCTTCATAAATACTATTTGCTTGCCTACCGTAATAAACGTTTCCCGTGCATATTAATTTTAAGCGATGAACTACGACTTGGAGAACTAGTTCAAAGATATAAATAGCAGACGGTCGAAATTCTAACGCAAATTATGAATTATGAAGATTCATTGAGAACTTACTCCATAATATATATATGCCAACCAGATGAGTTATGGGACAGTTTTATTACTCCTTCAATTAAATTATACTCCCCAAGAAATTACATTCTTCTTTAATCCTTTACCCAAGTGTAAGCAAAGAAAGTTTGAGTGTGCAGTAACTTCACGACTGGGCTACTTGTATACAGAGGCTGTTGATTTCATATCAATTGCCTCAGTATCCCATAGCGCAAAGCACAATTCCTTTCGGAGGCACGCGCGCGTATATCGCTATGCATTATGGAAAGGGTCACTACCCAGAACTGGTTTCGACCTTTATTGGCGATTTTATTGGTTAAATACGACAGTCTCAGGATTCCAAAAACTTACGAGCGACCTAAAAATGTCGTCAAAATAAAATAAAAGAATATATATATATATATCATCAAGCATCAGCTCCGCACAGCACAGCAGACAAGTCCGCAACGCACAAGGCCTAATACTCTGCACTCAGAGAACAGGGAGGATCCTCAGTGCAGCTCCAAGACGAATATTATAAAATGTAATCAGCGCGAGCCAGATCCAGAAAGATGCCCAGGTTGAATTAATGCATATATCATATATTTTCCATATCCAAGCATCAAAAAAGTGCATTATATTACCTCCTTATTAAAATACTGCAGATCAGAGATAGTTATATAAATTTTTTTTTCGCTTGTTATAAATTATACTTTCAAAGGAATTATAGTTTTGTATATGTAGCAATATACATGTTCGAAAGGAACTGTGTGCTATGCATTATGGGATACTGAAATAACTGGTGGGATGTAAACAGCCTCTATAACAAGTAGCCCAGTCATGAATTAATTGCAGCCGAGTGGAAAAATGTTCTCAATACTTCTTCACTGTCGATAGTACTTTTTTTAATATAAAAGGAAATAAAAAAGAATTTGAAATAAATCCGAAAAAAAAGTAGCAAAATCCAAAAACATTCCGAAAAAAAACGCTAAGATTCAAAAACATTTAAACATTCCGAAAAGCCTTTGAAATTCCGAAGGCACAATCCAAACGTTAAATTCAAGATTATTATACTAAGTTGTTGATGCATAACTTAGTGACAGTTCTCTTCCCTTGGGCAAATCGCGACTAATCAATACAGAGCTAACCACAAGACCAAGGACATTTCCTGCTAGCCTTAAAGTAAGTTAGAATGATGACGTCTAATATGTACTCTTCGCCTTCAGCCATGGTTCCATCATACGAGATTGATTTTCCTCGTTAGGAAGAGACGAGATTTCTTTGAGTCCACGTCATCACGCCATATATTCTCGTCACTGTGATGACAATGCCATTACGTAAAGAGGGTAGAGTTACTTTGTTACCTCCATTACTTAAACCAGACATCGTTAGACCAGGTAGAGGGCGTAGTGGCGGTATACCAGTGACAGATAAAGCCCATGTGCACAGCAAATGGAATGCACCGTCTTTAATTTACCTATTTTGTGGAGGATTCTAGAATCTTCTGAAGGAATAACAAAGTCAGATACCCTGCTAAGATGCGTAGCTCCTAGAAGTTAATACATCTCAGAAACAATCCAATTACTCGTTAAATCGATGAGATTCAAATATTTTGAGTACAGTATTGTGAAGGAAACCGTCACTATCTTCTGAATATCACTCGATAAAATTTCTTTGACGTATAAAACAGTTTTTTTTTGTCTATTTTCAGAAACTACTCTTACATTCTATTTTTTCTGAGTAAGGGTAAAAGCTCAAGATAAGGAGAGGTCGTATTGGGAAACTGAAACTCTAAGTACACATTTTCTTAATTCATTTAACAGCAGCTCTGAGAGCTAATCATCATAACGAATAATTGAATCAGTATTAAACTTAATTTTTCTCTATCCGCTATATTGAATGGCAAATTCGCATAGTCATCATTTAGTTCTGGGAGACTACAGAAGGCCAACTGGATTCGGGGATTATCTTTCGGCTCGCGTGTCAAGAGAAATGTTTGTTGGTCATGCACAAAAGCAATTACAGCAGCTAGAAACCAGATCACTATCGACCCACATATTATAAATAAGTAGGAATTACAGTTCGGGAACTGAAGCAAATCTCTAAGGAATATGGTAATAGCATACTTGCCTAAGACATCAGGGAAATGTCTATTCATAAGTTGATAGACTAAGCATTTTTCTTGACTCTTCCAAGCCAAAAAGAAAAAATCAAAAGCGATGACTTTCGAAACGCGAACTCCAACTGTACTTTGAGGTTTATGAATAAAAAAAAAAAGTTGCTTTAGTATACTGTATACTTAAGAATGAAAGAAAAGTAGTTTGAAATGAAAGAAAAATAAATATATAAATAATTATATTACTTGCGTATTTTGCGACTTTGGAGAATTGTACATTGTAATTCTCTTCTGCCATTGCGTTTCATATGGAAGTATGCATTAACTGTCAAATTATATGAACTCGGAGTTATCACTGTAAGTACTGCAGCTTATCTTTAATTACACAGAATATTTATTTATTTATTTACTTATTTGTGGAAAATTATGGCATTTTCGGTTGCCTATATCAATCATTCTCTCAAAAAGCCGCAACTAGTCCCAGGAGCTGCAGACACAAATAGAACAGTTTTTCGCAACCTCATTTCTTAGTCCAAATACAGATTCAAACTTCGGTTTTAACCGGGGAGAAGAATATGTAAATAATATGTTATTTTTTTCGTATTATATTCAAAAACAGACAGTTCTTTGTTATTTAACTAACTTCATTTTTTTTATTTTTATTATTTATTTACAAATAAATAATTTTTTTCTTAGGGAATGTTGGTCGCTCCTCTCCTGGATCGTGTACTATTTTGATTATTCACTAAATTGTCTAAGTCACCAGTAAAATATTCATAAAATGATCAAGTCTACAAAAACGATTCACTTAATTTATCGCGTTCTGGTGTTAAAGATCTTGTTTTAAAGGTTTCTTAACCCCCCTGAGACACACAATCGAATCACAAGTGTTATGCCAATTATACAAAAAAACATCTGGTTTTTACAACTGGTGAAAATTCTTAAATCATCCTTAAAGAACATTCTGTTTAAGGAGGTACTTTATGTGCCTCCTTAAAAATATTGTTTTCATTAATTGCTGTCATCTCAGTGTTTATGCAAAGTGCATCGGCGGCTAGCATAAACTGAATACGTTTAGATTTCGATGAATGAAACCAGAATGTTACGTCAATTTACTGGTTTACAGGCAAAGAATCCTTCAAGTACCAACGCTTTGAATTATCATTATTAAGAGAACAATAGACGACTCCAGTATGTGCAGCTACTGTTCCTTCTTATCCAGTTTCGAAAGTATCCGTGATGCATTTTCTATTAACAGCCAAATGCCTCAGAAGACTTCTCAAGATCCAGATATCTGAAATCTTTACTGATGGAAGCTGTTCCAGACTTGACCACACCCATTCGTGGATTACGATGTCTCGTCTTCACAGACACATTTTTTGTTCTTTCCGGTGACAATCCTTGGAACTTAAGCGTCAGAATAAATCAAGACTCTATCACCGTTGTACGAGTGCTCTGCGTTCTTCAGAGTCCACGGCCTCACGCGGGGTCATTAATGCCTCCAATTCTTTGTCTTAGTTAGCTTCGCTGCACCGTCACGGAAAGTACTTGCGCTGTATTTATAGTCCCAGTGGTCCAAGTTTATCGCCACACCGTCCCCTCCTTTTGTCTTAAGCTCTTGTATGTTGTCTCTTTGTTCATCCTTTCCGGCATGCGGCTTCCTTAAGGATTGCAAAGCAACTATGGAGACACGCGAAATGACCCCTTTGTAGTGAGCGCCTGGTATGAAAATGTTTGGGAAACAGTCGCAGCGATTCAAGTTTAAGTTGCAACATTTCAAGTGGGTTTAAATTCTTCAGAGGAGGAGGACGTTCTCCGATTCGCTGAACAAAGTTTTCGCAGTGAGAAGATGAACCGTTGCAAAGTGGCATTTAGTTTTTCTTTCTTCAGGATTTCGAACTTTCTTCATACTCAATTAAAACTGGATTGAGAGAGAGAGAGAGAAAGCATTGAGGGCATGGTAAATAAGTGAATTACCGACAGAAAAGAGAAAGAATACCGAAGAGGTTTATGTAATCTGCAAATATGGTCTATTTTATTATGTGGAGCACAGGGCTCGTTGAACACAAAGAAAATAAGCTCCTGCTAATTTAACAACGCGAGTGGAGAAGCTACAATTTTGCGATACATTTATACATAGCGTTAGCATGATGTTGGTTAGCCCAAACATTGCAAATGTTGCACTAATCTGCTTTACGACAATAAATATGATAATGAAATAGATTTATTTATAATTCTGTTGTGAGTGACTGACCAATTGGGATTCCAATGTTATAAAAAGTAACGCAGTTTCGGTCTGTTTTTGACTTGTTGGAAAGAATGGAGGTAAAACGATCTGTTCAGAGGAGAACCAATTTATAGTAAACGAACATCAATAACACACACACACTCTCTCTCTCTCTTTCTTTCACGATCATAATGAATTTCCAAAACTGGAAACGGTTTCACACGCACATGTCGTAATGGTATTTCAACCATTCTTCCCTTTTTCTTTTTTATGAGAATCTTACCCACGAAGGGGGGGAAGTTACAAGTTTATCATAAACTTGTACCGTGGGTGACTTACCTGATAATCCAGACCACTACTTTAGACACCAAATATTTTTAAGGCCCTCAAAAAGCAAAATACTAATCTTTTACCAAGCAAAAAAAAAAAAAAAGACCTGGCCAAAAGGAATAAAGACAAAACATCCAACACATCTTGAGATTCGACCTCAAAGTCTGTTGATTGAAGAGCGGGTATGCTATCTACTCCGTCAAGCATGCTGATTTTTCAATGGGTCTTTAAAAATTCTTGTGGTGATGAATCCAGAAACATTTTCATTTAACCGAAAAAAAAAAATCGACGACGTGATCACCTCAATAAATACATCCCCATTTCACAAATTAAGATTTTGAGTTAGCTCATTTCTCATACTTATTGTGAAACGTCTTTAAATATCAAAGAGGAGGGGGAATAAAAAGGTAGAATTCAGAAGATTCAATGAAAGCTCTAAAAAATGACAAAGCGTTGTGTGTGTGCATTGGGAGGGGGGGGTATCTATGCCGCGAGATCTCGTTAAACGAATCAGTCTATACACATTTGTTACTGCCTAATAAGATGAAATAAAATTCATATGCAGTTTTGACGGATACTTTAGTTAAGCTTTATTATCTGAGCTCTGCGAAATTACTGGAAAATATTATAGAAACCAATTTCTCACTACCAAAGTCTTACTTCCTTCGTCAAGTAAGAAAACTTTCAGCGATAGTTGCCTCGATTATCTTTCGTCAACGGTTGCGTGACACCCACCCATTGTTCTTTCCGAGTCTCCAATAGCTAGTCAGTGCAGTGATGGTCGAGTCGTTAGAGTCAATTTTTCCAGCAGATGGCGTGCTTGTAGTGGAAAAGGGAGGTCGCGACAAACCTCGGTTGTTTGCCAAACACGCCAAGACTAATTGTTAATTATGCCTGGCATTCTACCGAGCTTCGAACTACAGTCGTAAACTTTGGGGGCGTAACCCGTACGTGCCCTTTATACACCTGTTGATCTCGGCTTCGAAATAGGGTGAGGCATTTTCGTTATTGCTGATACGCTAACAAAGACTACCGTTTGGTTGGCATTCCAATAACGATGTTGATAAAGCCAACTAGCTCCTATTCCTTTATGGCACCTCTAACACGAAAGAACAGGCTTTTAGAGTACAATCCAATTATACTGATGCTTTTCCTGAATTTAATTATGACAAACTGATAAAACCTGTGCGTTCTCAGTTGCAGAAAGGCATTGTTTTTAAAGTAATGCAGATATTACGTTGTGGAACTTATTATCTATTTGGCTGTTAACAGTCTTGTCGCTCAAACATACTTTTATAAAATTTTAAGAAAAGAAGTAGAAGTTTATATATATTAATTATAATTTTAATTATAGACCTGATATAGATATTTTAATTATAAACCTGGTTTTAATCCATTTCTCAAGTAATCAAACAGACAAGTAAGTCAAGTTTGCGCCTGCAAGTAGTGCAAGTCATAGGCAACTCGTGGTAAAGGTGGAGCGAGCTCTGATCACTTTCCTTAGAATTTTCCCCTAATGCATAGATCTATTCTATATATATATAAAGATAAGCCAAAATTTGAAACGTTTTTATGTCACGTTTTTTGTCCCTTCGTTGTTTTGAAACGTCCAACAATGTGTTTGCCTTCATGAGAAACACATTGTTGTCTCATGTCTCGAGTTCAGAATTGAAGGAGAACCAGCTTACCAGCCCAAAACTCGGGGGTTGGGCGCCGTAGGCGCCAGTGGGGCAGAGCCCCCTAGTATATATATATATATATATATATATATATATATATATATATATATAAAAACGAGAAAAAAATGCTTAGCCCACCCCACGGTACAAATGCACTATAAGTTTACGGATAAACCTATCTGTCGATGCCACATTGATTACTGGAGGCCTCAAGTGTTATTAAACAATGTTCGATCTGAGACCAAGATTTCTAACTTATCCAGAATAATGTACTATTGGTTCTTATTCTTTTATGATGAGATTAACGTATTAAACGAAACCACAAAAGGACATAATAAAAAACTTATCTATTCTTATACAGAAGAGAAATCCAGGAGAAGGAAAATCAACCATTGTTACAGTCTCTCTTCCATCACAGCAGACTTTCCGCCAGTTTAATAAAAGTGGAACTTCGCGTTAACTTAATTTAGTTCGAGTCTCGTTAGAGATGCGAGGAACATTTTCTAAACCCTCTATACATCCGAAGTCGAGTTCCTCAGTCTGAGGCAAACTAATAACTATTTCGCGCGCAGCGACAAACATAACACTTTTCGCACATGGTTGATTTGATAGCTGAGATCAAGCCAAATAACTGCGGGTTTACAATGTGTGTATGGATGAAAAACCCAATATTTTGGGAAATAAAACTCGGTCACGGTCACTTCCATATGAGACTGGCTAACTCATTTTTAGCTGAAAAGCTTTTATGGATGCTTCAGGAGTCGTAGAGAAGGATTCGAATGCATTATATGTCTTTCCAAAGAGCATTACGCTACCTACGCTCAAATCGTAACTCTTCAACGTTAATTCTAACTTAGCCCAACTTCAGATCCTACAATTCTACCATGTTTGAAATGCGCAGAATTCGACCTACCGATATTTTTGAACAGATAAATTAATTTACAAAATCCTACCCACTCATTCCTCCTTAAATGTTATTGGCAATGGTACAATCTGTAATGGCTAGACCACACACGAACACACAGAAAAGCATTCTCTATTACCAAGATGATTTTTTTTTTTTTTTGTTCGTGCAAAATAAATGTGCCTTTGCTGTAGCTTCGTGATAACTGTAACCCGTAACATTACCTCGGAGAAACTATTAACCATTAAGCAAAATGACGTTTCCTGATCTCCATTTGTATGAGTGCTCTCTCTTATAAGTAACATGATAGCAATAATGACATCAGATTAAGAGTACTTATCGCAAAAATTTAACATTTCCCGGGAGGAAAATGAAACAAACAACAGTCCTTCCGAGGCATTTGGCACGATTTTTAAATTAGTCATTGGTTTTGAACCAAATGATTGTATATCGTGCTTCTTCTTAAAGGAACCAATCCAATAAGAACTGCAATTCTTTAAGCCATTCAGTTAGAGATGAAGGGTTTCTTTAAACATTGATAATCAAACATTGACATGTCAGAGCATCAACAAAATAATAACATAAAGAAACGAACGCACCATTATGAGAAGAACCGAGAGAACAATTTAAATTCAGAAGGGCATGCGTTTTTATTTTATTGCAATATTCATACAAAACTCTCTTTTAGATAAATAGAATAAACTTTTAAGTAAGTTCTGTTTAAACAAACAAGGCAGTAATAATATTCGAAGCTACGGTTGCAATAGAACTAGTTTTTTTGTTTTTTTTCAATAGAAAATTTGGCAAATGGTTATTGTTTATTACACGCTTTCTTCTTCTTCCTAAGGAGGTTATGTGTTTGTTTTCTTCAGTCCATGTTAAAAAGCTTCACTTGCATTATGAGCGAGGAATTTTTCAGAATAGGAAAATATCTAAATTTATCGTTTGATCTTAATCTAAGCCAATATTTTAGAAACAATGCGCTAGCTGGAAAAGACGGAAAAAAAATAAAAGATAACAGCAATTGGAGAAAGAAAAAAAAAATTAAGTACCATATGTGTTTGAATTCATCTCTCTTGCATTAAATTTACTGAAAGAAAAAACTCACTTTAAAAATGATTTCTTCAAATAAATGTTAAAATAAATACTCTGGGACATTCTTGTTTTACAATGAAACATACCGATATTGTGTATTCCAATTATCGTATTTTCATTGATCTATTCTGCTGCTGTATAACATAAACAGATATACCTCTACACTGGAAAAGGTGTTAGCAAAGGATATCATGTCAGTGGACTATTCGTCTCCACCACATTGGCAAACATCTACATCATTCAACTGTACGCAACGTTATCAGTCGAAGGGGGGGCAACCTTAGGCAAGAAATGCACAGGAATCGCAGAAAGCTAATAAGAGACCAAGAAATGAGGAAATGATCAATGAATAATTCAGAATCCATTGTAATTCATGTTGATAGCAGAACACTACGTAAAGAACTACAAAAGTCTTGATGTTTACGGAAGGGCCAAACACCAACCATGATAATACGCTGTAAAGACTGCATTGGTACAAATAATAAAAACACAGTCCATAGAGCGTTAGAAGTGCGGATTATGGAGGAAGAATCACGCTTAACCCTTTGATGATCGGATGGAAGTGTGGAGGTGGTGGATGCCTGAAGATCACTTCATACCCGAGTGCATCATACCAGCTATTGAGTTTGGTAACGGAGGTATAATGGCCTGGAGATGTTTCTCCTAGCATAAACTCAGAAAGCTGATTGAAGTTACTGGAAGAATGAACGTTAATGGATGTGTAACAGTTCTGGATAATACAATGTTTCATATATGGGACAGTTTTATGGACTAGATCTCAATCCAACAGAGCACTTTTCGTAAAAAGTTTAATGTTAGGTGAAGACCTGACCAGTACATCCACCAGAAGTATATGGATGTAACCATGAAGGAAGAATAGTCTAAAATATTCAACTCATCAATTCCATAAATTTTATTTAGTCATACGTGCAACTTTTAAAAATGCAGAAACTAGAAATACTTCAGTCTTAGTTAATAAAAGTCCGTTTTCTTTTCCACTTTCATTGAAAAAACAATCGAAATGGGACTTTTTCTGCTGCATGGACACAAACATACACTGCACGTCATCATCATCATCAAATTCCTGCCATGTACCCTCAAGGGGTGTACAGGCCTCAAGGGGTGTACAGGGGTGTAAAGGCCTCAAGGGGTGTAAAATAAATGATGGTACAACATGACAAAATTACACTGCACGTTTATATGCATATTTTCTTATACTTGCATTGTATTAAACAAAGTTTATGACATATGTAATTCAAAAGGAAAAATTTCACTGTTTTTCGAAAATTCTGCGGATTCTCCTACTGGACACCTAAAAATATGGTTAATAATTCACATTCCTTTCTATTTAAAAAGAACAAAATATTATTTATATTGGCTAAGCCGAAATAGATAGATTTGAGTTCAAAAGTTCTAAAGTCATTAGTTTGACGCCATAAAACACGTATTCATTTTTGAATGGATGTGAGTTTTCAGAAAAGGTGACTCTAATCACTACCCGGTGCTAAATGTAGACAGATCTATACCCTGTTTATATTCATCGTAAAGCAGTTTTTTTCCCCCCGCAAATTGAAACAATCCCTAAGTTTTAGAAATATGAATTGGGAAATCGCTGGCTTCTGGAAACGTGATTTCGCACGTTTCTTATTGTAAACTCACCAGAATTTAGTGCCAAAAGACTACGAACTATCCATACATTGAAAGAACACTTTTTTTTTAAGTGTCAGTTTAAACACCGACACTAAAGAACCATAACATCTAAGCACAAGCAACCTCATTACTTAATTTACGTACCTAAATAATTACTTTGTTTACCTATGTTTGCAGACTCCTACTAGCAAACAACCCCAATCACAACTACTAAAACGTTTTTATGTTTCTCGGATGGCAAGAGAAATGTGGCCTGATTAACTGTGCATGTTTTTTCTGTTGTTCTGTTTCTGTGAAAAACTTATAATTTATCTTGAAAACATGGAAGCAAGTCAGTCCGCGCGGTTAGCCTAGTGGCTGTGCGCTTCGCAACCATATGACTGGGGAAGGAGTGTCCCAGGTTCGATTCCCGTCGGTGGCGTGAGGAGCTGAAGGATCTTCCTCAGCCATAGCCAAGTTAGTCGGCGTGGACAGAAGGGCTTTTTCCCCCCGTTTATCCTGGGGTTTTTCATCCCGCAAAGCAGGCAAACCGTCCTTGAGAACTCAACACTACGGAAATAGGATACACCGGGGCGTAGGGCTAACCACCTTATCCCTGTGAACGGCTTGAGGTCCGATGATTAATAAACCCTCGACACCGCAAAGTAAAAGCATTATATTAAACAGAGAGATTACAGCGAAATCGTTGCCCACACAAAGCATAGTACAAAATAACGAAGGTATCATTGCTTTATTCCGTGAATGACCATTCGTTATGCGAATGAGAATAACCGGAACAAGATAATCCATTTACGAAATCAGATATTAAGAATTATTAGAGTCGGCAATCAAAAGGAAAAAAAAAAAATCCTCTTGGATCATTATTCCTTGAAAATTGAATTTCTACAACTGATGCAACGAGTTGGCATATTCTTCTACCGAAGACCAAACCTCCAAGCCACATTGGTTTGGAAAGACCTGGGTTCGAATCTCGTCTACGACGCGAAGAGCCTTTACCAGAACTTTTCAAATGAGGGTGAGTTAACTGATCTCATAAGCAGGCAAAGTTATGTTCCTGGAAACTCGGGTATTTCGTCCAGCAACCCGGCAAAATGGCCATTAGAACACGCGCAATGCAATTTACACGCAAAAATATATGTCAACCAATACGAATATACTTGTTTCGTAAGATAGTTCCGAATACCCTATCGACATATAACTAGTGGGCATCCCGGCCATTGTATCTTCATGCGCTAAATAAATAAGTAATCCAATTAAATATTAACAACTCACTAAGAAAAAAAAATACAAAGAAATTCATAAAAAGTCTAAAGATAGTCGGAAATAAAATAGTCTGGAATCTAAAAAAAAAAAAAAAAATGCAATATAAAAAAATCTCGCTACGGTTCTGAAATCAAAGTAAGAAAGAACACATTTAATAGTCTCCTATATGATTCTTTAAAATCGGTCTTATTCTGTTTTAGAATTCTCTGAATGGGAAGGAACCTTCCTACTTTTCTATTCCACAGTCGATGACAAAACAAGCTGATCCTTAAATGATCACCGTCCCTTAGCAGGTATACGGTGATCAGCGCTAAGTCACGCACATCTCTTTAGTACTAGGATTCATGGCACATTAAAAGTGATGGAAATTTTGGTAGTAGATGAAAAAAGCCCAGTTTACCTACCATTATAATAAATTTACTAACATACAGTGCGGCATAAAAATATAACTGGTCGTTCCTCTTTCTTTTTGCACGCGCAATGCACTACCCGAAGTGGATTAAGGAATCTCTACTCAATCACGCATAAATCCACTTCCTGCTAGGCTTCAAATCCACGTCAACAGCGGGGCTGTCAAGTGTTTCCCCTTGCTCCATCCTTCATATTTCACAGCAACAGACGTGTTCGGTGATACTGGGAGTAATAAATACATAATCGAACATTGGGCGTCTTAACCACCCCTGCTCCTGACAACCTCGACAACCGAACGAGGTTACTGATGTCATACTTCCCTAGTGGGTTGTCGATAACTTCAGGCAAGCTAAAATATGATTATTCCAAGCCAGCACGTGTACATTTACCTTTGATAGCAATAGTGACTTCAACAGTTTGCTGCAGAGATGTCCAAGTCAATAAAGGTAACGAATTATAGCGAGTCAAAAGTTTCCTATCCTGAAAGTACAGGAATATAAAAATAACCTACATTGTCTGATTCGGCATCTGTTTTATAGCAAAAATTAAATTGAGCAGTAATAACAGTTACATTTTATAGTGCAGCACTTCATATATTACCGATTTTATTTATTTCGCAAAAATATATATATTTTTTTTTATCGCGTTTACAGCATAAGAAGTAAAATTCGATTTTGACTATCACGTAGGCGAAAAACCAAAATAACACAGACAGTGTAGAAAATACATAGCTAGCAAGTGTATACATTGTTATCACTACAATTATTATCATCTTTGAACACACCTTTATTTAATAAGCGATTCTTTGATACCAAATTTTGTGCCAAAAAGTAAAACCTATATTGTATATAGGTTTTTATTCATATTTGCCTTATATGCCGCAAGTTTCTCCTAACTTCTAATTTTAACTAAGGAAATAGCGTTTGCATGCACAGCTAGGCTGTTCGAAGAAAGTAAGTTCGATTCTAGTCATGGCCTAGAGGAACTTTTTTCTTTCTTCCCCCGGTTCCCGAGTTAGTCGATGTCTAGCATGAGCAATTACGGTTTTTTGCTCCGAGAACCACGGGTTTTTAATCCTACAACTTAAGAAAATCAACCGTAGAACTCACACTATTTCAGGACAATAACATACAATCTTCGTTAGGAACAACGAGATGGCGGCAGCTGATTGCAGTACTCTCCTCCTGGATGATAATTAAAATCACTGATGTTGTTGAGCCAACCATTCTTGATTGCTAAGAGTGGAAATTGGTTTCCCCTCGCAGTTTTCAGAATGTTAAGGGCTAAACCACTTGACCTACATTGTGGTGAAGTGGTTTAGTCCTAAACTCTACACTCTTTATGTAATAAAAGATAAAAGACGTCAGATGATTAATTTATTTATAGATTTTTCATGCAGGGTTTGTATGCGGAGTGTCGGTAGTAGCACATGTGATAAATGTCAAATGCTTACACAACTTTTTCCCCTTTTTTTGGGGGGGGTATCATATTGTGGAATGCTAAGAACGTTTAGCTGTACTTACAGTATTTGAAATCTTTAGAAACTATTAAATGCAGTCTCAAGAAAAATGCAAAAAAAAAATTATTAATTTTTACGAAAGGTAAGATGCTGAACGGCTCACAAGGAAAATGATTACTCTTACCCCCCCCCACCGCATGTGACCTGCATACAGATAAACGAATTAATCAGGGTTATTCAGTAAGTGACTAATAGCAATAACAATAAAAGTTTAAGAAATGCGTTCTGTATATATTGTGTACTGTACGTTCTGTGTTGGAAAAGTAAAAGCCTTTTCCCTTTAATAATGCGAGGTTTTTTTTTTTTAAATGATTCACAGCCGAATAGCTAAATAAGTAAATCTTGCAGAAGACTTAAATGAGATACTGAAGAACAGTTATTGTTAGATATTACAACAGACCAATAGTTTGGATCGATTGTGTGCACTTGCAGCTCAAAAGAGATCAGTCTCATGTGAAACTGCGCATTATTTTAATAGGCAGGGGGGGGGGTATTACATCTCGCAGTAAATATGCAAAAAACTGCACTGCATTTCGAAAGACAGTTCTATTCAAAAATAAAAAAAGAAAAAGGTGTTAGCGTAGTTTGTAAAACAAGTAGTAGAAAAAATTTGTATTTGTCCAGATGTGGACTTTATTTTATCCACACACACACACACACACACACACACAACGCTGATATGTTTTTGTTTGTTTGGGTGTATGTGTGTGCACGCGCGAGTGAGTGAGTGAGTGAGTGTGCGCACGGATATAATCTATTTTTATACACTGTTGACTTGTGTTGCTGGCAGAATCAGCAATGCTTATGCATAAGGCATGCCTTATCAATCGAAGCAGTATTGATTTTTCAGAATGTTTGCTTGAATAAATTGCGAAATAACTTTCGACATCTGGACGCAACGAATACAACAGGCAAAGCTGTGAGTTCTTTTGGTTCATTTTATATAAAAAAAAAATTGCGTTTCCTATTCCTATAGATTTTATTACTGGAGTGAAACTATTAATGCAACAGAACTATTCCCATGCGGTGGCTGAAATGAGTGGATGTTTTGAAATTGCATTATGGTACTGATTAAGATTATTTCGTACCCAACCAATTGAATCTAAGAAAATGAGGAAGAGGAGGTTTTACATACATGCAAATATAAGATAACGCAGTAAAACCTCAGTCTTCTTCTTTCTCCCCCCCCCCCCTCCATGTATGTGGGTGCTTCCGATGAAGCAAATTTCAAGGAGTGGATAAAAAATTACGGAGAACTGACTTGAATTTTATACAATTACATTCTACATACGTCTGCGTAACGTGCTTGTATAACGTCAAATTTCGCCGCACTTTTCATCCACGTGTCCAGCGAAACATTAAAGAAATACCCTTTCTTGTCTAAGTTCCAAAATGACTCTCATCCACGCAGACTGGGAATTACTTTGTATTGTAAGACGAAATATCCAAACCACTTCGTTCTCTTAAACAGCTTCTGTGATGGGAACTGGTCTGAGCTCAAGATATACAATCTGCTTTAACGATATCTGGAAGACCTCAAGGAACAATGGAAACGAAGAGGTTGAAGCAGAAGAGCAACATTCCAGAAAGAACAGACTCCAAGATAACACAGAAGATATTTATTTAGAAATCTAACACAGACGGAAGTCTTGCAAGTTTTAGTAAGATGAATAATCAATACAACGAAATAGATGAGAATTTCAGTCGTATCGGGCACGAATCAAAACTAGCTATGAAAACATTATGAAATACAAAGGTTTGTGTAACTGAGATAGTACAGTACGAGCAGTAATACTTGAAAGTATTTAAGAAGTTAATACGGTGGAGTTATTTCCATCAGGAAAAATTGGAATATAAGAAAAAATATAGTATATAGGAAAGGAAAGCAAGAAAAGATATTCGTAAGCTAACTGGATTATTGATTTTTTTTTCCCGCTAAAGGTCAAGTATGCTTGTCAATTATTAAACAGAGAAGAGCAAAATATATTGCTATATTACGATACCGTATTACAAACAAGGATAATAACTATTCATTGTTATTTTATACTTTAGTATACGAGGAGGTAACGCTAGCCTGGAAGACAGTGTATTAGGCCTATCAACGGCATGTATTCTCCGGCAGGTTAGTCTGTTTTACAAGAGTAAAAAACAAAATTTCCTGGAGCGAAAAAACTTATTATCTTATTACCTGAAACGTCTTTATAACGACTCTTCGGGTCTTAGACGGCGTTTGAACCTAGATCTCTTCAACCAAAGAGCTTTTGGACTTCTTGATAACGTGTTTCTAACTATTTCTAACTTTACAGACCAGCAAAGGAAGTTGGAAATGGCATAATAAGAATTTAAATTATAGGGTCCATAATATCCTCCAATAAATTGAAGTATTTTGGTTCTTTATCTTAGAAGTAGATTATATTTGCTGACAAAAAAAAAAAAAAAAAAAAATCTATGACCGTTTCATTAACAAGCTGTAATCAATAAAGCAACTGTTTCTGCTTTTTTTTTTTTTTTTTTTTTGTAAACATCAGCATACGTTCCGGTATTTTTTCTGCGTTGATTAAGAAGTTTTTAATAAAAAATATAGTTTGAATTTTTTATGATAATTCCTCCCCACCCCCACGTAAACCTATAGCATATTAGCACTGTGGGTGAATTAAAAAGTAGATCATCCGGGAAACACTGCTGTATAGACCAAACAAAAAAAATATATATATTTCAAGATACTTCAAACCTTCATTAAACAAAATGGTCGTATCACATCGGAAAACAAAAATCATCTATCACATAAAGTCATTCAAAAGTATCGAGATCGTAGGTTTCGAACGCATAAATTGTTAGATGCAAAGTGGTAATGCCATACTCTCAGTTATCAAAGGAACATTCTAAATCAATTTCCATAAAAATATGTACTAATATGTATAATATACACTTATACAGAAGCCGATCTTTTAATAGCTTCGGAGGATTTCAACAAGCGTTTATAAATTAAGTAGTGCTATTTTCGGATTTTTAGACTCTGTATTTCTTTGCCCAAAAGTATAACCCACCCTCCAAGAACCGAAAGGATCATAAAAAGAGAATATTATTGGATCTGATAGATAGGACTAAATGGCCCTCGCCTACTCCCGTATACGGGAATAAAAAGGCGTTAGCTGATAAAAAAAAAATGATTAATTTAAGTTTTTTTTTTTAATTTTAATTTCGAAATTTTTAAAAAATAATAATATGCAATATACTAATGAGCCTATGCAATAATTTCATAAAATAAATTATTAGGTTGAAAACAGTCTAACGACGAGGCCTCTGTAGAGATATCTGCCAGGAGGAGGGTTTTTTTTATTAGTTTATTTATTTTTATTTTTTAAGTGCTCTAGTTTTTTCGTTAACTGGATTTAACGCTTGAAATGTGGCATTGCTTCCTTGAATACCTCCGCCAAATTAATTGGGCAGAATATAATTGTTTTACCATTAAGATCTACTCGAGAATTTCGCCCTCATCGGATTAAATTTAAGGGGAGGGGGTGAATTGTGGAGATCGCTTTAGTGGAAAGAGACTTTCACACAAACGACGATATTAATGATATCATCGTTTCTAATGTTGTTTAAGATCCTCTGGAAATTCTGACAATGGGACCAAAATGGAAGTAGCTGTAAATGAGAATAAGTAAAATGCCGAAGATACTGCTACAGGTGGTGTCGTTTCCACCGATTTCGGCTCTTAATGATTTTTGTAATAAAAGAGTCAGTGACTCTCTGCAATACTTGGCTGCATGGCCGCGAGCTTTTAATACGAATATTAGTAATTATAATTATTCATTTTAATATCTTAATTTATTTACACATTATTGATCAGTCCATAGAACGCTTCTTAAGTCATCGATGAAAGCAACAGTCTGAAAAGATCCGGTTCGTCAATGCAGTAAATTCATCAGAGCAAAGCATTCTACATTGTTCATCTTCAATATTACCATGAACAAAAATGATCATCCTTACTTTACAGCTTTTCTTTGTAGTACGTGGATTGACTACAGGATAATGCAATGTCACCTTCAAGTAGACCAGGCGAAGTGAAATATGTTGTGCATGTTACGTTAATTGTATATAAATTCATTTTTCGTTGTTCGTTAGTGTAAATATGCATCTTTTGTTTCTTGATCAAACTTATATCCCAAGTTCGATTGTTAGATTTCAAGTACATACTGGTTTTGAATAAGAATTTGCTAAGAACCAATTATTAAACTGTCAATCAGATAACATCTGAAAGTCTAGACTTGAAAATTCACCCTAAATTAAACTCTGATCAACGAACAATAAAAGTAATGCTCTTCTAGTAGTGCACATTTTTAAATAATAATAATAATAGTAAAAGAAACACTGATGATCCACTCACAGCCCAGACTGGTTATTGCTCCCATGCAGTGGCGGCTTGTGGCTTGAAATCGTGGGGGTGCTGCAACTTTCGAAATATACATACACATTATCCAAACACGTATACATGTTTGGATAAAATATCAAAATTACAGCAAAAATTAAAAAAAAAAATAAACATGAAAAAATAGTATTTATTACTGATAAAATTATACACTTTATAATATTGAATTTTGAATTTAGTATAATACAAAATTACTTAAAAATAAAATCCATTATCATAACCCCAATAATGTTCTAAAATGAAAACAATAACAAATGTTATGTCTTTAATTGTAATGTCCAAATATTGAAGATAAGCACTACGAACACTCTACTACTGGCGCAAAGTGCATATAAATAACAGTGGAACTGCCCGAAGGACAGTGCCGCATTACGATAATACCTCGCATCTCACTATGACGTGCATATGCTTGCGCGCGTAGCAATATGACAGTGGTAAACACAGTGCTGCTAACGTCCTTGGCCTTCCTAAGTGCTACAAGATGGATTTTTATTATTTTTTATACAAAATAAGAGAATTGTATAGGATTGTTGATGATAAAATTAAATATTACAAGCAAATATAAATAAATTAATAAATATATTTATATATTTATTAATTTATAGAGAGAGAGAGAGAGAGAGAAGAATTCACCACCAAAAATAGTACACCAGTGTCGTCTAGCAGAGAAGCCATGGGATAAATGGTGATAGGAAATGTAAAAAAAAAAAAAAAAAAGTCTGTCGACAGTGTATCTCAATTAACACCTCACTAAATATTAAAACAGCACTATAACAAGAAATTAATTTATTTTTTTCTTTAACCAATGTACTCAGGGAAAAAGAAAGTACAGCCCAGTAGCAATCGGTAAGAGAAAACAATTGTGCAAGTTAGATGCGAATAAAAAATAAATGAAAAAAAAAAGTTAAATAATTAAAGGGGTACTTGTGTGGCTTATGGCCACTAGTTCCATAATGCTAGACCACCAGAAGAAACACAATTATAGGTATGATTTTAATTGCCGCCTAGAGGAGTTGTTTTTTCTAGACTTTTTCCAGATGGTTCCCGAGCTAATTTTTTGGTGCAGGTAAGAAAGAATTTTTCCTCCCGGAAACTTCGGTTTTTAACCTCGCAACTCAGAAAAATCGACCGCAGAGTTCAATTTATTTCAAACAAAACGCTAACTAGGATTTAGGATTTGTGAACACTAGGTGGCAGCAGCTGTCTGCTGTACTTTGACCGCAAAGTCTTCAAGCTTATCGGTAGTTTCATGAAGTTTCAGGGCTAAAAGATTTCCGCCAACATTCTTTGGGGAATAAAACACGTTTAAGAATTTATTTTTATTTATTTTAAATAATTACAATTCAAAATAAATTAATTGAAAAGGTAAAATAAATAAAATCCAATTTACAAGCGATACGGTCTTTAATAAGTCAGTGGCCAGAAAAACCCTTAACAACAGCACCGAGTATTATTCATTCTTTTCAAAAAGTAACATCACGCCGGTTCACTTGTGACTATACATAAAAGGAGAACATTTTAACAATGCTTTGCAGCTGTTAGCACGTAGCCCAACAATATCGCACACCCATTACCACGTGGTCTACTACCACACACACACACAATCACGCACAGCTCTTCAATGATGAAAAGCATACATTTTTCGATTACTTAAAGCAATACGTCATGACGTGCTGTAGAAAGCATGCCGCGTGCGGAGAACGTGTGTATTACGTATTTCTAAACTATAAAAATCGCACATCAGAAAGATTACTCTATTATTAAATAAAAACAGGCCACCGAGAATTTTTTTCGGGATGAACCGCTTTCCTTTTGCGACGTTATGATTCCGAAAACCACAGCAATTTCTCTTATTACGGATAACGATGGCACGTTGTCGACCAGTAACTATTAATCACCAATCACTGACGCTTCCGTAACTTTTTTTCCCCTGTCTTTTTTTTGACCCATTACCTAAGTGGCTTTGGTGACCCCACGGTACGGTGAACCGGCGGATACAATATCTGCGCTGACGGAGTTAGTGAAGAACGAAGACAGGGCACGTCCATTACGGTCATATTAAGCAGCCGATCACAGTGTTCCCTCGCCGTCTCCCCCCCCCCCTTCCTCATCTATAGGGAAGAATACGGGTTCCCCCATAGTTTGTTGTTTAACACATGAGAGACCGCTGGCAACACCAGAACGTATTAGAGAAACTTTTGATTTATTTCGCCCAATATTCTTCTTCCCCTGTCGGCCGATCTGCGGTCCACATCAATCATCGTCGTTCGTTCGGCGTGTCCGTGCGTATACCTGCCCATTGATTTGCTCGCGCGCTGCGGCAGCAGACAGCTACTTTGTCACTAGTCGTCCATGTCGGGGAAGAAATCACGACTCTCCGGCTGCGCGGGAGTCAGGTAAAGCCTTCAGATGGAAAAAAAGGGTGCGATGCCGTAGCGAATGCATAGAACTCCGGAAAATAGCGAACAAATGTGGAAACCCTTCCCCTCCTTTTCTGCTTTTCATTTGTGAGATAAAAATACAGCAATCGTTTTCCAAGCATTTGTATGAACGATATAAAAACCCCCAAGGCTTAGAAAAGCGATACATAACTGGTGTGTTTTCCATATTCTTTGTCGCTTAAAATGCACCGTTATGTGCTCAAAGCGTGCCTTTTATCCTGAACTTGAGTGATGATCAATTGCATTTGGTCAGCATTATGATCAAGAGGTGATAGATTAGATGCTACAGGCACGCAGGAACGAAAAAAAAATCGGAATTCTTTCTGTCTCTTTCTAAGCACCTTCGTAGCATAGTCGGAAGAAGATCAGTGCCTTTTAGACTCAAGTTCGAATTCTATCAGGGATGCAAGAAATTCTCATAGGGGTTTTTAAACTGAAGTTGAGGTAGTAGATCCCATATGGGGGGATCTGACCTCTCGCAAAACAGATAAAACCAAACATGGAGAACACACAGAATTGAGAGACAATCCGGCAAACTGGCTTGAGAATACATTGTGTCCATCAACATAAAGAAAACCAGTATGTCGGATTTTATTTTATTTTTTTTTAAATTTTCAGAAGAAAAACACTGCGACCATCATGTTAAATTGGCTAACTCAATTTAGATGAACAGACTTATCTGAAAATGTATTCCAATGAAGAGCGGGCGCGCCTGTCCTCCGCTAAGGCAGAAGTAAAGTTCAAAATATTATAAAAGTGATTCTGGAAATAGTTAAATACAATCACAAAAAAGGAATATTTTCGTGTATAATTCGATGTGTTGTTTCTCCATTAAGATACTCGTAGAGTCCAAATGGCTCACCCAATTCAAAGACAGATGCCTTACTGATCTCAATATCCAGGTTATTGTTGATGCTGTTTGGAATTCCCAATTATGTCTGAAGCAGCTAAGACTGAGGCCAGTGTATAGGTCTATCGGGAGAACACTGACCTCTCTCGACAACTATACGAAGTCTACCATTCATAATGAATGGCTGAAAATCGCCACAGCGAGGATGTTCTTTTAGTAGGAGTTAGTCTTACACTGGTTGCGCTCCACTAAAGTGCCTTCCCATGTCACATCTATGAAAAACTCCACGAATTAAGGAGATGAGGTGAGGAAGGGGTAGGGGGGGTGAAAGCAAAAGTGGTGCCAGCACTGCATTCAAGCGATAAGCTCACGTGTAACCATGGACGACCTAATCGTCCTACTTAAAGGCAATTTAATATTGATAATCCCTCACCTTCCTGCAAAGAACGGTGTTGAGAAAAATTGAGTTTTCCGTCTTCGACTAAAATGTCGTGTGTGCCAAACGGTGAATCACGTAAGCCGAAGGTTTCCACGTAGTCAACAGCGTCTTTTCCCCTCTCCACTCCCGCCCCATTTCCTCTGATAATTTATGTCCGGGGTGTCAGCTGTAGGCACGGCCTGCCCGTTTTAACCACCAACTTCACTATGCAGTACTTAATGCTGTGGATGGCTTTAATCAATGGTTAGCGATGCTAAATCCCACAAATGGCCGGGCCTAAGTGAGTCCTTTCCAATTCGTGTTTTCTCTCCCTCCCTCGTTCCTTCCGTCCCTCCTCCCTGATGATTGATAGTCCCTGGTCAGCATTCTTATCAAGAAGTGATAGATTGTCGAGGTAGACATATTGGCAACCTTGCGTGATGGCAAATGAAAGTGGAATTCTCCACCCCCATATTCTTGCCTCAACCTCGTTTCTTTCTGAGGGGTTTCTACCCAAGAGAGAGAGAGAGAGAGAGAGAGAGAGAGAGAGAGAGAGAGAGGGAGAGAGAGAGAGAGTTTCCTTTCTCCCATGTGCAAACAAGCAGACAGGTTTACTCAATACAATGCTCTTTGGAAAGATGGCTACGTGACTAGGGTAACATTTATATTCATTTGTGGAAAATAAAATCTTTTCCCTAAACAGAATATCTTTCTGTTTATGTAAATATACGGAGAAAGATGAGATTGCTTGTACAAGTTCAGTAAATAAGCTCTGAACTTCGAGTACTGATATTGAAAAAACTGCGCAAATAAGTTACAGAGAAGCAATAACAAATATTTTTACTTGAATGCTTTGTGTCGTTATAATGATTTCTAGTCAGTGCGTATAGGTATAGTACACCCACAGATTCGAGACCCTTCGACACTTCTGCGCATGCCACAAAAAGGAGAATCCATTCCGATAATAGGGTCATCAATCCGTCTTCTGGGATGAGTTTGTTTATTATTACAGGTCGGAAAGCATGTGATTTCGCATGTTGGCGACCAATTCGTACATCTTTCATTTCTTTCTCCCCCCTTCAGCATGAATCGACTATTCTTAGCAGAAATCCAAGCGAAGCTCTACAAAGTGTGGACGTACTATACACGTTTCCAAAAGCATATTTTTTTTAGCAAACTATGTTTATTACTTAGTGCGCGTTTTGACTGACTCTTGATTTAGACAGCTATGTTTAATGTTCTGTTATCAGTTTTGGAAATGGCTTCCAGAAATGTCATGTTTGGTCTGTAGCAGGAATTCCCGGATTAGTTAATCCTTACTTCATCTATAGTACTAATATACGACAGGTTGACAAAAATTCGTGGATGAAAATAACAATAAAAATAAATAAGTAGAATATGTATGCTTGATAGCTGTGCGCGTTCTCCGATCGGCTTGTCCATTTTGAAGGGAAAGGTGGCTATCTGAATTTCGTTTCAATATCCTTTAGTGAGGATCCTTAGATTATATATAGGATTTAAACGCAGATCTTTCTGATGGTTTAGGTCGTTATTCGGAGTGTGCTATAGTGTTGGACACCTTCCACCACAATGTGAACAAAGATTTGGAAATTGTTGACACACACACACACATCACTGACTGGAAAATTTTAATCCGATATCTATGCACGAGTACAGAAAGAAATACTCCGCAGTTAGAAAACGGTCAAAATTCAATAAATCCGAAGATTACAAAATTCGAAAAAGGTGCTAACTCATCTCTACTAAAAATACATGCAAAGATTTCGCTCATGCTATAACACATCAAATGAATTCAGCACTTCGATGCATGATTCTAACTATTTTGTGTATTTATAACCCCCAGGAAAGGTTTTATAGCTGGTGACATCCATAACGGTGTTTTCTTTTCTCAAAAAAAAAAAAAAAAAAAAAAAAAAAATCTTTCTCTCTTTCCATATTATGCAAATCCCCCGAAGGCGTTAGCTAACTAAATCTCCAAAACACACAAGGGAGCAAAAAGGCTGCTACAACCACTATAGTCAAAAGAGAACCCATTAACTACAAAGATGCAACTAACTTCTATTTCATCAATCACAATTTAAAAGTGTTGCTAAAGATCCAGAGATAAAACGATAGATGGACTAAGTTATTCACCTTTTAGTGAAGAGAGGAAAGATGTTATGTAACTAAAGGTGTAAAAAGAAAAAAAAAACGCAAACGATGCATTTAAAAAAAAAAAACAATTGAAGCTTGCGTTAGAAGCCTTTCCGTATTCCAATTAACTGCATAAAAATATCCAGTTACTTTCTATAAAGTGCTGGCTCACTTCTTCCATGTGAATTGTTCCGTTGTAATGCTAATGCTTATTAGGTTGCAATTCAAACTCACAGCGCCGAAGATTTTTCTTATTACTACCAGATAAAATCAGAAATTTGCGAGATAAAATGCGAACGGTATCGCTAGAAGCAACCTTTAAGAAGATAGAAGTAATTAACGAAATGGCACCGAATGTTTTCCATTGGGAAATTGTTAGAAAACAACTCAGCAATATACTCGATAAGTCCCAGAATTGTGAAACATATTAACAAGCTGGGAGTTTAAAAATGAATAAATTTACAGTTTGGTTATCAATAATGAACTATTATCCGAGAAGAAAATGCCCGTGAACGAGTGAAAACAACAAAGTTTCAAAACCATCATTATTCTTCATTATTTATTTGTTTGTTTAGGAGAATAGAATAATTTTATCGTCAGAGAAGCTTAATATACATAATAGTATGACTAATAAAACAACTCTGTTGTCAAGGGAACGATTTTCATTGTTGGGAAAACGTCGCGTAGGTTAATACCATCGTTAGAGGTTGCTAAGTAGCATAATACAGAATTCTAACGTTAACAATCAGAAGTATGCAAAGTAAAGGAACTCTGTTGCAATTCTTTCGCTGTAGCAAATTAAAAATACAGAAAACTGGCTAACAACAGTTGCGTTTACATTTTCATAGACTAACGTTTATTCATTTTATGAAGTAAATTGCAAATTTTATGCTTCAGCCAGTATTGATAACTGAATAATCGATACGTTAAACAAATTTCACACGTTCAAAATGAATGCAAATTTTGATGAAGATGCGGTAGAATGCACAGCAAAACAGGTCACGCATACTATTTACTCGGAAACTTCTCCAGGGGAAGAAAACGTTCGCGGGTTGTTAGAAGACGACAGCTTACAGTAGATTTTTTCCTCTCGATACGAATACAAATGTAAGTTTGCTTGTGTAGCCGAAATGCAAAGCTATTTTGACTACTAAACGTAATATTTTTTCCCAGGAAGACGTCTCTAAAAGATGGTTTGCTTCCTAGTTTAGGCTTCTGTTGATGGAGTAAGGAATGTCATTTGAAGCTAAATATACAAAATCGTTGGGCAGAATATAGGCGTTCACGCCGGCCAAAAGCCGAATGCCACAGGGATGGTAAACATCCAAATGCATCGCACCGTAGTTTGTAAGAAGTCGCTTCCGGAACGACAGAAATGGCATGGTATTATTGAAGACTGCAAAAAGTTCTGAAAGTAAGGCGCGGAAGAAAAAAAAAGGGAGAGAAAAAAAAAAAAAAAACGAAAAAAAAAATATATATCAGAGCTGGTGTATTCTTACAAGTAATTTTTCTGCAGTAAAAAAATAAACTACATTTTCCCAGGTAATCCTACACCAATCAACTTTGTAATTGCAAAACATTAGAGAATCATTTCATTGACGTAATGGAGGGTAAGATGAGCGAAGATTAAAACAATCGCTACTATAATAAAGTGATTTTACGATATATATATATATATATATATATATATATATATCGTCGATTTCGCTTTTGTAAATGACCGCAGTTCAATCACAATTTCTGTGTTTAATCCACCGCGCCCCCCCCCCTCCCACAATCTCTTTTGATCCCAAGAAAACTGCCTCAACTAATAACTCGCACCACCTGAATCTTCTTCCTTTACGGCAATTTTATTATCATTTCATTTTAAATGAAGCAGTTCGGGTTTACCGAAAAGGGTCTTTTCGCAGGGGCAGGCAAAACCCCATTTGATCTGTGACGTCATTTTCTGTAATACGCACGTGCTTACAGAAGCGAAAGTAATTATCGGAAAAAGAGTAATTAATTTAAGAGCGCATTAAGTGTTCGTGAAGTCACACGAAGAGTAAAATTCCTTTCTCGACTATATAACGTCGATAAATACCCAGATTTCAGTTAAATGCGATAACCATTAATTTTTCCCGCACTCTTTTTTTTTTTTCTTTCTTTCTTTTTATCCCTATTTGCGCGATCTTTTCCCTCCAATCTTCTCAAGAACGCTTGCAAATTGGAAGAAAAGTCAGTTCACTTTTGCACCACTAGTGCCGATTACCAGGGCTAATACCGGTTGGAGGAAAGAGAAAATAATCGATACGTGATCAGCGCCACCTGCGACTTTAAGAAGTACTAGAGCTAGGCAGAATTAATGAAAAGTCTTTCGTAATAGCTTTTTCTTCCGGAGAGTGGTAAGATCTCGTGTTTCCGCCTTCAAAGCCTCCGAACAACAAAGAAGAAATCGAAACGAGCGTCTTTTAACAAGGCTATCGCCGCTAAAGCAGACGACCATTCGACTATTGCGAGCAGCTCAACAACATCTTCCTTTCCAGCAACCCTCCCCACCTTCCCACTTTTTTTTTTTTTTTCCCTTGTTGCAATCTCTCCAATGACCGAAGCTATAAAACCCACACTGGGAGTCAACAAAAACGATCAATGATCCCATTAAAAATCTCATCAAATGAAGTAATTCTGCTTTTAATGGTGAGCACCCAGACGAAATCATTTTTAACTTTTCTCCATCTAAGAACAATGAATGATTTCAGAGATTTTTCACGCCTATGATGATTATCTTTAAAAACAGCATACTATTCGCAGATACGAAATTCCTAACTCTAGAAGTCATAAAAAAAAAAAAAAAACGAAAGGGAATAATGGAACAGAAAAAGTGATATTTCCAAGAAAAGATACTCAAATTGCATGATGGATACATTAAAGGATGTTTCAAATAGAATCCCCGCAATGTAAGATTACGGAGCCAACAATAATTTTATAGTCTGGGTGAGAAGACATTACAACCTCCTATAAGAGTCATAAACGATTAAATAATAATAAAAAAAAATACACGGATCAATATAACCATTTCTAATGTAGCTTTACCTCTCATCTACTACTGAGAATTCAACACTCGCTTATTATCTAGAAATAAATGCATTTTTTTAAAAGCAATGGAATTTTATATTATTTCTCATTTTATAACAATGATAAAACAGTCCATGAGATATCAATGAAATAATAACATTTTTTTTAAAAAAATCCGCCAATGAAATGATGTAAACCTATTGTACACAGCCATCGTGAATGGCCTAAGGATTGGCTAACTAGAACCCTCCCTACTCTAGAGACAAACGCGCAACTTTTTCATGCTATTTCATGCCTCCAAATAAACAGAGTAGATCAACACTGAAAAATGAAATTCATCATCTATGCAGAAACGTCATAACGTAACATCTAATATTATGTAACATTGTGTAGAACGTGTGAGAAACAAAATAAAATCCAAGAAGTTATCTGAATGTTAAATTTCATTTTAACATTATTTAATAATTAGTTGGAATTATTATAATATACTTCATAGGAAGCCAGAAAAAAATTTTTGATGGAACTGCGGTAGTTTTCAAATAAGTATCTTGCTGTGGTCGGAATAGGTGATGTTTGTGCTTGTTAGTTTTCATGCTTCGGTTGCTATATATCAAGGCATAGCGTATACTGAGGCCATTTCTCATCATCAATCACTAAACTGGTGGAAACGCGCAATAAATATCGCTGTATTTGCTCCATTTGATGTGTTTATTCCACTACTTAAGAACTGAAATCTTCGACTTTTCTTTTCCCCATCTTCAAAAAACGTATCCACTACTGCTATTCGCAATAAAAAAAATGTTTTCTTATCTTCGAAGATGGCGTTCCAAACCGAAATGAAATACGTGAAATAATGCATGGTTAAATATGTCAAGAGACGAGATGAAACGAAGAGGAGAATATTTTATAAGAACGTCTATGTAGCATCCTTCGACGTAAAACTCTAAAATGTAAATCCTTAACTGACCGAGAAATATGAAAGGTAAATAACATAAGATACATCACGAGCAGTTTTTTTTTTCCTTTCGATTTGAACGAAAATATTAAATAGAAGTGAATTCAAAACTACAGTATTTACACAATTTTCTATCGGATTCTACTATTTGCATCAAATTTATTTTCTAAACTGGAAGTTGAAATTTAGTTACAATGTATATATATATATATATTTTACTAAATGGAAAAAAAAAGAAAAAGGTAACGTCCCCTTTAGGGGACGCCACTATAACCAGGGCACTTCTACAATACTGTTCCACCATTTCTAAACATCTGTAGAAGACTTTTCATCTATCTATACTTGATCCACTGTTTATGTCAAATGTTGTCCCGGCATGCAGTTTAAGTAGATGTTCGAAAACGGTTGCTTTATCTGAGCTGTTCATACAATATTACAAAGTGGCAGTTTGGGCTGAAAAGTACCACTTATTATGAACTGAAGTCAATTCATAACGAGCGACTGAGTTTCACGATTAGTTCGTTGCACTTAGTCAAGAATATAAAGAGAACGTTATTACTGTACAAATTGCAGACACGTGGTTACTGTTACTTAACATTAAAGAATAAAAAAAGCCGCTGAAGTATCTTTACGGTGGCAAAAACTAACTGAACTCGGTGTATTGAGGGTTTCTAAAATGAGAAATTACGACTACTCAAAAAATAATAAGCAGTCGCTAAAAAAAAAAAAAAAACCCAGCTGGCTAACAGAGTTGCCGTCAACCGGCTTAGAGTTGTTAAAAGTGCCTCCCACTCACACGAATATCGTGTATATTAAACATCATTATGTCTAACAGTCACCGCTCATGCACGCACGTGAGGAAGACTCACATTAAAACTCCTCTCGATACCCAGAGAACGGTAATAAATTTTACTACTTGTTCCAAGTTTGAACGCAGGCATGCAACCAAAGTAATACGCTTTTACTGAAGGTTTATTTATAGACACTTTAACCAAGGAACTTAAATGGAATGCAGGTCTTTATTGCATTTCATTACTGTGACCAAGCGATCCACTGGAAGATAATTATATGTCGAGACATTATCGGTAGTCATGAATATCTACTGGTGCGGTGGAGTAGACAAAACACGAGGTTTCTACCAACACACGAGATAGTTACCGACCTGCCTAGTTAATGCTCTTAAAGTAACGAAAATCAAGATGGATGGGCAAAAGAGAGAACAGACCATAAAATTTCAACCCAAACACATGAATCATATATATTTCTAGTGCTGCCTGTACCCTACAAGTGACATTATAGGCCACCCGAGATCCCAAGAGTCATATATGGCGAACGGTTCTGAAATACGTTTAAGGCGGAAGTATCGCAGCGAAGGAAATTGAAGACACTTGGCTACACTATAAATGGACACTTATGTCCGCCTAAACAGACAACAAAAGTAACGTAGATTATATTTTGAGCAGTTCCCCCTAGAGTGGCAATGATACACCGATCAACTGACTTTTATCACTGCAAACCTGCTTTAACGCGATAGCTTTCACACCCCTTTTGTCAGTAAAACGAATATCGATACAAAAAACATCTCGTCTGAACAAAGTAGACAGTTCGAACATTTCAAGACTTTTTTTTTTTTTTTTTTTTTTTTTTGAGAAGCGTTATAAACTTAGAAAAAAAGGACAATTTTGTCTGAGCAGGCTGTAACATACATTTCTCCAATGGATTTGAACTTTGCAGTAAAACCATGGTTTTTTATATGAACTATGCTGCTGAAGGTTTTAGTAATTATAATTCCCTGACGACTTGTTTCCAAACTGGACTAGAAGAATACCAATTATCAAGAAATAGTTGGGAAATCATGGCTCCTTCTTAAACTTGCAAGGGAGTATTCAAAGAGTATTCACGTACGCGCGCGCGAGCGCACGCACGCACACACACACAAAATCCTGTCGAGGAAAACCACAGCTACGACACTGTTTGGAATTATGGATTATAGTTTAACCATTTTCATCTTCAATTTTTTCCGGTTAGTATCCTATGACAAAAGCATCTGGCAGCAATATCGAACCGGTATAGAAGAGTTCGACAACTAAGACAGTATTACGAAACTCCGGAAGTTTTTGGAAACAAGGGGAATAAAAATTCGTAGTTATGCATAAACTAGTGCTTGCAAAATTTTTATAACCACAAATTATTAGATCTTTCCCCATCTTGTTGGTAGATGACGTTTCATTTTTTTATATGCAATATGCACGATAAAGATACATATTCCTTCATAATCATAGAAATCGAACAAACGTCTTAAGTTCGTTATCAATCGGGAAAGACATGTAGAAAGAAATGATACCATAAGGCGTTCAAGTAACATCATTTACTAGCGCTATGCTCGTAAAGAACAGCTAAAAACCGCACATCTAACTGAAGGCAATTGTAACGGACTCAATTAAGAACACTTGCAGACGTTCGTTGTTCTTCCGACGACTCTAACCACACAGTCACTGGGATACGAAAAGCAATTATTAGTTAATGATCGAAATTCATGTCTGGTATATCCTCTTTAACCCCCTATCCTCCTCCTCCTCCTCCCCCCTTTATGTTTCGTTAGCTGTGGGCTTTCTAAATCACCCGCATGCCTTGTCTTCTGGATTAGCAGATATAGGCCATCGGAATTTCTATGTTATGGGGATTAACGTCCTATGAAAGTTCCGTCGATATATAAATCATTCCAGTTGAGAAGTTAGTGGAGTGTTTTTATAGCTTTGGTGATGGGAAAGTTTTTTGTTTTATTCAGTTTATTCTTAAATAAACATTTCTTCTTTTTTAGAAGACTATTGAAAAGTTACTAGAAATTGCCATATATCTAGTCAAACAGGCTGGTGTAGGTGGCCGGGATAGAGCCTTCGTTCACCATCGATAGACTACGGTAATCCCATACTGGCACAGATATTGATAAAACTCATCCCGGAAAGCCTGGAAACTAATTAAGATTTTCTCAAAAGACATATACCTTTCGACTCAATTATACTCAGTAGTCGACACAATATTGGCGTTTATAGCGTGGTTTTAATATGTTGCTGTTGTTTAGTGAGAGTTACCGCCATAACAGTCAATGGTATTAATCAAAGAGGACAAGAATGTGCTAATTATGATACCGTATTTAATAAGTATGTACGTAATATATCAGTAGACAAATAAATTTAATTACCATTAACTGTATTTTGACCAAAGGATTTCTTTCTTTCATTTTCTGACAATCCAACTCAAAAGATTCGGTATGTCCTTTAGATGGAAATATCTTAGTTTGAATCCAGTCTAGGATGCGAAGACACCAGAGACCAAACATGCCACTTTTTTTTTTCTTATTATCTAAGAACATTCACACACACACACACACACAACAGTAGTGGGACTGGATCCAACAGCACGTGTTGGAGAGCGATGTTGTTTACTTAGCCAACAAAGCAGGAACACAATACGTAAAGATTAAAGGATAACGTTTATTATTATAAAAACTGAATACCGTATAAACTAGACAGTTTAGTACATAATAAATTCGAAAATGAATCAGATGTACGGTTTTTTAGTTAAAAGATGATGCAGATATGGGCATTAACGCAAATGCTCAAATGAAACATTTAAAAGATACGGTAGAAAGAATAGCATTATTTGTTAATGGGATAATTCAATCTTTTGATGGTTTTGTTTTCACAAAAACATTCTTGAATAGTAAAGTTATTCGTTATTATAGCGATTAAACCTTGAATTTTTGATTCAATTGCTGTGGTACAATTAGCTCGCTTCGCCACTTTAATGGTCCGATTTTAACCAAAACTGAGAGGACCTAACAAATTTTGAAACATCTCAAATTGTACATTTTATTATAATCCATCCAATAAGAACGGAGTTGTTATAGCCGTACGGACATCAAATGAATCTACGAGATGCTGCGTTTTGCAAATCACAATTAAACAAATAGAGAAAAAGTAGGAGAGGATAATGACGTCGAATAAACACGAACCGATGTATGTGGAAGAGAGAAATCGCGTGTGATGTGTATTGGTTTGACTACAGAAGCGATGAGTCAGCATATAATTTACAGGCTAACAGATTCCCTCATCTCCCCACCGGAATTGCGTTAGTCAGACTCGGGATGTAGTTGGGAGGTTAGTTTCCCTTGGGTTGATTCTGTTTTCTACTCACAAACATAAAGCATGCTAATACGTGAAATATATGCAATTGTCACCGTCGTTAGAATTATGTTGACTGATGAATGTGAGCAATAACGATTATACTGAATGGCTTGTAAATGTATTTTATTGAATAAAAGTTTGGTTTAACAACAAAGGAACGGTGTGTGCAGAATTCTGAAACGACCCTCGTATTAAAACTTAAAAAATAAAATGTACATTATAGTAATTTTTATATGACTCTAACCCACAAAAGGTTTTTGCAAAGCTATAGCATATTCATACGGTGGGTGAGCTAAGAATTTTTTTTAAATTATATGTTTGTATTTTTATTCCTTTTTTACCTGGTCTGGAATCTCCGCTCGAGATCGAATAAAGTCACTTCAGGCCTCCAATAAGTGGGAAAGTGGTCTCGCTCCAAGTAATGAAATTCATTTCCCACCGAAAGACAATCTCACACGCACATCCATGCCCACGGCCGCAGTCGAACCCGTAGTCTGTTGGTTGGAGAGTGGATAAGCAAACTCAAACAACAAATATTAATGTTAGAGAAACAAAATCGTAGTAGATTAACAATTAACAAAAAAAAAGGATATTCACTGTTAATCCATTCACGAATTATGTAGGAATAATTATATGCGCAAGATCATTTATACAAATTAATATTTTTTTTTTTGTTTTGCAAAAACAAAATCTTCGTTAAGACAAATTAGTGACTGCAGATTTTTTTTTAATTATTATTATTTTATGATATACAGCTCTCTTATTCATATGCCTATATGAAGATAAATCCGCAGAACAAACACATCCGCTTTGGATTACCAACAAACCATAACAGCTAATAATCAAAATTATTTATTTTAATGCCAAGTCTACCGAACATTCTATTTATGTATTCATCGTTTTCTTTTGGCTGCATACAATTCCATATATTAATAATACGAATCGACCTTATTTTGCTCTTCCTTTCTTTTCGGCATTCACTTTATCTTTCCCCATCCCCACGCTCTAATTCTGACAACATCTACCACAATAAAAAAAACCGTGTATAAAGAATCCAAACTGACAAAACAACGTTTCCTAGCGCGAGCCACTCTAGCCGCCTTCAAGAGCCTTAACAAATGTCTGTCCATGAAACACAAGCTTCGTTATTGTTCCCCCGCCAGTCGTTCCGAGTCGGACATGAATCAGAAGCTTAGACAACGGACGGAATACAAATGCCCATCTGTAAGAAGGATGCGACTCAAATATTCATAGCAGAAAGAAAAAGATTTCTCTCTTTCTCTATCTTCTTTTCTTGATATTTGCATCGCTGTACAAGCTACAGGAGTCTTAAGAACACAACGAAGATATATATGTACAAGAACCACATTTAGCTGGAAGATGAGTGTGTGTACTCTGGAAAGCGTGAAAAAACTCCTTGTCACTCGTTTTACGTTGTTCGTGCCATTACACAGCACTCTCCATATGTACCGCACCAGAGGTAACCTTATTGAACAAGTTCTTCCTATATTCACTTCTCGTCATTCCAGTGCTTCGCTGGAAAGTTTCTATGGTAACTACACCTACGTTTAACTAGTTATTCTCTCTCTAAGCGGAACTTTTAGTAATTTCTCTGCTCCTCCTCTTCCACATTCTTCTTAAGAGCGGCGTCAGTACTGCCAGAAAACACTGATAATATCTTCTCTAGCCAGTATGCATGTGTACACTATCACTAATAATTTAAAGAAGCCTAAGATTACTTTTTTTTCCCCTCGTTTTAATCCCTTGTATATATATGTACAAGAACATTTGAATATATGAATATTTAGTCGGGGTTTCTTTACTTTGCGCTCACAGTAACATAGTGAGTTTGCTGATACACCTGTTAGAAGAAAAGAGAACCATAAAAGGCATATTTGGAGATCAGTAGTCATACTACTCACGATTAAGACCATAGAAAGAGTTCTAGATGAGGAAACCATAATTATAAAATTACCTTCTGAAAGGTATTGTTAACGATAAGTTTAGGAGACAGAAGAACTCGCTATCTCATTAAAAATTTCCGGCCACCGGAAAGTTTTAAAATTTTAGGAAAACCGTTGTCAAAGACTAATCGATTATGTCTCAGTTGAAAAGATTTTAGAGAAAAAAAAAAGTAGTTTGTATTCTTGACGGGATGCGAACCTAAATCTTTTCAATTGAAAGGTAGAGCGTGTGTATCTCCCGCCCGCGCGAAGGAATCTATCTAATGAAGAAAAATCATTTACCAGAAAGCAACCGACAAACTAGAAATGTTAAAACAAGTAGCCAATGTTCAGTGAACTCCACCCTACCATCTAAATTCTAATAAAAATTGGAAGTATAAATGCTTCCATCACGAAAGGTTGCGTGAGAACATTTGCAAGAAGCTAATTTCATAATTAACGTTTAATTTGCAATTAATTTCCTACTGTTACTAGATTCAAGTGAAAATATAAATTCTCTTTTTCGATGGTAGCTATTAAAACACAACCGTTTTGAACGTTTTTTTCTTCTTAAGCTGTAAAGAGTCAAAAAATCTCAAATGGCGTGTCACCTTAGTGAAACAACAACGAACTCATTCGCCCAATCAACCACACCTTTGTACACAAAACTGGATCGCCGTTCGATAGATTACAGCAAATATCTGTTGGTTCTTGCATGTGATTTATGGTGCGCACGCTTGGATTATCAAACAGAAGAAATAACAAATATTGATAGGTTTCTGAAAACAAGTGTTTGAGGAAATAAATAAAACAGCACGGACTGATAGGAAAACCAGTCAGGAGATCACAGAAGAATTACACTACTACCATATTTCAATAATAACAAGAATCAAACGAAAACAGTTACAATAGCAGAGGCATGAATAGAGAATATCTACTTTAGGTTTTCTCAATTTTCCCGAAACAGAAGAATGGAAAGCTGTCGTTCATGGCAGCTCAACCCGCCTTAGGCGGATGGGGAGGATGATGATGAATGTAGTTCGGTTATAGCAGTGATTTCCAAACTTTAGAAGCGCCCCCTATCTTAAGAATATCATATTAAATGATTTTTACAAAATATTAATGCATAATATAAATACAAAATAGATTATATAAACGCGAGTGAGCAAAGGATTTGTTCTGCTTTTATTAATTTTCTATTTTCATATTCTTATTAAATATTAATAGCTTTCTTAGTTATACATATAGAAAGAAATATATTGAATATGTTGAAAGAATAAACAATTCCAGATTACCCCCCCTCAAAAAAAAAAAAAAAAAAAAAAACTTCGATACTACCTAATTGAAGAGCATAGAAATCACAGACGACAAAGAAAAAGAAAGAATGAGATCTATGGCTAATCAGGAAAAAAATGAATATATTAATATTTAGATTGCGTTTCAGTGTAAACTTTCTGAAACCGCGGAGTTTGTTTTTATTTTTTAACTTAAATATCTCTTTAATTTCATCATTCGACTGAAAATGCCATTTAAACATTACTGAGGCACACCCAATTTGGAACACACTGGATTATATAGCATCACAGACCAAACACGTTTATTTTATATATATTTTTAAAATAGTAATTCAGGTATAAGTATGAAAAACAAAATGTTGTTTATTTTATTTAGGATAATGAAAGAGTTCTTAAATTAAAAAAAAAAAAACAATAAAAAGAATACGCGAAAGTAAACAAAGATAAGTTAATTAATTATATAAATGGTATGTACATTAGAAAATAGCTACATTATATAAACTGACTGTGGCAGTCTAAATAATGAATTGAATTAATCCCGGGAAAAAACTTAAGTGTGCGTATAATGCCGCTACAAAATATTCCATCATAAAAAAAAAAAGGTCTTTATGGAGTGCATTTTTCTCCAAACACAGCAGCTAAAACATGCAAACTATTTTATTTATATTCATATGTTTGAAATACTGCCTAGTTTACGTTGGATCGAGACAATCCACATAACACGTTTCGCGAACAGCGAGCGGCTCGTGTCACGTAGATAACGCGCTGCAATTACGTGAGCACTTCATTTATCATACGTAAATTTTTCATTGGATTTTTTTTTTTTTTTCATCTCTTACGAAAAGAGGCAATCTTTTGAACATGTGTATATGCTTGTATATGACAACGAAAATAGGAGAGAAAAAAACATCTGAAGTGGTAGATGATGGTGGACGAAAATATAAAAACGATGTAAAACAAACTTTATTAGGTTGGACGGACTAAAAAAAAAAAAAAAGACTGTACAAAATGTAGTCACGCAGGTCATGAAATACAAAAATATATAAATCTATATTAAAATGGATTTTTCAGCAGAAATGTATGGCACGTCTGTCTTGATATGATGGAACAGCCCCTATTTTGAACTCTGAAGCTTTCTCCGGCAGTAACCAAACTAGTAACCAAAACTGTAATGTTCTTTGTTTAAATTATTTCCACTAAAATCCATAACTGTTGGCTAGAATATGGAAAACCTAACAAATGAGATCACATTTACGATACAAACGACCAGGTATTAGAATAACAAATGCTTATATATGAGAGCTAAATGAAAGAGGAAAAATGTGAAGTATAATTGTGGAAAAGCATGAAAACGATGAAATGTGGACACGTGAAATAAAAAAAAAAACATAAATCTATATTCAAAATGGATTTTTCGGCATAAATCCTTAGCATGTTTGTCTGCTATGGAAACTTGGAATTGAAGAAGATTTAGTCAATGCCACTGTCTGGAACTCTTCGAAAAACAGCAACAACCAAGACTGAAATGTTTCTTGTTTATATCCGTTGGCAAAATACCACGTTCATTGTCGGCTAGAACAAGGAAAAGCCTAACAAACAAGATATTTAAATCATATTTACGATGCCAACAAACAAGTATTAGTCAAGCAATGTCTCGAAAAGCAGAGGTAATCTGCATTTTCTCTTTTAGAACAAATCTGATGGGAATTCAAGAAAGGGTTCTAACTTAGGGGGCCCAATCACTGTTACGCTATTAACACAGTTAGAAATGTCAGCATTCAGAATGCGTGGTTCGATCGGTATTATCCAGTTTTCTTGTGGAACGAAGCTCCCTGAAACGCTCATTGTGTGTGATGACAGGATGATCTATGGCCTGTAAACCTAACATCAAGAAAATTTATCTCCGAGGATGGCGAAGAGTTGTTCGTTATTGCCCGAAACCACTATCCAATGTTTAAGGTTAGAAAGGCATGCAAAAGAAGGCAAAATACTTTTCAATTGGAGAAAAGGAGGTTGCTAACACAGTTCACACTTTTCATTCGAGATTTGTTTAATACTCAGGATTCAAGTCATGCTTTATTTATTTATTTTAGCGTTTATTTCCTGGATACTTTTCCAAAGCTCATTTGAGTAAGCTATTATGATTGGGAGAAAAAAAAAAGTAAATTAAAGTTTGCTTTTTGATAATAAAGCACCTTGTGCTAGAATGTCCTATATATATGGAAAACTGTTCCGAGAAAATCTGGTGAGATTGTCTTCTGTAATGATTTTGGTATTTTATGGTGGCTTATTACTGATTTGACTTAATGAAAGTACAAGTGCAACGGTCCCTTAAGTTTTTAAAAAAAAAAAAAAAAAATGGCGGTATTGGTTGCTATGGCAATAAGCTATGGCAGTGCATTTTAGCTAACAGTTAAATACACGAGTAATTTTTATTATTATCTGAAAGAAATGATAGCGTTTTTCATTTCATGTATATTCATTCATTTCTTCTTTCGGTGGGGTAGAAATCATTCTAATGAAGATCATCGTCAGCTCAAACTATAATTTCATCAAAAAAAAAAAAAAAAATGCCGAACACATTTCTATCACGTGACTTATAGATCACTGACTCCAGTTCGACACACCTGCGTTATTTACTTAGGGGGTCCGTTCGTTTTCATGCAAGGGGGAGGAGTGAGGGGGGGGGATAACAAGGTTATGAGCGGACAGGTGAATCGTGATAGGTGTTCAGAATTCGTAATCGCTCCCCCCCCCCCAAACTTCATCCCGTAAGATACAGGTCATAAGATATAGTCCTTACATGTTGGTATGCCAGTCAATTGAAGAGATAGGATTTAATATTCTACGTGTGCGTTCGCAAACGGCGGCCATAGCGCCGACACTCGCCGTGTGAGTTATTGGTGGTATTCTCGCTTAAGTGCTTCACAAATTACGAGAAGATCCTGTGAGAGAGCCTCGAGATATGCGAAGACGGGATTGTAGTTCATTTGGATGCTGGCAGGGGGCGCAAAGGCGATTACGTTCAAGTCTGGAATATTTCTTGGTAATGTTATTAAACATGATTGATTTTAGAAAGAAAATCGCTTTTTTTAAAAAAAAGATGACAAGTATCGAAAAAAAAAATTGATTGCTAAGATTTTTTTTATCGATTATCTGCTTCTGGTAATGATTATGTGATGTTCAAAAGCTGGAAAGGAATTCCGCTTTATTTAATTTGTAATGATTAAAGGCCTCTCAAAAGGGGAAAACAAAATGATCACGTGACGACGTTTGTTTAACTTGGATGTTGATATTGGTGTTGATATTTACAATCAACTGTTCCTCCTAATTAGGACATTAATACAGAAAGGTGAGATAATTATCTAGGGAATGCTGCAGCATCGTAAAACGAACTCCACAAAGGCAGGACTAATAAATAGAAGCCATAGAGGGAATAGCAGTTCAAATAGTGGCTGCCGGGCACCAAGATTGAAACATGTTTCGTATTAGCAACTGCAAAGCATACATACATTCCACCTAGTAAATATAGTAACTTTCCCGTAAGAGGTAGTTTGTGATTGGTGTGACTTTTTTTTCTTGTATTCAACACGAGAAAAAAAAAAAATTATTAGTGTAGTTTACTCCTATATAAACCTTGTGTGATCATAAACTGGAAATAAATGTCTCAGTTTTTAATAATCCTAACGAAATCATGGCATTGTTTATAACTCAACTGATGCTCCTCACAGTGAATAAAAAGTTTAACTACTGTGTCTTCACAGCACGATGTTCTTTTTTGGAGGGATGCCAGTATGAAAATGTGCAGGGGAAAAAAAAAAAAAACGTCTTTTTCTCTGGGGTATTGCACTTAAACGAACGACGGGCATCTTTAAAGAATTACAGTCCTTATTTAGAACAAATCAAGCGCATTAAAATTATTTATGCAGAGTCACATTCACTACTGCCATCTGATTAGGTTAGTCTAGTTATTAAGTCATAGATCACCAACCCAAAATTGGCAACCAATCAAGAAAGTGGTGACACTGATTACAGCTAAAGTGAACTTTAACGGTCTTACAGGTGCCATTACGCCTTTGTAAAAAAAAAAAAAAAAAAAAAAAAAAAAAAAAAAAAAGATTATGTGAATGCATCACGAAATATGCAGCACAAAGAAATACAAAGAAGAAAAAAAGTAATAAACTGGAGAATGAGAAGTAGTATTTACTTTTTTGTATGACCTTTAATGTAGTTTTCGATAAAGGACATCAGTAGTTAAGATCAGCTGAGGATCAATACAACTCACTTTACACTGATAACTACTAATGCTCTTATGATCATTCGGTCCACAGCCAGCGTTACTGCCTTCCGAGAAGGATAAAGGGAGTATATTCGAACCAGTTCATTTTTATAAACTATGAAAAGGAAAGTTCTTTTATTTTCTGTAAGATCGCGTAAATATTTCTCGCTTTTGTCATCCGAGTTTAGCGCTAACTGGAGGCTACGAAATGAGTTTGCGAAACGTTAGGTTATCCGATTTCGCTAATGCAACCCAGTGGACAAATACACTTGCCAACTGTTCATGCATGAAATTACAGATTTAGGTGCAAAGCAGAAGTTCGCCTCTTCATCACGAAGTCCAACTATTTGTGTGTAACGTCAGGCGAACGTCCCTGCTAGATCCTATTACGACATTTGCTATCGCACAGCACGTAAATAGGATTTATTGAATATTACACGAAGGGGGTTTAATGTGCGATGAGCATCTATCAAACTGCAACAAAACACATTAAGGAAAATGGAATAAATATGGAGATATCCATCTATAAATATGGAATAGATACGTTAGGAATTAAATGTCCTTATAAAGTCAGATTGCCTACCGACTGGAAGGCAGACTTTCATAACCTGCTACACAATCAAGTCTGTGTGGCCAATCGCATCTCTTTCTCATTGCACATATGGGAACTAAAAATGATGTGTACTCTGAAAGGATTACATCAATTAATAATACGGATTTCCTATATAGTCTTTCAATTTCATGGACCACTTACTTAGCTACCGTTAAACGCACCAACAACCTACAAACAAGTATAAACTTTTAGGATAACTTTGAACAAAGTTTTGTGCATTTCTCCACAGATAAATGAAAACCCCTGCAAGATAAATTCCCCAATATGTGGCTCTTTTTGTGTTTATTACAAGAATGGGATCTTTTCAACAACAGATGAATACCGGGATTTAACCAACATTGACAATGTCAGATAAATTTACTCACTTCATCACTGAAGTCAGCCTGTGGCTATGATTTAAGAGGTAAACTCTTAAGGCCGAGATTACTCACTTCTTATCATTTTTCCTTCCCTCTCTTATTATTTTTTTTTAAACTTTAACTGTCATCCAAACTTAAGTTCTTGTTCTTTTAATCCACATTTCAAACTTCAACAGAAGAGTGAGGTTAAAGAGGGAAGGAAGAATGTCCGTCACAATAACACCGTCTAGTGAATTCCAGCTGTGTCATGGTGGCAAACACAGCGGGAACATAACATCAACCAATCGAAAGCGAAATGTTCATAGTACAGTCCTTGCGCGATGGGCTAAGCCGTGCGATATTGAGTGGGTAGTAGAGAAGTGAGTAATTCACACAAAGACCGACAAGACTAAGCTCAATTACTCTTTCGCCATGTTAGTATACAAATGTGTGCATTTGTACCTTTTGTATGCAAGCAATGTACCGCTGATGAAAGGCCAGTGAGCGCAACACTTTCTCCAGAGTTTGCATTAAAAAAATATGGCTGTTAATAATAATCAATGCAAGTCAACAATCAGCACGTATGATTGTCGATTTTCATCATTAAAAAAAGGGAAATGAGCCCATCTGCTTGTTTCGTCTTACTTTGGAACTTCATCAGGAGATAGAAACATATTACTGAGCATTTTTAATAAGAGAAACGTCTCCAGAATAGTAAAAATACGAATACTAGGTGGATGGAGCAGAATTACAGCTGAGGCAACTAGCTGTGAAGCCACTATACCGTCTTTTAAGTGCATCCGTTTTTCTAGACTGCGACTAAAATAATCTGACTTCAGATGTGAAAAAACCAAACATGATCACGCAGAGAACACCCTCAAGTGATACACATGATATAATGAGAGCTGTTGCCGGTGTTATAATGTAAATCTTGAATCAATGAGTGATCTTCGATATTTGGGATGGAATTCGCTTGGGAAACAGTAACTCTTTTGTTTGCGCTGAATACAATCATAGCTATTCTCAAATACACACTTCACATTTTAACACAACACTTTCTCCTACTCTCTCTTTACCTTAATATGCCATCTTGATTTCCGAAAAACTCAATATTTATTTAGCATTAACCGTACACTGAAAAAAACAATTGGAAAATCGGTTCTAATTGTATATTAACTGCAGCCAAGGCGACATTTATATATATCTATTACTCATACAATTTCACACTTCGTAGCTCACTATATTAATCTCTTAGTAGCTTCCTTTAATGAACTGAACATTAAATATTCAGAAAGGCTGCTCGCCACAAGATTAACTTATTAAAATAACATTGGAAACAGTGCTGAAAAGACGATTGCAGATGGCAGGAGCGGTAAATAATATCCAATCGTAATGGGTTTCCACAAGTCGAACTCAGAGCGTTGCTGTGATTAATTATATTTTGGATTGTAATCAGACTTTACGGAAACGTTAGTATTTTCGGGAAGTGATGTTCGCTTTATTGCGATTATGATCGCACGGTAACAGCATGAAAAGGTCAAATATGGCATATTAAGAAAGTACTGTTTGGGGAAACAGAGAAAACAAATAGACACACTTGAGGGCTGTGTTTCTGGGAATGAAAATAGAGCGGGGAAAAAAAGAAAACTCGGAAAGGGATTCGGGAATTGCTACTTCCGGATAAAACTTGTGAACATTCGAAATATCTTTAACCTAAGGTCAACGGTTATCAAGTGAATAACCAGAGACTTCGGAATACGGTTCAACCCCCCAAGAGTGAGGAGTACTAAAATTCCCTCGTCAATCCTCTTTTGCCCTGTACCCATTACGGTGATACATCGCCACCTGTCCCACTGAGAGCTGCCGTCGAAATCCTTTAAGCGTCATACTCAAGAAGGTTTGTCTCCACTAACCCAGAGGTCTATGAATGTGTGCGTGGGGAGGACAAACAACACTCTCCCCGGGAAAGCGGAAGGGAAGGAAGTATCGATTTTTTGGTCGCCTTAAAAGGAAAAGGGAGGGAGGGAAGGGGGGGTTGCACGCGTGTGTCATTTACCAACAGTCTGCGTTGCTACCGACAGCTGTTACTTGTGCTAGTTGCACGAGACATTAAGGAACACTATGCGGGATAATAACAGCTCATTAGGAACGAGGTAAGATGAAGGATGAAGCCAGAAGCCGAGTCTCGTATTAACTTTAAATAAACATCGCCCCCCTCGACCTAATAAAGGTGTTCTTTTTTGCACGAACAGCTGTCAGTGAAATACCAACACGAACTTGATTAAAGAGTGTACAACAGAGAAGCTCCCGAGCTTCCTTTATTAAGTCTTCTTGGGCAGATCCCCCCCCCCCCCCGTGTTGTACCATATCAGCACACATATCCACTTTACAGGCAAAGATCACTTACGTATGCATAGCAAAAATTCCTCCGGAAAGACAGGCTAATTCTTCTCTTCAATGTTCGAAATTTAACCCCGCAAATTTATTTGTTGAAGCAAGATGCAAATCGTGGTAGCGACGAAAGGCTTAAGAACCTCCGAACATGTCAAACGAAAAGGTCGTGAAAGTCGGGAAAACGTCAGTGTGGTAGTCATTTGCAATTGACCGACCTAATTAGTTATTTACAACCTACGTTATTTGAACGAAGAGAGGTAATTTTGAATCCCCATCACAAAGTATCCACGGCGCATTAGCCATCGCTTTATACCAGAGCTTTAACGTGCTGACATCGTCTCTCTACCAAGGGCAACATGAGGGAACTACGGAAGATAAGGGCTGACAACAAAGCTTTAAATTAATGTGAGATAGCGCAGCGTGCGGTAGGTGACCTCGACTGGTAGTTTTCTCCTACTCGCTTCTTCCCCCCCCCCCAGACAAACTGTTTATTGGGCCTTCTAGTGATATGTAGTGACAACAGGATCAACTCTCAGTCATCCGCCTTCTCCATTCTTCATCCTTTTACAAGCAATCGCTCTCTTCCCCACCCCCGTTTACTCAGCGGCAGGCTAGGGACAGAGTCCCTTGTCATTGCTGCTAATAGCAAAAATATGAGCGTCAGTTAAATTAACAAGCTACACCCCAAAAGAGCTGCGTTATCTAGAAGTGAACGTGCAAGTTACAGCCCCCTCAGGGGATGATGGAACATAAAGCGTACAGGCCATAAAAGGCCATACTAACGGATCACCCGCTACTGCTTTGTGTGTGTCGATTACATCGAATATGTTTGGCACCAAGCAAAGTCATCTTTCATGAGGGCATATGTATTGGCAATCTCTGGTGTACATGTATTAACAATCAAGACACATCTGGTTTTCTTTGACGTACAAATAGGCGTGGGTTATTTCCTTGCAAATGCTGTCTTTCATTATGAATCACAGATTCCTTTAAGCTCTCTAGAATCTTATGACTGGTGACTCCCTACCAAATATATCCTTATTATCATAAACACTTTGTCATCTGTTGTCTGCAGATTGACAAAACATCAAGGAACAAAAGAGGACATTTAAAGCTTCAGAAACGATAGACTCGCCAATAGTCTTATATCAAACGTGTATGAATTTAAATCATCTTTAAGCGAATCCAAACTGACCTGCGAGGAAGCCTACGTGGAACCTTCTCTTCGCCTTTCTCATGTGACAAGAATAGGCACCGGCTAGAGAAAATTATTAGCCTTTATTTCCTCTTGCAACCACGAGGTGTCAGAAAGAAAAGTAATGGTCTGTATATCAAACGTATGTTGTCATAGCAACCCAAATCTTCAACAGTGTGACATCCGTGATCTCGTTTGACATGGTCTACAGTCTACACAAAATAATGACGCTGTGCGGTTATCCAATCCATAAGCCAATAGTAAAGTTGATGGGGATGTCAACTAGACTCCGAGTTATGGAAGTTTTATACAGCTTCCAGGTAGTTGACGCAAACTGGGTTTTATTGGTGCAAGTCCAAATATAGCGATTACAGGACTTGGGAGCTGGTAAGACCTACTTTAGCTTGTTAAAAGATGTCTGATGTGACAGAGTCAAACATTCAAGGCAATGCGACCTTCCTGAGAAAAATTTAAAGCCACCATTCCAAATATCAAATCGATCTACATGTACTTTAGGCAGTTCACTGTATATAACCAACTTTAAAAAATTACAAGCGCCGAATCAAGATACATCCGAAAGAGGGGGGGGGGGAGAGATCATATTTTCTAATATGGAAATATTAGAAAATGGAAATCCATTCCTTTAATTACAATTAAAGGAATGGATTTCATTTTTAAGTAATTTTGAATTATACCAAACTGTATAATTTTATCGATAATAAACAATATTTTTTCATGTTTAAATTTTTTTTTTATTTCACCATAAGTTTGATATTTTATCCAAACAGGTATACACTGTACTTACAGTGTGTATGTATATTTCCAAAGTTGCAGCACCCCCCCGCGATTTCAAGCCACGAGCCGCCACTGGTTATTTTATACTCACTAGACAAATTCCACAACAAGGTGCCAGTAATGCGCAGGCGCCATATTTATCTTTCTCTGTCGCCTTGATGTCCAGTTTCAATAGATACGCTAATGTAACAAACTATCCGCAGACGCTGGTTGATATTGGCGACCAAAACAACGAAGCTTAGGCGTCCAAGTAACTAAAATGCCTGTTAACTGAATGATCTTCGCTCTTAGTTACAGCCTAAAATAACCAAAAGTGAAACTTTATTTTATAAAGACTGTCGTGATGTTCGTCCAGAATAACTAAATATCACGTGACATGCTGCTCCTTTTTTTAGGATATTTGGAAAACACAAGCATCACAGCAATTTCAAAGTGTATGATTTTTTTTATGTACTTCTCTCACGAAAAGTTTTATTTTGACATTTTTTTCCCTTCAAAATTCCTTTGACAAGAAATATCTTTTTTTTTGTGCGTGTAAAAGATTTTATAGTAAAATTGTAAAATCTCGTTTTACACAAAGTCATTCAGACTGATAATCTCTGCTAATATCGTTTAAACCAAGTGGAAAATTTAGGTAACGATTTCTTTTTTTCTATCCCACATGTGTGTGTGCGCTCGCGCATACACACACACAAATGCAAAGCTATTAACTGGAAAAACAAAAGCCCCGAAGGCGAGAGTAAATACTCGTTTTAAATATAAAGAGCCAATGACCAGGACCTTTGAAAGAATCTTGTTCCATTGACACTCCTCCAACCTAAATCCTAATATTTCATTAGGAACACGTCTAGAAAGAAAAATATACTACATTAAGAAAGATGGACAAATCGGCCGTCATCTTAAAAAAAAGAAAATAAGAAAAACAAAGAAAAAATACCACAACTGCAAGGTCGTTTCGATAATAATAGTCTGTAGCAACCTTCCTTCTTTTTACTATTGTTCCGAACGCTTAACCTCTTATCCTTCTCTACCCCTCCCCTGTTTCCCCCGGATCTGTTCAGCCAACAAGCATAATGCCGCACGGCTCGGCATGTCGACGAAGCGAAAAAATTGAACTACCTAGAGTGCTTTAACAAGAAAAGGATTGGTTACACGATCTGTGACGAGATGAGGGGGGGGGTCTATCATTATGCGGTCGTGATGAGACTACACACTCAACAATCGAACTGTCCCATCTGCGTTCTTTAGCTACGACCATGTGAGCAGTGAGCCGTCTATTTTCGTAGTTTTCTTCCCTATTAGTTCAGATTAATATTGCTACCGTGGAAAAATACTGTTGATCAATTTGGAATTGGACAAGATAAAAAAAAAAAATGAGCTGATTTTATTGGGTGTGGTCACTTTACCTAAGTCGAAATCCACATCTGTGAAAAAATGCTTGCTTTCGCGGAAAACTATATAGGGAGCCATCAAGTAACACATCGGTAATAGTAATATATGAAATGTCTTTACTTGATTCAATTTTTTCCCATTTATTCTGATATCCATATTTGCCTCTTTCCTTGCTATTTTCATTACCTTTGTTTTTCTGATGTTAATTTTCATTCCATAATTAATACAGGATTCCAGTAATCTGTTCAACAGATGTAGTCCTGGTTCAGTATTTGACAGTAATGCCTTGTCATCTGCGTATCTTATTGCAAATATCTGTCTACCTCCGATCTTTATTTATTTCATTTATTCATTACAGCTTTGTCTGTAATGGATAAATAATCAAATAATAATGTTTTTATATTTCCTTCAATATTTTCTTTTATTTTTATTTTTGCTAGATATACTACAATGAAATCAAAGTAGTGTTACAAAAAGAAATATATGGAAAAAACACAAATTTAGTGCAACACAAAACCGTTCAATAGTGAAGGAGAAAATTCTATGTAGATTAAGATCATAATAATCAGAAATTCGTAAGAAAGCGGATTTAGGTAGCTGTGCCAATACGACAACGCCAATTTCGTAGACTGGAAATGAAACTGCTATTAGATAAGTTTCAATGGCAAATCTAATAGGTATTTAGCCTTATGTTTCCCTGCTCAGCAGCAGCAGTATGATTCTTTGATAGAAGTATTTTAATTATTCACTCTGACTTCATAGTATCCATTATTTTGAACCACAAGGAATTAATGAAATCAGACTACTCAAACTACTTAACACCTATTGTTAAGTGTGTGTGTGTGTGTGTGTGTGTGTGCATACATACACACCAATCTACAGAAACAAAGAAACTGTTATGCTGAGAAAGTAATACGCTATAAAAGTTATATTATTATTATTATTACTTGACACCTCCAGGGAGTCCAAAGACTCATCGAGGGAGGACACCTACTGTACATCACTCTGTCTTCACCAACTATAACACCGCCATCTACCGTCCGCCACCAACACTAGTATTTCCAAAGCCAATCACAAACATCCATGCTTACGGCGGGATTCGAACCCGCAACCTTTTGGCTGGAGAGCGGATACGCTAACCAATCGGCCAGCCAGGCCAGGATCACTCTTATTAAAGGACTAAAACAGCTCAAAAAGGCTTCATTCCAAATACTACGATTCCGAGTGTACTCTGAGTTTACAATCTTTCTTGAGTACGAGTGACATAAAAATAGTCTATTCATATCGACTAACTGTCTAATTTGGTAGAAACTGAAGAGCCATGTTCCAGTATCCGTTATGACAGTGAAATGATATTTTATCAGATCTCACATTCGATGTTAGAGAATTTCAACCCTAGACATCCTACACTCAATCTCTCAACCCCTTTTTATTTTTGTTTGCTAGGAGACTCAAAATTTACTTGCCACACTGTTGAATTCATTACCATCGTCATCGTTCTCCAAACGATGATAACCACTGAAGCGTCTTTGATTATTTATATCTGAAGCTCGATTTTCTGCAATCTAAATTCCCATATATTGAGGTCGTCTTTTTTTGTGGGCGACAATGTTTACAACTCCAGCTTTCTATTTTTCTTTAAGTCCAGCGATCAAACTGAAAGAAATACTAAGTATTTGCTCTCAGTAATGATGTAATAAAAACTGTTCGCTTATGAATGAAATACCGGAAAATGTTCATGTTCCCAACACCTCTCACCTTTCTTTAACCGAAAGTCCTCCTCATAATCCTGAGACCATAAAATCTTCTTTTTCTTTTTTTTTTTAAACTGTGAAACATTCTTTACTCAGCGATTCTTACTCGCGAAGCCTTTTAGAGATACAATGGCGTCAAAATGGGACAACCTCTGTGATTCTACTCCTCGTTTCAAAGTATGATTACTAATTCCTCTTTCCTGATCCAAGTTCCGACCGAACAATAATCCTTTTAGAAACGAACACCTTCATTCCCTGTTTTGCCCTAAATCCCTACTCTCCAAGCCTTGGTTCTCCAACAAGTGGAAAAAGCAGTCCAGGATAAAAATCCGAGTTACCTCAAGTGGATCGTCAAAACCCCCCAGCTTCGCACTAAGCCTAGAGTGTAGCAGCACGCAACTTGTGGAAAAATTTCAAATCAGACTATGAAAGGAACATATACTGAAAACTTGTCTTGCTCAAACGGCAATCAAGCCTTCTGGTCCCTCCCTATTATGAAATATACAGACAGAAAGTTTAAAAAAAGGTTCTTACACCGGAAGTGGTATTTAAGTGGTTATAGAAATGCTCAATGATACTATCTCAGTGTTGTTCGCAATGAAAATAAGTTTAAACTTAGATTTGCACCCAGCAAAAAAGTTAACGAGTTTATAATCGAGCTTTACTGCCAGTTAATCGCTTTACATCACAAGAATAACTTTTCACACATTCTACATTCTTGTTAAGAATCATCCGGTAGATACAATTACAATTTGTATTTGTAATAGATGTACACTACATATTCGATTCTAATGTTACAAAGGAAGAGAGGAACTTTTGAACTAGTAGTCATGATTTTGGTTTTTCTAAAATCCATTTCAAGTCCCACCAGTTTTCCTGCATTGTTCATCGTCTCCATCATTTCGGTGGGAATCTTCTAAGAAGACAGCAATGTCATCAGCAAATCCAAGATTTCTTAGTTACTTTTCTGAGATAATGATAATACTACCCTTGTTAGCCAAGTTTTCTGAACACGTGTTCGAGTGGTGTAAATGTAAAAAGTCTAATGATATTGGGTCATCGTGTTGAACACCTTAATTGATTGCATGATTAGTTTCCAAATCAATAAAGGTGCAAACAGCGGCTTGACTTTGCTGTAAATAGTTTGGATTAATTCGATATATTTAATATTTATACCTTGTTCCACAAGTCATCTAAAAAAAGCAATGAGCTACAGACTCAAATGCTTTATTATAGTCTAAAAGCGATGTACAGAGATTTGTTATATTCATTATATTTTTCAATAATGTGATATAGTTAATGTATATGATTTGTTGTGGAAAAAACAACTCAGTTTACTGTGGACAAAAAGTCACTGGAATAAATGTATTTCAGTAATTTTTATTACACAGATTACTATAAGTCCAGAAACACGAGGGCTATTGCAACAAATATACAGACTTCCCCATTCCTCTGGAATACTGCGTACCAGCGACAAAGTAAATAATTCTGAGACCTGCAAATAAGTAACTCCCTTGACAATATCCAGTATCATACCGCATAATATCGGAATGGGTTGTTTGGTTAATATTTTATCTTTTTTTACGGAAATATGCGAAAAGGGATGAACAGAATGCCTGTTGTTTTAAGATAATCCCGAACAGTTAACTGCCCTTTTCGACAATAAACAAATTCTCGCAGTGTCGTTCGTAATGACGTCATTGTCTTTGGAGAAAGGCAGAATAACACACAGCTTCTACAAATAATAGCATTTTCCACGGCGCAATCACATAGTATGGATTTCGCTTCTATTGTAAGGACGGCATTCCGGTTTTCGGAAAGGCCATTAACATACGGACAAAGGACACGTTCTAATCACAAACAGGTCTTTTATGGGTCATGCGGGTTTTCCGAACACATAAGCTAGCAATAATCCTGTCTCCGGGGTGAGCTGTGGCTACACATAAATTAGGCACAAAATAGCTGCTTAACGAAGGTCAGTCTTCGGGAGGCAGGGGACAACCAAATGTCGAGTTTCATTGACAATTATCTCAAATTCGCAAGTTAACTTGCAAGGAATTAGATTCAACTGGCAAGTTTGGATAGACAGAATGCAAGTGCTCTGTATTAATTCACTGAAAAACTGAAAAATTAATACAGAGTTAATAGGGATTAACTTATGAAGAATGCGCTATTCCATTACCAGTTTATTGATGGATTTCACATCTCCAGTACCCACGAAAGTTATGAGCCTAATTAGACTAGCAAATGGTTTATTTTGAAATTGTAATCTTTGAGAGAATTTATAAACCCAACATTTATAACAATCGGAATACTCAGAGAGAATATTTAAATAATCTCGTTTTTAATATTTTTTTTTCTTTTAGAATTTATAAATTCACTATAGTACGTATCAAAATTCACAATAATCCACATAAAAGAATTTCGGTTTATCTCACTGACTTTATTAATAGAGCCGTAGAATTTTTTTTCTTATAAAAAAAAAAGAGGTTTGTGGTAATTGGCAAATGACAAAGAAAGCTTTGCGATTTCATCAAAAATCTTTCGACACTAACTTTCAGCTTGCTCCTTAGCGAAAAGGGAATCGACGCAAAAGCGAGTGAGCATCAACTTCCATCGTTATGCTCCTAAATACAAAGTAAATCACCTGATTTTCCCCTAGGGTCATATTTCCTTCTACACTGGCTGTCTAGATGTAAGTCGTGAACACACATACTCACTTCAATCACAGAATCATAACGGTTTGCTTGCTTTGTTCGGTAGTAGAAACACAAAACAAAACATTCATTTTTTGCTTCACTACATTTGTTTGCTGAAGACTCTCGGGAGATTACTCAAAAGCTAAAAAAAAAAGAAATACGACAATAAATAGAATTGGAAACAGATAGGATGTAACTAAAAGTCTCTCGTAAGCAGACTTACGTAAGAAGAGTTGAATTATTCTTTCATCACGTCCTCGACTGAATCAAAAGGAAACATATTTATTTTTATATTAACGTTCCCATTATAGCTGCAGCCGTTTACTAAATTTACAGATAGAAATTACAAGTAAATAAATGTTATGATTCACGTGAAGTTTATCCTAGCAAAAATTCTCTCTCGTAAATAGAAAATATACAAACTTTTTTAATATAAAAAAACTGAAAACCGAATACGTTAAAACAAGCACGCAACGATAATTAATGGTTAATAATAATTGTAATTAATTGTATTAAATGTAATTAATAATAATTAATAAATTTAGTTTAATTCATTCTGTTAATTATATGAAGAAGCGGGGAAAAAAGTTATCTAGTGGGAACTCTTCACTCAACTTTGTTCCTCCAGAACTAAAAACGTTCTGGAGGAACAAAGTTCCTCTGTGATTTTGAGGAACTGATTTGCTCCCCAATTTGCTGACATCTATTTCACCTTCAAACGTATGCTCTTCTAAGCAACACATGGCGAAGAGTAAAAATCTGAGAACTTGTAGCACGTAACATCAGCAGGAAAGAGCGAGTGAAAAAATATGAATTGCAAATGAGAGCATTTAGGTACTATTTCTGTTTCTGCTAACGAGGTCTAGTAGGCTACACGTGAGTCAGTAGATTTTACAGTCCTTCGACTACTTTTATTACGTGATTTACTAGCGGGTAGCAACTTTTTGTTTAACTTTGTAATGAGTTGCCTTCGTCGTCCTCATCAAAACGGAGTCGTCCTTCTCTGGTTCGTAGTTAACGCGAGAGCGGAGAATCGGTCGGGAACAGATTGTTGGTGGCATTCACTTGGACGAAATCTTTAACTATGTTACATGTCTTTCAGCGTATCGCCAAACTCTTCCTTACGAAAACAAATGAATTCGTTGCATCAGCTATCTATTAAGCCAATGGGCTCAAAATAACTGCAAAACAGTAAAAAAAATTAGTAATCAGATATAAACACCTGCTTACTAGCGTATTTATCGGAGTTCAACCCTTTGTAGTGTACAAATTATATGCAGAGTTTGTTTATTTTATAACCCCACCCATGCGAGGTTGGAAACTCTAAAACAGATTTTTCCGAGGAGGCATCTTCAATGATTTACATAAGAAATAGAAGATTTTCTTACCTGCTAACGATCACACAGGACAAAAGTTATTTCTTTCATAGATAATACAGTATGGAATTTAAAAACGACTTTTTTAAAAAAAAAAAAAATTAAGATTAACTTTAAATGTTGTTGTTGCTACAATAAAGTTATGAGTCTATTACAGGAAAAAAAAAAAAATCGGTCATTGTGTCTTTGTTTTTTTTCTGCTCTGAGAACAAAACTGAAGAAGGGAGGATCGATTCACTCAAGTAGTTACACCTTATCCGCCTTGTGATCATCTATGTGTTGTTGGATACGAGTCACCCAATGTAATAGGAACTACCGTTTACGGTACAGGAAATGAAATTCTAGGGGTTTATTTACAAGCATTATAGGAGCCGACTTGGAATGCTTCATAGCCAGGGGTGTTTCGGCAAACCAGCCCGGCTTAACAAGTGGGTGGCCAAACCAACTATGAGAACATCGGCCCACCAGAACATCGCTTCATTGTCAGATCTACCACTCCGCCCATGGTCAATTTTTTTGAACAGTAGTCTTCCAGGAAATGGATTTATCCATCTTGGGACTGTTATACATCAAGATATTATCTGTCTCTTACAAGTTGTTCTACTTTTTTTCTTGTCATTTTTTTTAAATCACAATTTGCTCATACTGCTACAATTAAATAATCGATTTTAAACTTTTTATTTTAAAAAAGACAGAAGAATCTTTGACATTCGTCTCTCTGACAGGACTTTTGTTTTGCCTGTCTAGCATTCAAATATAAACCGACCTCGATAACTAATTTCCATATCATGTCCGTAATATTTTTTTCGCCAACTTAAAATAACTTCTAACATTTAATCATGAAAATAATTTTAAATTGAAAAAAAAAAAAATAGAGGTTCCCGTTTGAATGGGTTTCTAAGCCTATTACAAATTTGTCCTTTCATCATTAACATTGGAAATCCCCGTTAATTTTCCTTAGCAGAACTCTTGTCTGCATTTAATGTCACTTATATAAGTTTCTTCCTGCTTTATCTGAATTTCCGCTCTCCTTCTAGCACGCCACAGCTCTTCCATCATGTATTAATAGATTTTTTTTTATTTTAAGAAACGCTAAAACACTTAATTTCGAACGAGTCCAAAAGAATGTTCCTCGGTTGCTACACGTTAAGATATGCTCGTGCTCATTCCCTGATTTCAAAGAAATCCATTAAAGATTTTTGCACCTTTACATTCCATGTCTCCGATTTTCATTCAGTTTGTTTACACAGCGATAAACCAATAAGCTACTCAACAGAGTACATTTGCACAACTTCAACTCCTCTTTCGAACTGTAATTAACTCACGTACAAAGAAACAGTTTAAAAAAAAAAAAAAAACACAAGGGAATTAATATTCTTAAGTTTTTAATCGTAGCAATCATTTTACTGCTCATCAGCTGTAACCATACACTCACGTAAGTCATCTCAGTTACAAATATTACAGATATTTAATCAAAAATATAATAACTTTCGACAACAATTCACTAAGCTAATTAATCAAAATCTGAATTTTGACTCTTGCATTTTCTTATGGGGTATTATAGAAAAGAAAAGCATCTTAGAAAACACGGAAATCCAGCAAGAGTACAGACTCGTGTTCTTCCATATTATTGCAGGAACTGACAGGTTCACGGCAAAACAAAACAACAAAAAAATATCTTTCACAAACCTCCAGAAACTTTAAAAACTAATAAAGAACTCAAGATAACAAGAAAACAGATTATGATGAGTTTAAAAACATGGCATCACCTGGTAGCGGATTTTCTAGACATGTTTTTACCCACACTTCGAGAAGATTCTTTATTGTGAATGTCAGACATAATCACACGTTACCTACCTCCAGAAATCTTGCAGTCAAAAAAAAAAAGAAAGGTAGCACTGTCTTCATACTAAAAAAAAAAGTAAATATACAGATTTATCAGCCTTGAGTTGAAAGACAACAGAAAATTCTAAAGATCGTTTAGGCACTCAAGAAGTTCGATCGATGGAGTATAACTGTACATTACTTTGAAAACGGATGCGGGCGGCTTAGTAATCGGCTTCAAGTTTTGTGGCCTTTGCTATTTGCTGTGAAATCACTATTATCGATTTCTCTCTCTATCCACTCCTCGCCCCTTTCGTTTTTCTTTTTTAATCGCCCTGCACAACCTTATCCATTAGCAGGAAAGACTATCTCCTGAAGGTTCTTCACGTGCGGTCCCTTGACACCGGATAAAGTTTTGATGGAATCCATTGTGAACAGGTATTTATGTTAATTTGATTGCTCTTGTTAAGGCTGCGATGAAAGAGATTCATTTTTAATCGCGCGTGATTGCGCGCTATTAAAGTTTATAGTGTAATGGCAGGGTACACAAATGTACCTCGTGGAGGGTAAACCAGATGTGGAGAGAGATTGGACGGCACACTTTTAACGTTATAAAAGGCAGTAAAAATGAACGGACTTGGCTGCGTTTTTCGAAGAAATTGTAATGAAGAAAAACTGAAAGCCAACTACCTCCTCATTTCTCACCTGGTAGATGAGGACAGTGCTTCCAGAGGAACAGAAAGTAAGGCCTGCAAGAAGCTTGGCTAAAATATAAGTGGTGATGAAAGAAAGAAAGAGTATGTTAACAACTTGCAAGGATGATCGAGAGAACTTAAAATTTTTCAATGTTGTTTTGAAAGAACATTAAACACTATAAACATTTTCGACTTCGAATTAACTTATTGCTATTCCGGTATATACTTAAAATGCGAAAAATCTCTCTTATTTTTAGCTATAATTTCACTTCCTGAATTGATTCATCACTGTCTTTACTGGAGGGCTGAAGTGGATAATTTTATCAGTTTGTCTCTGAAAAATAGACTCGTGGATTGTTTAACTCTAGCCCGCCCACATCACTAATGTACTATAGGTTTACATTCTTATGTGGATGGAATTCACATAAAAAAAAATGTTCTAATTTCGCTAACGTACAGTCATCAGCGTCGATTCCTGCGCCCTTTTATGCCGTCAGGTGATGTGCTACATATGTATGATAAGAAAACCTTCCATGATTGGTTTCTGAAGCAGAGTTTCACAATTATTTGTCTTGGCCAACCCACAGAACTAATCTACTACAAGTTTATAACCTTTCGTTAGTTATATTCAGATAATATAACACACACACACACACACACACACACACACACACACACACACACACACACACACACACACACACACACACACACACACACACACACACACTTAAGCGAGCTATCATGTTTTCTCAACGTATATTTTTATAATCATCATTATGTTGGAAAATTGTAAAATATCATCAGATTTGTGGGAGTAAAATGAAGGAAAAAAAGCTGTTGTCTTGGGGTATTATAACCCCAAGACAACCGCTTCCTCCAACATCATCAGTCATCGATAATGGCTGATGATGTTGGAGGGAGGAACTCACAAAACGATATTTAAATATTACTGCAAAATTAAATCGAAAAAAAAAACTACCAGGTGATATAAAATAGCGACCCATCAGTGAAGGGAGCAAAGAAGACAGCATCCTCCCTCTAAAGCAGCCTTTCTCAAAGTGTGGTCCGCGGCTCACTAGTGGAAGCGTGGTTTTCCTGGTGCGTCGCGAGAGAATTTAATTAGTAGATTTTTTTAAAATCTTACTTTGGGAATTTCCGGATAAAGTTCAAATACGATATATTAAAAATTCATCATCGTCCTTTCACGGATTTAGGTTCTATGGCCTATTCCGGTCTCATTCCATCTTTTCCTCAATTCAAAAGTTCTTTTACACAATTCTTACTTCAGAATTAAATACTTTACGAGTGTTCCACTCTTTTGTATAATTCACAACATGTCGCATTCCTTTTCTAATTTTCCACCGAAAAATATTAAGGTTGTATGTCACACCACATAGCCTCCGTAGATCAGTCGGCATAGACGAAGCCCTTTGGTGGGAAGACCTGGGTTCGATTCCCGTCCATGACGTGAAGAACCTTTCTGGTGTTCGACTAAAGGTGAGTTAGTCGGTCTCGTACGATGGTAGAGGGTATTAATATGAAGATGCCGGCAACCTAAGATGATGATGTTACGCCAACCACTCCACAATTTTGCACTTAGCGACATCACGAAGGCTCACCTCTGGTGGTAAAATATGACCTATCGCGGGGTATGAAGGATAGTGGGCCGCTGAGAAGTGATTTGTTCAAGTAAGCCACGGCCAGAAAAGTTTAAGAAACACTGCTCTAAAGAATCGGAAGGAAAACAACATCTGAATTTTCAATTAACACACACTGAATCATAATCTAAATTAATATTTTGAAATATAGGTTACTAGTGCAAACTGTAGTGAATTACATTAAGAAATGTTCTCTATCAGTATTTGTTATTTGTATTACTTGAATTAGGTAAAAGCCTAATTCAAGTAAAGTAATGAAATTTTCTAGTTTAGACACTGTCATACCTTCTTTACAAGAAAAGAAAGAAAAAACTATGCCCATGACTACTCCTCCAGCCCATCTGTGTCTCCGACAATAGTCCGTCCGTTCTCATTTTACGACAACCAAGTTTCAGAAGTAAAATGACTTTTCCTTTCTCTCTTTTACCTTCTCTTCAGATACTGAATCAAAAAGGCTAGCCGGTCGTCAGCGGTCATCCGTGGAGTGCAACAGCCCTCCAGAGCGTTGTCACAGCTTCTACCACTGAGGGAGGAAACCCAGCTGGTGCAGTTGGCACGGATCTTCGCCGTTCTCGGCAAGCCTTAATCTGAGCAACCTCCCTCCTCCCTCATAAACCTGGCGTTGTGCAGTTTCCATAACGGAAAAGGTTAGTGTATCCCTACTGAGTATACTGCGAACGCACGTGCTCAGCCACTGGTGCATGAGATCATCAGATAACTCACCCCCCCCCCCTTTCGCTTTACTTCGCCCAAGCAAAGGCGCATATAGTACACAGACAAAAATCCCCTCTTTTCCTTTGGTCTTCCGAAGTACATGGACTGCCATGGTTAATCAGGTCGAGCTATAATATCCCTAATTTACGCACATTTCCTTTATCTGGGATGGAAAACTAACATAAATCTGTGCAACCAATCAAGGAAGTTTCACGCCACAAAGCTTGCGAGCCGTGAAAATGTTCCCCTCTGGTATCGAATGACCCGCGATTACTATATTTCCCCCTTACAGGCTCCCTCCCCTCCCTTTATCGTCCCGTTGAGCATGAAATCATTAATAAATCCAGAGAACCGATCTTCCAAGTGAACCTAATACACATTGTTCTGTTACGGTAACAATCGCTGAGTACATTATATATAAAATTTAATTAAAACAGATCCGAACTGCAAAATGAATATAATGTCGAATTAAATAATCAACAGAAATGTTTCGAATGTTACAAAGTAGTATTTACAAAATGAAGGGTGTCTTGTGACTCAGGAATATCGGCTCAAGCGACTGTGTGTGTGCGTGAGTGTGGGAATGTGTCCTCTCTATTGGCTAAACAGTCGTTTGTTCATTAACGTGTAAGCCCCACATTACAGAATCGATTAGAGAAACAAAATTCCTAGACTGTACTTGAACAAAGTCGCAATCCAAATCATTTATGATAGTACAACATCACACGCTTGTTAACCTTACTTCGTTTATAAGCTACAAATTACTAAAGAAAATTTTCAATCACTCATAAACAGAGCAGTCATTAAAAAGAAAGTTTTAGCAATGTACACACACGTGGAACACTTCTAGTAGGCTAAAAGTAATCACCACTAATCAAAAGGATTGTAAAATAATGACTACAATAACGGGGTTTGATAAACAGCAAAAAGTCACGTTTTTGTATCATTTAAAATATGCACGTGTACCGTGCTAATGACGGCTATAATTTCCAACAAAATTAGTTTATTCACGAAATCTAGAGATCTCTTTTTTCTTCTTCTTTTAATGTATAATTTGAATTATGAGTATGATTAGACTGGCTTTCCCTGCCTTACAATTATGGGCATTAGCAGTCATACTTCAAGTAGTCGGCTACTTGTACGCATCGTATTCTGTTTTTTTTTTATTTTCGGATCAAGAAATACTGGTTCTTATTTTCTTGTCCTTAATTACAACGCAAAAAATTATATGAATTGGATAGACATGCGTAAAATCCTCTTATATGAGAGAAATGCAATAAAGAAAACTTTGAAGAGAAAATATTTCGGATATCCCTGATTACCTAAACTCGATTAGCGTTTCTTACTTAAATTTATTATTTCCGCACAGTATTTGTCCAATTCAAATACAGAAATTCTTTTTAGTAGCAAGAAGAAATTAATTATGTATGTTTTCAAAACATTATGGACCTGCAAATAACGGAAGAGAAGTAAAGATTGTTTGGCAGTTTTTTTCCTTCAGTTTTTCTTTCTTTTTTCCCCTCATATTATACAGCTGAAGTTAATTACAGCCTTCTGGGTAAAATTAAAAATATAAAGCAATTTTAGAATCTGCTAATGAAGCCTAATATTCCCACAAAGCAGCTCGAATCCAAGTAAGTATCAAAGCCCTTTTTCTCGGTCAAAGACTATTAAGGAAAAATGAGGAACTGTTGGAAAGATATTCTCTTAAGCAGCTGCATGCTTACACAGCGAAGGTTGATCTCTTGGGATTTCCATACTCAAGTGATACGAGTAAAAACTAAAGTGTTATTTTGGAAAACTAAAAACCTTATTGGTTATTTAGGAAGTCATAAAGATACGTTTAATGGACAAGAAACAGGAATATTATCCAGCAGTGGTTAACTATTAACGTGCTTCACCTCAGCTAAAGCTTTGATTCGGGTCAACAGAGTCTGAAAGTTTCGTATCTGACGATGGAATTGTACGACGCCCCCTCCGTTACTTCCCCCCCCCCCCCTTTCTCTTCCTCCAACACCTACGGAAGAGATTTCATTACATGCATCAGTGCTTCAAATGCATCAGTCGGGACGAATATTTAACACGCTCCCTTGGAGTTGCCTAAGAATATTACCCCATTCTTTGCCACAGTTCATTACTGTTTTTGCTCCGTAATCAGCCCGAGGCACACAACACGTGCGGCTCGCAGACCTTAATGCCACAAACAGCTTCACCTTATGACAGGCAGAAGTAGAACGAACGCTATGAAGGACGAAAGCAGTTTCCAAAAGAAAAGAGAGCTTCCGGACTTAATGACATAATAAAGGAAAAGGGCCGTACAACGAGAGACAGAGCAGACGATACGAACCGGAATGAAATGGCCAGTAACGGTTTACGGTCGAGAGGACGTTTAGTTTTCGTAAAAATAACACGACATTCATGTTTCTGCATTTTGTCGTACAATTTTCCCTTCTTTCGGAAACACAAACTTTTCGTACTTCGTTTTATTCTCATCCTACTCAAGGATCCTCCCGACCTATTCTGATGATATATATATATATATATATATATATATATATATATATATATATATATATATATATATCATCAGAATAGGTATATATATATATATACATACATATATATATATATATATATATACACACACACACACACACACACCAAGGTTGAAGTAATGCAGAAGTCATATATATCTCTCCCGGGTCTGGCCCCCACTGAAGAGACCTCAATAAAGGTCGAAACCGGTCTGGGTAGTGGCCCTTCCCATTATGCAGTGCATTATACACGCCTGAAGGGGGGGGGGTGCTTTGCATTATGGGATACATACTAATACAAGTGATATGAAGTCATCAGCCTTTATATACAAGTAGCTCAGATGTGAATATATTTCACGTGCAAAACTTTCTTTTTTGCTAACTTGGGAAAAGGATTAACCCTGAGGAGGTCGCGGCTGATCTGACAGATACACACAAAAATTGTTTAATATAAATATTCTTACGCATATCCAGCTTGGAGGTCATGATAGCTGTGCATACATATATTACGAGTGATATCCCACACTGTTTATGCGGTCAGTTTTGGTTTAACACGTGTTATGTAAAGGTGTGTGAGATTTGATAGTAAATTGTATCTGAGAGATACCGCGAACTCCAATGTCAGTATAGTATTGGTTTCGTTTTTTTTTTTTTCTTTGTTCAATAATTTCTAGATTGGAACTGAAAAGAAATAAACCATCATGTATCATATTTGCAGTGTTTTTTTTTTTAAAGTTTTATCGCGTTTTAGCACATACTACTAATGAATGTATCTCTCAGATACACGCGACCTAAGCTGCAATTTTTCCGACCGTGAACTCCGCGGGGTTAAAACCAAGTATAAAATTTCTTGGTATCGTTAACACACGCACACACACACACACACACACATTATATATATATATATATATATATATATATATATATATATATATATATATATATATATATATATATATATATATATATATATATATATATATATATAAGGCAAAAATTTGCAACCGTATCATCGCCTATTTCCTTCTTGACGACTTAAATTTATTTGCAGATTTCGTATTCTTGTATATTTCGTCGAAAAACGACGTTATATGTCGTAATTAACAAACAAAACATTCTTTCCCCCCGTATACAGAGAGATGGAAGTATTACATGTGAGTACAGCGTATTTCATATTTAACAATTGGTTCCAGTGTGTAATAAACGCAGGAGAAAAGAATTATAGCCCACCGAAGGCAATGTCGCTAACTTCTGTTTCTATTCAGCTGTCTGGAAATTTTATTAGCCCTGCAGAGAAGGTAAAAGAATGCCAACTACGCAGACGTCGATTTTATCTAGCAGACAGACACGAACTCTGTTCATTTGTTTATAGCGAGGTTAAGAGGATAATGTTTCATTAAGGAAGCCAGTATGAAAATGAAATTAAAGAATAGGAGGGGGCTGTCTTCCCAATCGTCTTTGTGTGCAAGAAACGCACCAAAGGCAGCAATGAACTAAACGCTCTCGACTTTTCTCATGCGGAAACAACTGCGATTTCCATTTCTTCTTGTGTGAGTGCCCTTTGATGGAAAATGAATCTTGCAAAGTCCCTTTGTTAAGTAAATTGGATACTACCTCACTTTGTCAGAGAGTTAATGAGGCCTACCCGCACACTCAACTAGAAACTCGATCCAAGACCAGATGTCGTATTACCCATTCAGAGAGCTAGTTCGGATCTTAATGAAGGCGCTCCTTACACTCGTCACACAAACTAGAAGGCCGAATCCTGTAAATTTTCATTCGCGTGTCATAATCATATTAACCTTCAACGTACCATTAGCAGGAAGTGGAATGGAACTCCTTCATTTCCTTACCTTCTGCCTCAAGACCACTAGCAAAACTGCTGGAGTACACGAATCCCGTGATTCGTGTGCAATTCGTTTAAAGCGGGAATGGTTTATCTATATATACACTCGTATACAGACTGGTGTGTTCGTCCGATTCCATTTGTGTAATTCGTGGTACAATGGGTTCATCCCCTAAGTCCGTTAATGTCCAAAAAGCTTTTGTCTCAGTTTACTGTGCTCACGCGACGGCTTTGATGTCGTATTTATTGCTTCCTTTAACGCAAGTTTCTGTTAACTTCATTAGAACTGTAGATGGAGGAATTTTAAGCCAGTGACACTGCAGATTGTATTGTTCCCCTGCCATCAGTCATAACCGCAGATATCTTATTGCAGGCAATTATAAATGCATTATCCCAAGTTATTCGGCTCATAATACAGTGAAACATTCAAGAAAATGCAATGCATCGGTCAAATTTTATTCTGCGCCTTTATAAACTCAGAATCGCTAAAAGGAGTCTTGAAATTACTTTACAAAAGACACAAAACTGAACGTTAAGCATGTAGCATGACATCAGCTTAGTATATTATACAAGTGGATCTCGATGAGCGTCAATGTTAGATAATCCAACCATGGCAAATATTTTACTTTGGTATTTATAATGTTTATGTATATCAGGAAGTGGAAAATTCAGGAAAAAATGCATGTGTGCAATCAAAATCAAAATTTATTTGAGAAAAACAACGTCATTACATCCTATATCCTCTTACATTCCTTTATATAGTTACGTTCAAATCTACCATTCCAGTCTGAGTCCAACAAACCCTCCTTCAGATGAAAAGCTCTTATTATAATTGGAATATTTTTTTGTAAATTATTTGCATTAAACTATTTAAATAATGGTTTTTATTTGACAAAAGAAAAGAACACATCGCTAGAAAAATTTATCGCATTTTCTGAATAGATGCACGACTTAAAAAACTTTTTTTTAGCATTTTTAACTTCCTTCCGATATGTGTTTTTAAAAAAGACGTTTTTACAAAATAATACTTTCAATAATAATAATATATTCTCCTTGGTTAAATATATACCTAAATAATGCAACACGGTTACATACAACGGGCCATGAAATACTAATATACGTCCAATAATCCCCCAGGTAAGTTTATTATTATAAACACCATCTTTGTGTATAGATTGCTTTCACTGCAAAGCATTTATTACGGTCGGTTAGCGTGCAGAATTTTTTGAAAGAAATATCTACACACATGACGTAACTGACTTTCTCTATTTGTGTGAATGTACCAACTCAAGATAACAAACAAAGGAACGGAAAGGGATTACAAAGCAAACCATCGAACATACCCATGTAAGGAGGAGAAGAAAGTGTTCCAAAATAGCTCAAGAAGAATGCCACAATGGCGCGTGAAGAATGAAGTGGACAACACACTCCGAAGCTTGAAAACAACAAAAGAAAAACTGGCCTAAATTAGAAAGTGCTGAAACTGTTTGTTTCCTTGTGATAGAAGTTATGCAGATCACGTGATTCACATTCAGGTTATCTACCAGCTACACCAAGCAGTAGTGATCAGTGGGGAAAAATAAATTCGATTTTTTTTTTCTTTTGAATGAAAGAGCTGTCCAGGGATCAATGACTTTCTCAAGGAGTTTCTAGTATAACGTTACAACATTCTAGAAACCATGGCAACCGGTTTTCGATATTATTCTACTATTTACTATCGTTTAGGATCTTGATAGCCAAAAATAGCAAAACAAATGTGCCTTCTGCTTTCATTTATTCACACAACAATCAGTTGCTATCTACGTGAGGATTTGTCACTGTCATCTACGTATCAATTTGTCACTGATAAACGTCTAAGGACTGCATTTAAAGCTATGCGCAATACTCAGTCATATAAGGATGTAAAAGGGACCTCATACGACGTTTTGGGATTTCGATATTCAAACAGCAAAGCATTTTGAAGATGGAGAAGATTATTTTTGTTGCCTGTATTGTGTTTCTTAATTCCATGTTCTTCTGTCGATATGTCTGTTTTACGGGGTGGAAAATCTGCATTTCCTCGAGGAAGAGCTCTACCATTTCCCTGTAAGACCGGCTATCTCACCATGAAAAGTCCTCGGAAAGGTTCTCATCCTCGTCGGGATTGAAACCCCGTCCTTCGAACCAAAAGCATTATCCGTACTAACTGAGCTATGGAGGCTTGAGAGAAAATAGGAGATAATTACTGGGAATGAAATATTATCAACAGTACACTTGTCCAAATGTGTATTGCTCAAATGATTGTCTAGAACGTGAAGAACTTTCTCAGGACTTAATATAGACATGGAAGACTACGGGAATAAGCATTAACCGTCGGATTTATCTGAATGCCCGTATGGTCCGGTGTGAGTCTATGCACAAGCGTAAAAAAAAAAGAGTGGGGGTACGTAAGTATATCTCCGTAACGTGTTGAGTTCCCAAAAACTAACCCAAAGTTCCCTACCAGTTTTGGACTGGACCGCATATTTCTGTTTATCCCTATATTCGCCCTTCGAAAGAGGGTGTTGTGTAAGAAAATAATGTTGCATTCCTGCAAACTTCACTTCTAATACGTTTGCAGCGAAGAAGAAGAAAGAAAAACCATCAGAATTTAAACTCGTGTTGTTACATTTGTGTAGTTCCCAGAGGTAACCCAACGAATAGCAATATCTTAATCCCCACCTTTGTACATTGAAATATTACCCATCACCAAGCTCTTATCGCAACCCCGGTCCACTGTGGATTGATAACCAATTTACGGCTTCAGCGCCTCGCTCTAGTTGCCATAGTAATAACGCCCTCTCTTCCTTCATCGTTCTCTCCCCCTACTGCGAAATAATACAAACTACACCATACTAGCCTTTTCCCCTTACCCCACTCAGTTACTTGACAGATACCTCATTTCTTCAAATATTCAAGAGGAAAAAAAAGAAAGAAGGAAGAGCAATAAAAAAGAAAGAAAAGTATGCTGGCTAACCTCCAAATTCTAGGCAATTTACTATATTCACGGATAAGTCTGGTCTAGGAAAATAAAGAAAGACCACGAGATACAAAGTGTTTTGGGTGAATTTCTAGTACCGCTAGCTTACAAATCACATTGAAGTCTTCTCCTGGCATTCATCTGCTTCATACAAGTGTAACGAGGGTTATTTCGGTCATTCTAAACTACTTCTGGACGATCAAGCTGGGCGTAGTTGGAACAGCGAAGCTTTAAGGCAGAAAATTGCAGCCTGGTTAAGTTTTTTTTCACCTTTTGTTCCCTTCTCGAGCTCGGAATGCAGAGAATTATCTGAGCTACTGACGGGTTAAAAAATAGCCTCTGCTTCTTTTAATCACTTAAGAGACAGAGTAATTGTATATGTGTAATTCTACACACTACACCTGTCGAAAAAAGTTAAGCTAAACTTTTCTTATTCTTTAAGAAAAAGAAACGGCTTGAATATCTTCCTATGCACTTTGATCTTTCTTGCTAAGAAAGTCAGACGCATTTGTCTTTCTTGCAGCTGTTTGCCTCATCACTTGCTTCCTTAGGTCTTCTTAGGGAACCCTAGGGAAACAACAAATGGAAGGGCGATAAAAGGTTGAAAAATAAGATAATGTAGCCATTAGGCAGCTGTCGTTTTAATTTTGGCAAAGAGAAGGATGAAATAAACTGAACTTGGATGTTATTTTCTTTAGTGCCGTGTCTAAGCGGTCGTAATGGATCAGAATCATAGAATGAAAATACTGCAATGCCTATTGATGTCATCTGTAATACAACTAATCCGCGAAACAAGTCCAGTTGTTTCTTGAAAAGCTTCATGAAATAGTACAAAACACATGAATTTCAATCTGTCGATAGAAATTAATTGGCCTTAGTCTTAAGTATACAATACTTTCAGTTATCCAGATGATAATAACTCTACGAGTTATTATTACCTCGTATTTATTATTATTATTATTACCTCGCAACCCACTGTCTACTTATTCGCCTGCTTACAGATAACGCCTATTTACTATATATTCATAATCGTCCACTAATATTATTTCTCTATAAATTGGGCGTGTGTTCTTTGGCCGATTTGCCTATATCTGGATGTAGAAAAAAAATCATGAGTTTCCCGGAGAAAAATCTTGCTATCTTCTTATAAAATCAGCTAACTCACCTTCAAATGAGAAAAAAAAATCCATATACATAATTTTCTCGTCACAACAAGAATAAAACCCAGGTCCTGTCATTCTTCCAGTTGCACGGGGAACTACATAAGCAGCAAATGAAAAAAGAATAAAGCTTCTTGCTGAAGAGCAGTTGTATAACTCGCATAACAGAAAAATTATATGATTTGATTCAATGGCGACTGATAGAAGAAGAAATGTTTGTTGTGAAGAGATGTTTATAATGATGCTCTCGAACAAACACGAAAGACCAATCAACCTAAGGTAGCAAACGTACCGGGTGGAGCGATGGCGAAGAAGAATAAATTTGCTGATAGCTTACAAACCATTTTAATACCTCTAGGTTCTTGTTAGAAAATAAACAGAATGCCAAAATTCTCTCTCAAGCCCTCTCTCTCTCGCTCATACGCAAATAATGAGTCAATCATCCAAAGAAATTCCACAGATTTTTCTTTTTTGATTTAAAAGCAGCATCGAAACATTCGAAGAGAGTAGACCGTCAATAGTACAGGTTGATCATGAATATCCGTGCAATCATTTTAAACTGTTTGTATAACGACATCGAAGCCATTTCGTCTTCCAGTTACAATTCTAGATATTGTGTAGAAAGAAAATTAGTTTCTGGCTCTCTTCCCCCCCCCCCGTAACTAATAATGTATGCATTAAAATAGACTAATTTTTTACATAACGTGCTCTTGCAGAAAATTAGTTTCCTTTTAACAGACAAAACATACCATTCTTTGAAATCAAAAGCAAAATTATTTTCGTTCTCAAGAACCGTGAGAGCTTCTTTCTGACAATGTGCTATATTTCGTTGGGAATTTGCGTATAGAAAATGATTTGCATCACTACTCAATAATCTCCAGATATAAAGTGGCATGTCCAGACGGATGGATTACTTCAATGATCACTGAATTTGAAACAAACAGATCGCAACTCCCATGTGGAGAGGATTTTGATTGTTTCTGAAGTCAACTATTTTGGAACAAACAGCCACCTTATATTGCCTTTTGCAATATGATAAAAAGCATCACAGAAAGGTGTAGAATCAGCTATTTCGTTGATTAAAATAATTTATATTAAGTGACTAAATAAAAGAGGACTAAGGAAATTACGCGTGCAATCAATTTGGTTAAACTGATTTTAATAATAGTTGCAAATACAAAGTAAATATTTCTCACATAGTATTAATAATCCTGCAAATATCACTTGTTTGGAAATGTGTTAATCAGAATAAGAAACTGTCTTTCACTTTCTCTATTCTCTAGAATTACTTCCTAAAATACGTTTTTAAAAATCAATTTGAACATATTTCTCATCCGAATATAAATATATAGTGAGACTATAACCCTTGCTGGACATCTTATATAATATTTAATTCTAAGCAGTTTATAACATTACCATGAGGGGCAGCTCGTGCATAGGCACTGCGGAACTGCAACCCTCCCAAGTTTTCTCGCTATATAAATATATTTATTAATTTATTTATATTTGCTTGTAATATTTAATTTTATCATCAACAATCCTATACAATTCTCTTGTTTTGTATAAAAAAATAATAAAAATCCAATCTTGTAGCACTTAGGAGGGCGAAGGACGCTAACAGCACTGTGTTTTCTACAGTGTCATATTGCTACGCGCGCAAGCATATGTCATAGTGAGATGCGAGCTTTTAGCGTAATGCGGCACTGTCCGTCGCGCAGTTCCACTGTTGTTTATATGCAGTTTGCGCCAGTAGTAGAGTGTTCGTAGTGCTTATCGTGTTTACTCCGTCTCTTTAAATATTCGGACATTACAATTAAATCCTTTAATTGTAATGTCCAAAAATTGTAAATCCATTCCTTTAATTGTAATTAAAGGAATGGATTTTATTTTTAAGTAATTTTGAATTATACTAAACTGTATAATTTTATCGATAATAGACAATCTTTTTTCATGTTTATTTATTTTTTAATTTTTACCATAATTTTGATATTTTATCCAAACACGTATACACTGTACTTACAGTGTGTATGTATATTTCGAAAGTGGCAGCACCCCCACGATTTCAAGCCACGACCTGCCACTGGTTATCATTGTAATGCATCATATAGTGAGAAGCATTACTAAGCAGAATTAAGAATATTAGTCAATATTAAATTAATGTACTTTTTGTAATATGCCTTTTACTGAAACACACGAAAACTCGAGGGCAGTTTACTCTATCGTCTTAGAACTTCTAATTGATCTTTAATCAGAAAATTTATGTGACTACTCCTCAATCCTAAATGGGAGTAGTCACAAAAGATTCGTTTTTTATCCCGTTTAATACAAAATATTCACAAAATAATTATGAAAGAATGCAGTCGGTATTCTGCCACACACACACACACACACACACACACACACACACACACACACACACACACACACACACACACACACACAGAGTAACGAAATTGGCAGGTGGCCTCATTCTTTATAGGGTGTGTTTTTCAGAGGACTGACGTCACGGAAACTACAAAGTTCTTTCCCTAAGAAAGGTTGATGAAAATACTAATTCTGGAAATATTCAGAAGATTGATGGTGCATGGAAAATAATCAGCAGCGCACACTGATTTCCATGTAGCAACGATTACTTTTTAGCCATTTAAAACAAGCAGCGATGGCAAGAGGGAAACAACTAACTCACGCATCTCTCTCCAACGCTAACCCAAAACTTTAAATAATTCTGTTAGGATAAATGATGATCCAGTTGTTCAAGGCAGCTGAATGCTGAAATAATTCTGTAAATTGTGTCTGATGACACTCCACCCATTATACATACGTAAATGGAAGAAATTATTACGCGAAGTCGTTATCCCCCTACTGATAAAGACGGTTAGCTTTAGCTAAGACTTTCTCGAATCTCTAGAAACGCAAGAAAGAGTTCAGAATATTCAAATCATCTAAGTGATGTAGAACATGTTATGTTTCTCGTTCTACGGATGTTTAATCAAAAATTAAATTAAGGCCTGATAACTTAGCTTTTTATAACCTAATTTTTGATAATGAATAGGAATGTTAATCCTATGCAACAACTGGCTCATCCGATATTTCAAGCGATAAAACCCTTTTCACCGCATAGATCGTGAATACTCTTTGGAGAAGACCTGAGTTCGAATCTCATCTAAGAAATCTCATAAGACGGAGGTACTGGCATTCGAATCTCATCTCATCTAAGACGGAGGTACTGGCATTCGAATCTCATCTCATCTAAGACGGAGGTACTGGCAGGGTTTTATCCTCCCATGAAACATGCAAAATGGCCAAGAAAGACGCACGCAATTAACAAACGTGATACGCTGGCTTCATAGCCCGAGCTATTTCGGTCGTAGCAACCTTACTTCGAACAGGAGTGTTAGCAGGAAACTGGCTGACATGCCCTCGGTACAAAAGCTTGGTTCTTAGCGGTCAAGGCGGAATTCAAACCCAGCTAATTTAAAAACCAAAGAGCTTTGTCTTTCCAACTATATGCTATAGAGCAGCTGGAACTGGGAATTTTTCAACTATCAATAAGTAACATGTTGCATTACAGTACAACAGAACTGAAATACATTTATTTATATCGCATTTAACAAGTCTTCTTGACTGGGTTAAGGTACAGTCAGAAATGGAACCAAATCCCAAACAAACTGATGCGCTTCCACACCACAGATATCTTCAAATCAAAGCACTTGAGAAAAACTATGAATGTCCTTAAGTATTCACAGGAGTAAGTAATTAATAACAATTAATATTATATTTATTAATCATCTGTCGTTTGGAACCCTCACCTCCATCACTTCCAAGTAGATACTCGATCAATCGTACTTTAGTACGGTTCCAGGTACAATAAATAAAATTTTGATGTACGATACAGAGGATAACATAACTAAAATACGTAACAGTGGATAACATAACTAAAATACGGACTTTTTGAAATTTGATAAAACGATGAGCAAAAATTTTAAGTAACTCTTCTTATCACATTATCAAGCGCTTTATCCCAAGCATTTTGTTTCGTAATGGCGGTAATGAATTTTTTTGTTTTAAGGAAAATTAATTAACACTGTCAAATAAAGCAGGTGGGTTGACTTGGCTGGAATTACGACAGAAACAAGACTATAACGCCAGTGTTGTGTGAATGGCGCATGTTCTCCAGACCGTAAATAAAGCGGTCAGTTCAACATTTCCGCATACTTCTTACTGGCGTTTCAAAACATGCACAAAGCATATTACCTTTCGCAAAAGCTGTCAAGCAATTTCGATTCTAGTTTTAATGACAATTTAAATCCTGTCTATGTATTTATGCACACACATCGCTGAATGCTGGTTAGGTTAAAGCTGAATAAGTTCAGTATTTTGACTAGATTTATCGAAACTTAGCCAATTTAAACAGGACTGATTTAACTTCGATATTTTAAAGTGTCTGCACCCACTATTAACGAGCTGCTATCTTTCATTATTGCTTCATTCATTCAGATTTTCTTGAAATATTATATGCAATAATTTCTAAAATTTCTTGAAAGATTTCAATTATCGTTTGAAGTGGTGGACACATTAAATTTAGTTAGGCAAGCACCTATATATAATTCCCTTAAATAATTTCCATATTGTTAAACAAACTACACATGTTAAAATGTCCAGGAAAATAACATTCCAGATTTTTTCGGTTAATTGTTTTTTCGTGGAATTGTCTCTCGATTAACTGTTTTTTCGATGAATTTTCATGGAAACCCCAGAATGCTTACTTTTGACTCGGACTCCCAGGTCTACAGTATCACTAACTTCCATTTTCCTAACTCCATGAATTGGAGTTAATGAACACTGTAAAATAGAGCATTCCATGACATTTGCAGCATTAAAAGTGAAGACCCTATTACAGAGATGCCACTTGTTTCTGCGGTATTTTCCCTTTTTACCTACGACTTTAAGTTAGAAAGATCATTTATGAATACCTACAACCTGTTACAACAGTCAAGACCTCGAATGTGAAGTGTCACTGATTTTAAACAGCGATCTTCCGTAGACAAGCAGAGCTCTTAAAGAATAAGGCTTACTTCCCACTACTTTAACATAAATAAATGCTATTTTAAGTTGGCTGAGTTGTTTTGGATTAGCGCAAATGTCACAACTCGGGAAATGATGCCCGTGTATGTTTTCATTTGTAAATTGCGTACTGGAACTATTAACAGTAAAGTGAAGAGCAGCAGGATGTCACCGTTAGATGACACTGGAAAGGACTTAACAGTTCGTTCTGGGAATATGCACAGAGCTCTAGCTGTCACGTCATAAAGCATACAGCTGGAGCTGTATGTTTAAAACTCGCTAACCTAATTGTAACAAAAGCCAAAGAGAAATGCGTTCAGTTACAGTCTCCGGGTGGGACAGCGAGTGACAAGAAACATTAAGAAAGAAAAATAATAAAGAATATGAAATAAAATTAGAGAAAACAGTGGGAGAAAAGAAATGGAAGGGAGTTGCTGCATTCCGAAGGCAGGTAGACATGTCGGTTAGACAGAAAACGTGCGTTGTGTGTGTGTGTGTACATATGTCTAGCCGTAGACTAGACTAAATGGCAAGTTGCAGGCTGTCATTGGAGAGAGTGTGAGTGAGGGAAAAATCCATTATCTCTCTTAGGCCGTGTATTATCAAAATGCATATGTAATGGCAGACAGGCAGGAAATATCTGTGGACGGATATGCGGAGGGGGTTGTAAGCCAAGTTTAACTTCGAAGCATTTCCTGAAACGTGCAGATCTTTTAAAGCATCTTCTACTCGTCCACCCACTACAGCAGCGTACGAAAGGGGTCGTTCTTCTGGATTTTGAAGACATTCCAGAACATAAAAACCAAAGGCCAAAGTAGCAACACATCTGTTGCGTACCACGTTCGTGTCCACCATCTTTGACTTCTTCGATAAGTGGCCAAATTCCAACAGTAAAAAAATTTTTTTCTTTACGTCCCCCCCCCAGTCTCTTTGAAACAAAAGCACGATGGAATGACGAGATAAAACAACGCATCGGTAATGAAAGCAACTTCTCAAGAAGGCGGATTTCTCTCCTTGCATTTTCTCTTCTGCAATCACGCGTAACATATCAATTCTATAGTTCATCAATAATCCTCTGCCGACAAGCGAACCCACTAATAATAAGTCACACCCAACTTACTTTATGTATCACACCGAATTGAGCGGACTAGTGCTCGTAGCTCGTGACCACAATCCTCCCCAATCCCCCCCCCCTCAAGTGTATAGCCTCGAGGCGCGAGCGCAATTGTAAATCATGAAGGAAAGACAGCGTATCAACTCGTTATCCCCAAATGTATATTATTAGAGAAATGAAGAGTAGCTTCCACGTAGCCCACAATTACATTTCTAACATTTCTATCTGACACGTGGCAATTCGCCAGTCGCAAAACGAAAGGAGAGGGAAGGGACGCAAATAATAAGATGAAGATACAAATGACTACATCAACCTTTAGAGACGTCATCTGCATCCGAAGTGCTAGCATCGCTGGTCTGAAAAGTTAAAGCCTGCAATTACTGTGTGTGATACTTGCAGATGGATGAAGGATGGAGAGATAGATAGATCTAGTCCACCCCGTATGTCTCTGATGTTGCACTAAGGGTGAGGGTACGTGGGGGGAGGGGGGGGGGCATGAATACTTCGTGAACCGAAGACTATCGGCTGCCAGTCTTACATGACTGCCGATCCCCACCTTAACATATATCAAGGTGGGGCCACGGTTTTAAAAGCGCACGTGCGACTTAATTACCATGACCGCAAACATGAATATCTACGTAAAAAACTGGAGTACAAGACAAAAAAAAAAAAAAAAATACTGCCTGAAGACATCAAACGTATACATGTACAAACATATACGCTTGCCATGCATTAGAAAATATATGCATGGCAAGAAAAGGCTAGATGATTTTACGGGAAATAGTTTAGTTATTACATAAATGATAATTCATCTGCTTTATGGTTGGTCGGGTGGATAGCCTCTCCACTCTTCAACACTTATCTTCAGCACTTATGGTTACTTATCTTAGTATTCATTCATAAGTTAGTAGCCTTTTTAACTTTAGTCGCAAGATAAGGCATGATTAATGAAACCGTAAAAAGTATAGAACTGTATATCGAACTGGATTTTGAATTGGTTTTCGTTTCAAGATAATTTTTAACTCAAGTGCTAAACAGAAAAAAAAATGCAGGATTTATAAACGTTTACCAGGATTCATGGGTACTGGTAAACAGAGAAAACTGAGTCGGATTCGCGCATATGTGGATGGACACTTAGATACTCTCTCACTTAAGTGTTCTGAGTGAGACAATAAGTCAAAAAAGATTACATTTTCGTAAATTACAATAATGTCAGTTGCTGCCATCTATCAGCAGAAAATTCAAACAAGCATTATATATGATAAATGACTGACGAAAACATTTGGAAAGATATATGTTTTATATCAGTACCAAACGCTGCATATTTTGGCTGGCCTGGGTGGTAGAGAGGACATCACCTCTAGGTTAGCGACCAGTCAATCAGTTCCTCACGTCACTGACAGGAATCGAACCAAGGTCTTTCTGACCAAAGGGCTTCGTCGATACTGACTGACGCTGGGGAAAATTGCCGCGTCCTGGATCAATGCGATCATCGCAGAATTTCCATAATCGCTGTACAGTAAACACCAACAAATGAAGAGTATGTTAATATGTATTAGCATGATGTGTAATGAAGTGCATCAATATAAATATATATACATATATACATGAATGAAATATAAGGTGCCTTTAAATGTGCTCTTATCTCCGTGCTTTTAGGCAGTTCAACAGTCTTGATGGAAAACACGACTACAGTTGCAGAATGCCGAAACGAATGCACCAAAGTCCCAGAATTTTCGCCAATTATAGAAATTATTTATAATTAAAATATGGTCTGGGATTTATATACCTTCATCTTACGTGTTAGTTACGTATTAATCTTAATATCCGGTAATGGGCAAGTGACTTGGCTTCATAGAAACCTACGATAGGGCCGTTAAATATATGTACACAGCCTGCTTATGCCTCTCAACTATGTGTATTCAATGGTAATTTATCTGTCTTGCAGGATAATAAACACGAGTTTCCAAAAGACGTTGTGGAGGATATTTTATAAAATATTTTCATAACTAAATTTATAATCAAATTATCAGTGACTACTTGAGGATTGCTAAAACAGCTTTTCGAGTAACTGTGACAGATTTTCAAAACTATCCTGCACGACTTTAAGCTTTCTTTCTAAAACTCCATAAAGGTTGGTGTATACAAGTGACGTTTTAGCTTGTAAGTCTCATGCTGTCAGCTGCTAATATATCAAGGCATATCACACGAAAGTATCAGAAATTACTGTGGAACCGAGCGATATAAATGATTGATTAAAGTTTCTCACTTTAATTAGAAAATTAATTGGAAATGTACTACTAGTACTTCGAATTATATTCTCTCTTACGCAAAATTCTAATGAAATGTAATATTTAGATAAACTTCGCGTGATCTCTTGGAAAAGCGGCGTCTTAAACTACGTAAAAAAAAAAAAATTCGGACTCCCTCGAAGTTCCAGAGAGTTGTGAGTTTTTTTTACATAGGAAGTTTGGGAGTCTACAAATCTATCAATTCATCTTCATCTGTTCAAGAGATTGAACAGATGAAGGTGCTGGAAGACTAAAGTGTATAAACTGGACACGCGTGTCCAATTCTGGTACAGTTTTGCTGATAGAATGCTTGATGATGTCAATATTCACTCAAACACTGCATCGAAACATCAAGTTAGGAAAGGTATACCCAACGCATGATATAGTGCACTTGTGATATTAAGATCTTACTTAACGACTGTTATTTAATAATATTTATTTAATTTTATTTAATAATTTACTGCTATTTAATAATAGATATAAAAAATACTATTGCTTGCATATCATGATTTTTTAAATTGCAGTTTATTTAATTCTGAAATATTTCAGGCGGTATCGGATGACGAAACCAATCTGGTTAAATCACGAATTCTGTCTTCAAAATTTGCAGTAATGCCAAATTTAAAAATTCCGTGGCATGTGTAAGAATTAAATAATTTTCTTTATACTGTACTCGCAAACAATGCCAAATAAAATGAACACAAACGAACACAACATACTCAACCAGAAAACGTCTTTTTAACTCACAAAAACTATTATTTCCCAAACTCAAAAATAAATCATTCAAGTTACGAATATTCGTGTTATAGAATTCTCGTACTCTCTTGTGTATTTGTGTCTCTGGAAAGGAAGCAAATAAACCCCACCATCATGTACAAATCGACCACACACAGCATGCGCCGTGCGAGATATTTCTGAACCACATTTTTTGAAATTGTGAATACATACAAATGACTGGTTCTAGATCTCTCTTGGTAGCCATCTAAACGTCTGTTGGAATGCGAAACATCTGTGCAAAAAATAGCAGAAACAGACAGTTATCAAATCGAAATGGAGGGAAAATAGGATGTTATTCGTTCGGTCATTTTTCATCGGCTTCAGTACTGACAACAGTTGGATAACACCGTATCCTGCGCGATTTTATATGTTGTTCTCTGTAAGAATAAAATAACCAGCCTTGAAAATTGTGAAATGTTTCATACACTAACCTTGAATGGCATATACTAGTATATTTAATATTCTGCAACAGTCGAACTCTCTTTGTTTTGTAATTTACGATGTTGTTTTAAGTCGAAGCAGCGAGATATTCTCAATTTACTAGGAGAATAACTGTCGTAAGTCCAAGAGAAAGTGATTGATCAAAATATTGAAGGGTTAAGTGCAGGTAAATAGGTATATCTGTATATACCTATTTACCTGTTGTATTATTTCGTGTTGCTTTGGTGCGAAATTATATGTTTACAAGCTGGTGGAAAACTGATCTTATACTGTATAAAGGTCAATGATGGCTGCAGTGGTACTGATCGGATTACTGTTCGGTAACGTAGTATTAATTTAAGGTTAGTAGAAAGACAAAAAAACAAAACGCAACAGTTGGGATAGAAAGGGTGATCAGAAATTTAGGAAAAAGACCAGGATCATGCAATGATTTTAAAGATAGTTTAGTTTTAACCAAAAGAAACAAAGAACTAGTGTTAGTATTTAAAAAATATAAAAGTTGTTGCTTTTTTTTTTTTGGTCGCGTGATTTGCCACTGGTAGATCTCATATCAAAAAACCCATCATCATCATCATCATCAATTTCGCGTACCCTTAAGCGGTTTTCAAGCTACATGATCAAGTTTACATACTTGTGAGCACACGAATATTGTGATATCTAAGATTTCGTGCTTCTAAGGTACTTCTGGTTGAATCAATCCACCTAAACTTTGGCCATCCTTTGGATCTCTTTCTTGGTATCTAACACCTGTTTTGCCTCACAGATTCCACTTAAAAAAAAACAACAAATTTTATATTTTTGCTGGTTTGTGGTTTAGAATTAACTTCCTCAGCGGTTTTATTTTGTTCCATATTAGTCAGTAGTTTGTAAAATCGCAACGGAAACGCAATTAGAACATCTGAGACAATTGTAAAGGAGATTAAGAGATAGAAACCTGATGGTGAAAGAAACAAAAAGCAGTGAGGAAAACTGAAAACTAAGATATGAGTAAAAGAGACAGAACCAAATGTTTAGAAAGACGTATTCTCCCGTCAGCGGATTCTCTCAACCAGAATTCAGGATTCCCCAAGATATAGCAGAATATCACACACTAAACTCTACAGCTTCGGTTGCCATGAAGAACTAATACGTACATGCCAAATAATAGTGGATCAGTAGAACGCTGTGATAATAAATACCAATATTATGTGCAGGCAGTTTGCTCCCTTAAAAATCTGCTGCGGCATAAATGTCTCGTATCCCTGCAGCTTAATCTGCTGAAGGCGCTGATGTTTGAACTAAGACCCTTGTTGCGGTGCTGTTCAAAATGATAATAATAAATATAAAAATTCTCAACGTTATTTTAATCTTATCTACAATTCTTAGTTTCTTATGTTACACTCTATGGAAAAGAAAATTGAGTATCCACATGCATCACGCCATACTATAGCGATATGGTTTGAGAAAATGGAAGTACGAAGGTCAGACCGACTAGCACACAGAATCGATATGAAGTATCCAAAGCACTATTGGGATATATCAGAATGCAGGTCGAAGGTGAGGCTACATACTCAACGTCACCGTAGGAAACAAATGCAATACTGATGCACGAAATGGGTTTAAAATGCCTGTGTCATCAACATTTAAGAGAAAGTCCACACAGGAGAATAACATCTGCAGTCACAGAGAAAGGTGAACCAACTGCTGCGTGTGTGTGTGTGTGTGTGTGTGTGTGTGTGTGTGTGTGTGTGTGTGTGTGTGTGTGTGTGTGTGTGTGTGTGTGTGTTAGAATGAAAATTCTAAGTGTACGTTAAAGTTTTGCAATGCAGTGTATTTTTCTATACTAAAATATAATTTTTACGGTAAAACTTAAATAGGTTATGTTTTGTTATTATGTGGTATTCACCAATTTCCTTGAGGCTGTTCATACTCTCTATATGGTCATGTTCTCAGCAGTCGCATGTGCCAACCTGCTCTTACAGCAGGGTTGGCACACGTACACAAAACAGCAACTCTAAAAAAGGATAAATCAAACTCAAAGGAATGCCAAATTTCTTTACATATTAATGTATCACTACTATTGTTCTTTACTGTTTTGACAGCACTCAATAAAACATCTGGAGAGGTTCGCTTTTATATTTTTTTATATTAAAAAGTTGGAAAAACATAAAAGGAACAAAAATACAAAGTTTAGAAGACAAAAGTGAACAAATACACAGCAAAGTGTGCGTGCGTGTGTGTGTGTGTGTGTGTGTGATCACTTGAGAGCAGGAGTCAAAAATCACGCTGGTTCAAAATCTGAAAGAACCTAAACACTTGCATAACACTAAATTAACGACAAAAAAACCTTGTAAATACAACATCGATATGCTCAGGTTTTCAATGAAGATTGTTCACATTCAAAGGCAAAAGATTCACACGACTCGCCTTCTTCAAAAGCGACACTTCGCTGTACCATTAGCTTTTAAAATGACCATCGATAAATCACAGCGCCAGATATTTGACAAGCTGGCATTTCAGGTTGGTTGTAAAGAGTTTTTTTTTGACTGAAGTGAGACAAATGGTTATCGCTAAACCTCGAGTGCTTAATTATCTTGTTCAAAAGCAATCTAAAAGGCCTGGCAGTAACACATAAAGAAACATCGTAATTAATTTCCAACGGACACATTTTATCCTTGACTTTTAAAGCATACAATATTGTCATAATAACGAAGTTAAAAAAAAAAAAACGGCACACAGCAACAAGGACATCTTTCATGAACAATGAAAGGTTCTCTAAAAAGCATCATATTATTTTTATTTCTTTACAGCTATACAAATAATAAAGCTTAGCAAAATTTGAATGCTAGGTTAACACTTTTGGCTATTCTTACCACCATACTAATTTGCCAGTTCATGAGGTACGTCCAAGTCCATGGGATCCAGCGCTAGTATCTGTATAACGTAACAGATACTGGTGTAATGTTGTACACAATTCAAAGCAATAACAGGTAAACTGTGCCACGTGATTTTAAGCGCACTGTGTAGTCGAGGTCGGATATAGGTGTTGCGGGTTACCGTCCTACTGGGATGTTCAGAAAGTATCCGAAATGGTTCACAGTTTGATGTAACTTAACTGATGGAAAATTGCAATCGGTCAAATGCAGCATATGAGTGCAAAGCAGTGACTCGTACACGGTCAAGAGGAGGGGAAATATGATAGAAGCAGCAAATCTGACCCAATTTCAATCCCATTAACTTAAAGCAGTTATGGGATAGAGTTAGAGTGGGTCAGTCCAGGAACACAGTCACTCAAACACATGAGGCTTGGAAAAAATATCGCGTGGTAGTAAGACAAATCTCGTTTCCAGTGTTCTACGGTAAGACCAAGGCAGACAGAGTGACAACAGCGTGACTCACAGACCAGCACAATCAACACTGCGAGCTGCTAGAGGGGGAAGTTTTCTTGATACATATTAGATGCCCTCGATAGATTGGAGTGACACTGAAGGCTAGCGCATCTTCGAACTTGTTTCCGGTCATGTGAATGCCAAGAGGTCGACTGATCATCCTTCTTTTGATCAGTATTCAGATAACTCAACTGAACATCTGTGGGATGACGAGGAAGATGTTTGCAGCAGGGATGAGACGTAGTCTCCAATTAGAGGCAACTGAGGAGCGCGACCGAGTCTGCATTAGTGTACCCCCTTCAGAAGGGGAACTTCAAATAGTTTTTGTTTACTAATGGAGTTATATGGAATGAAGTTTATATTTTCCGTTTATATTTTGAAAAAAGTTTATTTTTCCGAGTGTCAATGGAAAAACACATCATCTGTTTTTCCACTGACACTCAGAAAATACAAACTTTTCTTTTTTGTAGATGCACTATCCTGGGATTAAAGGAGTGAGAAAAAAAGATTAAGAAAGAACATCGGATAGGAGAATAAAAGTTGCATCCCCACTCGTATGTACATAAAACTAGCAGGTAGGACCAGGAAATGTAGTAAATTAAACAAATAAACAATAAATCTATTAAATTTCACTACTTAGCAAAAGTTTGAAGTTCTTCTGTCAATAGTGTCTATGTTTCATATATTTATGTCATTTATCATCATCATCATCAATTTCCTGACATGTATCCCCAAGGGGTGTTCAGGTTACTATGACAGCACTACATGATTAATATTACATTATTCTTAATCTCCCATGAACAATTTTCCTCCAAATAGTATATAATAATTTTCTTTTTTAATCATTTCTTCAGCAGGTTTTCAAGTTACCCGATCTTTGGAACAGGCAGAGCGGTGTTTCTTCCATCCTCCCAGAAACTCATGTTTTAATCCCACAGCTAAAACATAGACTGTAAAATAGAACTCTATTTCAGACATAAATATATACCTGTTACGATTTCTGGCCACGAGATGGCAGCAGTTGTACTCTTTCGCCTGAAGGTCTTGATTCTCTGATATCTCTTGAGTTCATCTGACTATGAAAGCTGAAAGTTGGAGACCGGATGCCCAGTGATCTTCAAAAAATTAGTTGGGAGCTCCGCCTACTCCCTTTAGGGAACAATAAAAAATGCTTTACAGGATTTAGTTATTTATATTTGAAACGGATTCGGATAATTTGTGTTCAACCTGCATATTATTCATTTTTTTCAGAACAGAAAAATCTTTTCCGTCATTTTTTTGCATCGTCAACCAGTAGTGATGCGATATTAGGATTTGTTTTATGATTAACATTGTTTTCAAGATGTTACAAAGCCAATACCACCAGTAATATTCATGATTATTTTGTACTTCATAAGACTGCATCGCAAAGTACTTCATATTATCTCAAGAACCATTTTTCACCAAACCTCCATTATTAACGTATCATCTTTTGTACCATGTTACCTACCAGAATTACTACTTTATTGCATTTATTATTATTTTAAAAGAACCTCAGAAACTTCTATTATAAATGCTGTTTCAAATTTTTATTCCTAAAGAAACTTCTTTTTAATGCATGAGCCTTACTATATTTTAAAATAAGATTTGTACTCCTCGCTCTATCTCGAGTTCGCTTCTTTCAACAGTAGGTTTTTTTCCTTCCCTAGTCGGCTAAAATTTGCTTCAGATCCAGTAATTTATTGACTGTGTGTATTTATCTAATGCTTTAGTTTTCATTCCATCCAGCTTCGCTCTGCAATTTATTGTTCTTAATGTTGTCATTTCTCCTATTTCGTTTTTTTTTTTTTTTCTTTTCCTGGGATTTCTTGTCTCTAAGGTGGTATAAGTCAATAGAAGAGACGATACAAGAAGTGAATTCTTGCTGTTCACAAAATCGAATGTTTGTCTTTACCAGCAAGCCTATTATTTCGTGTGTGTTTTTTTCCGGTCCTTATTTCTGATTATTTTTTTCATTCCCGATATTTTATTTTCAATATTTATTCTATGATGCTTCTTTCTATTTCTCATTTGTATGTCAGCGTTTTTCTCTTTATAAATAATCAAATGTTAAATGTCTTCAGAATTCGACAATTTATATTAAAAAAAAAAATCCTTGCGTCTCTCTCTCTCTCTCTCTCTCTCTCACACACACACACACACACACACGCACGCACACCAGAACATAGTAACTCGGTCTGTATCGATCTTCCTGATATTTGGGTTTTTTTATCCCACCAAACAAGCCAGAAGAACACGCGCAATTTACAGCATAGCAGAAAGTGCCGGTAGGAATAACTGCCCTATTATAAGCAGTAAGCAGGCTTCTAATAAGTCTAGTTACTGGGCCGTAATAGACCACTTAGACTAACACGAAAGACAGGACAGAACAAATATCACACTTCCATTATCTGATGCCTATTCTTTCACCAATATTGATTTAACACTACAGAATGAATACTTGCAAAAGTTATTAAGATTTAGATAATTTTCATCAGTCAGTATAAGACCTGAAGTGGCATGTAAAAATATCACAACTGGTCTCTAAAGTAAGAGTCTGGGTTATCAAACTATCTACCCGCGTTACCAATATGTTGTTTTATGATAATCCGAACAACAAACAGGAATCAATGATATATTGCAAGGTTTCGAAGGACGAGGCGATCTTCTACTTACTTTCTGATTACGCTTCACACTATTGGGGGAAATGCCGAGCCGAATGGAGCTAACGGAAGTAACATCTCACTGACCTCACAGGCAGAATTCAGATTACTATTCGAACCTTCCAGCGCTTTGCAAACGACAGAGAAAACTCCCCATTAAACAGCTGACATTGTAAACAAACAGGAAATATGGCCCAGGAGCACTATCGCGAAATTACCTTCGCGCAACAGGCTATCGCAGACGGCCAATTAACTGTCAACAACGGATGGATGGCCTAATAATCTCCATTCTGGGAAATGCTCAATACGGTACAAACAACGAATCTATATTCTAATACATTATTAATAATATATTATGGTGGAAGGTACAAATGTTAATTAGGCCTTGTCCAATAATTATATAACACGGTTTGCCCGTCCTCTTCTATCATAAAGTGTCACATATAAGATAACGAACACTCGTGCTGGCCAAAAAAGGTTGACTACCCTTTTCAACAACGCTTACATAATTCATGGACTAGACCTAATCCGAATGCACTATAAGTTTCAGAATCTATAAACGAGTTAATGCTGTGTGTGCGTGTGTATCGGGGAGTAAGATTCAAGGGAGACGGGAAAAATCTGTCAATGTTTTTTTTTTTTTTTAAACAGCTGGTGACCTCGGTCGCTAATAAATACTTCATGGTGAAGGCTGTTCTAGAGAACAGAGGTGGATGGAATGAATGACGAATCAGAGAAGCAGGTTATTAGTTTGAATATAAATGAATGTCAGGCAGCAACTGCTCGTGTTATTGTAAGATTAGCAGAAATGGGTGGAGAAATTATGAATGCTAAGTTCTGTACGACTGCACCCATCAAGAAAACCCTGTGTAATTGTGCAGAAGCAAAAACAAAACCGTCTATTTGTGAGATAATGTTTGGAGGAAGTCTATCATCCTGTCCATAGTTTTACTGATGATAGGCTTCCTCTATTATCTCATAAACAATGGTTTGTTTTTGCTTCTGCGCAAAAGGGAGGGGGGGGGATAAGTAAGTGACATCACAGAGCCGTGTGGCAATCCTGCATTGGCAGAAAACTTTGAAGAAAACTTAGAAAACTGTTTGGCATTAGTAAGCCTACTCGTTAATCAATGCTCTCACAGCAGCTACTTTGTTCGACGATTCCAACAAACCAGCTGTTCAGCCAAACACGGATTCCATTTGAACATGGGATTCATGTTTGATTCATCTTACTCCAGCATTAAATGAAGCACATTTAAGAACATCCTGATTTAAATACTACAGTACAATTAAATTTATATTCTCTGTAATTCTACCAGCTATTCTTGAATTCTTTCACGTCATCGTTGTTTTAACCTTCGTTTCCAGGTTATTACCCTTCCGAATATTTTTCACCCTAAGCCAGTTCAACTAGCACTACTTGGAACGGACTAACAGGTTAGAATTATCCCTTCTGCAATATAAACGCTGAATATTAATATATTGACGTCTCCTATGTACGTTACTAAATCCATCCACGGAAGCAATATTTTCACGGAATAGCAAACGTAACGAAAAATTAACCGAATTCAGAAATCAATAAAACATTCTCTTTATAAACTATGCATTCACGGCATCTTGCAATTTTCAGACATTTAAAACTGATTACCCATAATCCTCTTCTTCGCCTTTATATAAAAAGACTTCAGATGGAACTTTTTATCCCATATGAAAACTGAATAATTTATTAGCGGTGAATTCATCGAAATGAAACGTGCTACGTCAAAAGCATATTATCAGTATAAATCGAAATTGGGCTTTTTTCTTTCTTAATTTTGAAATAATGTTTATCTAGCTTGCCTACGAAAGCACCTTGATTGTGTTCCTGTAAACAACGAAAAATTATAAGCCGGCAAATTATAAATAAGAATTTGAACCCTTTGTTGAATATATTCATTAATCAAATGAAAATAATAAACTGTCAAATAAACGGCATCGAACCGTTAGGAAAAATCTGAACAATGGAAAATCACACACACACACACACAGAAAGGAAGGAAGAAAATGAAAAAGGTGCCATCTTTTTCCACTTCCTTTGGAAGTTGAGACGCCTCATTAGCATTATTTGTCGAAACTAGTTGAGAGTAACGTGACTTATCAAAAAGCCACTAAAACACACCTTTCTTACTTCATTATTGAGAAGCCTTCCGAACGAACGGTTCTCTGTTAAATAAACATCGACGCCACACATTACGGCTTCGCTTTAATGCTTTTTTGAAAACGGGAGTAATTAATTTCACCCACACGCACCTTTCGATCCCCCCCCCCCTCCCATTTCTTCCTCTCTCTAGAGACCTGCTTTAGTCTAAATACCGAGATAATTAACATTTTCGCTTGATCAACCCAGAGTGGTCATAAATAATGAAAGTTTTTCGTCCCTCTCGCAAAGAAACTAATTCAGCGTGTGTGTGTGTGTGTGTGTGTGTGTGTGTGGCGCCCGTTCACGAAGCCCATCGCAGCCTCGCAGTTGGGCGACTGAAAACTAATTCGACTAAACAATCATTAGGGAAGAAGCATCTCATAATGTGGCAGGCATGTAGAGCGGGATCATGTGACGGAGTATTTTCTTTGCGTCGGCAGTAGTGATTATATCGTAATTGCAAAAGGATCATGGATAAAGAACGATGAGGGATCCCCAAACGGGCAGTGAAGATTTCAAAGATGTCCCTTGTGGGAAGGAACAACATTAAGTTAAAAAAGAAAGCGAGAGACAGAGAGAATAATTTATGAAATCAAAAGAGACCAATTTTTTGTTGTGTAGCAACATACAGTAGAGAGAGAGAGAGATGGCAAAGAAATCGAGTCCGTAGAAAACACCATGACGGCGGATTGATACGCCACTCTAGGGAATCACAGCTAATTCATCCACCAACTGGTTACCGACGCGTAAATGCATGTGTTTGCAGTGTCCCAGTATATAATGAAAAAAAAAGGAGGGGTTAGGGAGGGTGCAAAAGATGAATGCACATACTTTGTTGCACATACTCCAGGAATAGAAATCCTGACGGACAATTCCATTTCTAACATTGATTACAAGGCAACAGGGGATTCAGATAACCACTAAGAATCACGATGTCTTGTGATACTAACCGAACTACTATCATTGCTTCCACATTCTGACAATTTAACTTCGTTAACAGAAGATTTTATTTTTTATTTTTTCCCTTCCATCTGATTACACAGGTTCTTGACCTGTTTCATGCACTAAGAAAATTCTACACGAGTCCTAATCATTGGTTAGTGGAAACCAAATGGAATAAAACGTGGCTGTTCTGCACACGACACGACATAGTAATAGCTAACCAGTTTTTTCGACTATTAACATTACTGGCACAAAGCCAGCTTGATTGTTTAATAATGACACTGAATAAAGCCGATCGTTTCGTATGCATGGCTAGACAAAGATGTTTGCTTCCAAAAATCTACGCACATTAAGAAGCATTTAACTTGAGATCGAAGTAAGATTTCTTCATAATAGTGAATGCGGCACGGGATCATCTATCTGTTAGTGATCGCTAACAACCGTGCCCATGCTCAACGAAGGCATTGAAAGAAGTGTCGCTGTTCGTTTTATTGTTCAGTGTTTGAATTTCAACTTTCAAATCACCGAATCTTAGTGACAGAGTGCAAAGCGCAATAGTGCGTGTATAACTGGCATCCATCACATCCATAAAGTTTACACGAAAGAGGTGCTGAGTGCTGACCAGCTGTATCCTTTATCGAATGTCACAGTTGGCAATTCTCTCCCTCTTTCCCAGACCGCTGCTGCCGCTGCTAGCGAGGAGTGAGTACACCAGACCCTACTATTTCTCCTTCAGGAAGCAAACAGCTTACAACATAAACATGAACAGAATAAAGACCGATCTCATTTCCTCGGAACGGAAGATGGCCAAAGGTGAGCTCGTCATCATTCTATCGCCGCCCCCCTCTTCTTCCCCAGCGCTAATTATGCCTTTACATAGAGTGCGGAAGATGGGCAATAACGGTCCTAGTCACTACGACATTAAGATGATGGAGGGGCCATTTCCTTTTGCTACTAGCGCACGATATCTAATTGGAAGACCATCGACAAACAGCGAGGTTTATCCGGGAAACGTAACGTACCATTAATGGCTATGCTGAGCACCACATCCGGTTCCTCTTCCGCTTCCTGTGAGAAATCTATAAAAGCTTTAAAATTTTCAACATTTCTCAACTTCGTTTTTAAGTTCTTCGCTCAAAAGTCGATAAATGAAAAAAGCACAGCACCGTGACGCATGCTTGCAAACACAAGGTCTTCGCATAAAAAGTTATGACACATTTATTGCAATTTCACGTGTTTATTACTTTTCAGCAGAAACAAAAAAATGTGGACATTTTTGCAAGGGTGCACGATTCAACAGCTACATTCTTTCTCCCATTCTATAGCACCAAGTCCAACGAATCATGTAATTCTTAATTATATTTCAGAAACCTTATTCATTTTGGTGGAACTCCTATCTTGCGATCCAAACCGCAATTAACTTTTTCCTTGATTAAAAATGAAATAAAAGTCAGCTATTAATCAATAATCTTTTTAGAACTTTCTTCATTAAAGAATCATCGCTGTTTCTGATGCATTTATGATGATAGTGGCTTATTTTCATCTACCATCAGTCATCTCCTAGGCTTGTATTTGAACTATCTGAAGACGATGTCGTATGGTTATTAATTGATAATAAACAAACTAAAGAGTTGTCTCAAAGAGTGTGATAGAGTAACTTTAAAAAACAATTAAACAGGATATTTTGGGCAACCTTCCGATAAAATCGAATTTTCACACGGAGTACTAAGTACTCATCGTAAGATGTTCTAAAGTTGGACAACATCGTTGCAACCCAGGAAAATTTTCTAAAACAAAGGAGTTCGAAAGCAATAAGGCTGTCACGATGAAGCATAACAATTTTTGCGTAAAAATGTGAAGCCGCTTAACATCATGGATGCGACTTCCTCTTAAAAAGGTTTGTTCTCATCCCATAGAAACACACGCAAAAACTATTTCGGTCTTCCACTACCAACTCACTCTTACTACCTTTAACACGTTGAGTTGAAAAAAACATTTTTCAATCCTTCCAGTCCATTTTCCAGGGAAACATTAGCTAAAAGAATAAGGAACAAAACAAGCTGCCAACAACCTCCATGCTTCATCCGTTTGCCTTTCTTTTCTTCCTTACACCCCAGAGATACCAAGCGAAGACAAAGTACCGCTGCGTGTCACCCGGTGGACAGGGGACAAAAAAATGAAAGCAACTAGTGTCACACCTAGTCGGGTAACATGATATTCATCAGTTTACCCCTAACGGTCACCGAATGCCCAAGGGGGATAGAATCAGCTCGCCGCCAAATAAGAGCGGAGCAGTTACTGATGGGAAGAGTAATGGAGTGCGGACTGAACTGCGAAAGGGCATCGTTGTCCCGAAAGAGGCATCCATCACTCTTCTCTCTCTCTCTCCATCCTCTTTATAGTGGTAGAGAGGAGAGAAGCGAGAGGAAGAAGGAAAATGGAAGCAACGAAGGTAGTCACGTGCAAGGGGGCTGAACTTTCTGAGGAAAGGCACCGAATAAGGCAAGAAGTCCCCACAGAGACATTCATCAGATCCCAAACTTCCACAGCCAAAACGCTACCGAGGCGAGTCGCAATTTTTTTGTGACGTACTTGCAAACCAAAAACAAACTTTTGCTCTCAGCCATTTTAGACAATTTTCAAGATGTCTGTCCCATTATTTATATCCTCTCCCCCCCTCCCGGAGTCCTCTTAGCTACCTTACATAGTAAAATAAGCGAGGAGAAGGAGGAGGATGTAAGATAAAACGTTACCTTTCAACTCAGCATTTTTAATATTAGTTTCGTGTTTGTTATTTTTATGTGAATCCCACCCAAGTAAAGTTGCAGCCTATCGTATATTTAATAATAGAAGGAGGATGAATAGCAATTCATCCTCCTTCAAAGATGAATTTTAACAGATTTTTTTGAATGACAAAAAAATCTGTTAAAATGGACTTCTTTGTTCCACACCCGTACTGTGCAACAGCCTTCATTTCAATACCAATAAGAATATTAGGAATACATGGCTTCAGTTCATCGTTTGTCTACCGATATAAGTTTTCAATTGCCTGTTCTTGCTTTAAAAACAGTTACTAGTCAAATGGGCAGCAATAACGATGAAGTCCGCGTCGATGTTGGTGCAATGGAAAAGAAAATACTCTTTGGTTAAACACGTAATCTTAAGTTACCATTTTACACGTAATTAAAACAGGCAGGGAATCTGATTGATAGCAACCAGCGTCAGAATTCATCCACGCGTGCATTATCCCCGAAGTCATGATGCTTATCAGTCTACGAATTGGTGAGGTGGGACAAGGGGATGGAAGAAGTTGGGAGGAGCGGGAAGCGATGAGTGAGACAAACAGCTCACATACTTTTCCATGTCATCCATCACAATTACACTGAGATATCTGGATGTGTGTGTGAGCGCGAGCGGCGTTTTCAGACGCTGCTTGCACTCCACTAAACACCATCCTGCCATGGGGCAAGGATACATATCGAGGTATCTAAAATCTAAACGGAACGATAAGAATTCTTTAGATGTCTGTTTACGGTCGCTCCTCCACTTCATAAAAGAAATCTCTGTAACCCCCCCCTCTCTTTCCCCTCTTACGGATAGGATGCAATGACCAAGAATTTAACCTCTTGCTTTTAAGAAGACTGATGCGAACTTTTTAACTGCGGATGCTGCAATTACTCACGTATCAAATTGCTGGAGGATCGCTGAATATGATTAAGATGAAATGGACGAAACATCCGACTATAGAAAACATTATAAGAACAAGTCTAGACTTAAAACGAATGGAACAGTCTTGTAAGGTATCGTTTCTGAAAGAAAACAATCTAAGAGGGAGAAAAATGCACGCAAGCGCGTGAGTAGATTAAATCAATAGTGTACAGCTGGGACAGAGAAAAAAAAAACAAGGCAAAAAAATTCGATTTGTGCGGTGATACCTTAAGACCAATCAAATCACATCAGCTTCCAATTTTTATCTCCCGTTTGCCGCTTGCTACGAACGACACTACGTTAATTGAAATGTAATGTTGGTCCATGAATGGGGTGAACGCAACCACATGGCACAGTTGTTGGCCTCGTGAGATGCAATCGTCAAAGCAAAGGAGAGGATGGACCTCAAGGAAGGTTGATAAATATGCCTGAATGAGTCGCTAAAGGGGAAATTTGTCTTCGTCCCCAAGGAGAGATGGAAGATGTGGCATTCAGTTTCTTTGACGTCAGAGTTTAGTTGGGAAGAGCGCGCCAGTAATGGTAATTGTAATGTTCGATGCAAAACAATTTAATTCCATTGCTGATTTTAATGAAACTTTCGAAGATTTTGTTGTCTTCTCCATATGAGTTGAGTCAATTAGTTCACTGGAGATATCCAAAAACAGGTTTGAAATTTTAGAATAAAAAAGCAAAGCAAATGAACTAAAATAAATCGGTTTATTAAATGCTCATTAATAATCATTAATAGTAATACTGCTAACAGTCCAAGAATTAAAAAGATAGTTCATTTAGAGCAGTTCGCGAACTCCTGTCTTAAATGAATGTCTTAAACTCCTACTCCTATTTTGCAAGTACAGGAGAAAACGTAAACGTATAAAACATGTATTCTAACATACATTTAATTAAATAACTAAAGATAAATCTTCCTTTACTCTCAATAATGATGACGTGTTCGGTCACGTTGAAACTATGAAAAGAAAGAAAATGCAAAAACGGTACGTGAAATATCGGATGTGATTTCTCGCTAGGCTTGACCTGGTTTGGAACGAAACTATTAAGTCTATGAGGTCATGTATTATCTCTCTAAATTGAATGTTTGTTTTTTTCGTCCTATTTTACAGGATGAAACACCCCACTTTTCGGAGGAAAAATCCTTCTAACTCACGTTCAGTTGAAAAGTCCTTACAAAGGTGACTCGAACCTAGGTCCTTCCAACAAGGGCTCGGTTGATACTGCACGCTTGACCCAATACCTTGTGAAATGCCTGTGTTTTATACAGGTTCTGAGTCAGAGAGCTAACTAACCAACGGACTGACTCTTTCGTTACAGAACAATAAAAATGGTTTAACTTCAAGTTGGCAAATTTCATCACTTTTTTTTAAAAATATTTTTCGTGTACTGCTAATCAAGATAATTAGAAATTTAACTGGATACGCGAACTACATGGTAAAGGCTCAGATACGCAGTAGGGCAACTCTATGGTCTCTTGGAGTAAAAACAAAATAATGCTTTCTTCGACAAATAATAACATGGAAAAATGCGGAAACTTATTTTTCTTATGTAAATTCTCCCACATCATATATAAGTATAACTAGACTTATCACATACGCTGCTTGGAAAGAAATCAACGGACACCACAATGTGAGAAACAAAAAGGCATAGTGTGCAACTTAATAAGATGTAGGACCTCCTTTCGCTGCGATGACTGCACAATCCTACGTGGCTACTTTCGACAAGCGTATGACAGCGAGCAATGGGAATTTTGTACCATTCTTCTGTAGGCATGTAATAAGGCCCTGGACTGTCGTGGGCAAACGTTCGGTGACCTCACCTGATGCTCCAGTTCATCCCACAAATGTTCAGTATGGTTGGGATTAGGGATCTGTGGAAACCAGTTGAGTGCGATGGCATTCATGTCCACAAACCACGCAGTTACAGCAGCCTTATGACGGTGCATTGTCTTTTTGAAAGAGACAATGGTCAGTTCCTTAGAAACGCCACAAAGTAGGAGCCATTGCATTGTCCAGAATGTTCAGATACCTCCAGGAGTTCAATGTTCGTGGCACCACAAACAGAGGTCCGAGGCCAAACTTGGAAAACATACTATCACACCGCCACCTGCAAATTTCATATTTGGAGTTAAATACTCTGGGTAAGAGACGGTCACTGGACATCCTCCACAACCATACACGTCCGTCTACTAGGTAGAGGGTGCAGTGATTTGTCATTCCATAACACAGTTTTCCAAGCTTCCACGTTCCAGTGTACACGCTCTTTGCATCCGAAGACGTGGGTTGGGCTCTTTTAGTCAAAATTAACTTCTGAAAATCGGTAGGTATCCATCTCCACCCTTAGCTGTAACCAATGATTTTCAAAGCATTAACTTTGAAAGTAACGTTTCAAAGCAATACTAACGCTTGCACTGATGTTGGAAATAACGTGAGTTCTATGATCGATTTTTCTTTGAAGCACTTAAAAACAACTCGAGTTTCCGTGAGGGTGGGGGGAACCATACTTGTCTATACCAGAGATCGACTAACTCTCGAACATTAAAAGACAGAGGAGATAATATTCGCGTACGCAACTCGACACTTGCAAGAATACCAAAGGTCACCATAGCATTATTGTGTTATAATGATCAAAACACTTGCGCAGTTGAGATCCTGATGGAGACAGGTCGACAAATATTAGTAAAGATTTAATTATTGAATTTTCAAAAAAGTTCTTATCTCCTCTAATCATCCATGAGAGGCTCTAGGTTGAGCCTCTCATGGATGATGATTCGCCAGTAAAAATCTTTTCTACTAAAACGGAGTAGTTTATTATAGGCGCAAGGACGAAAAAAACAAACAAACAAATCTAATAGTGCCTAATCTTGCGAAACTAACGTGGAATATTTCGAAGTACTTGCTGATAATGATGACGTCATTATGTAAGAATGATACTGTGAAATGTACTATTTTTTAATGATTATTCCTGATCATGTCTGTGCTTTAAGAATCACAGTTTTATCATTCTTCATCACCTGCATGTACTAATGTCGTTTTTTATGCTTTAAATATTATTTATTTATTCATTTTTAAAATGTATATTTAAACACGTAGCGACAAAACCAACATATCAAACAGGGCAAAACTAAATAATCATTATTACATATAAATATTTAATTAAGCAATCTTCCAACCATCTACCTAATTTCGATTATTAATTCTTTCTTTAAGCTGCATAAATTCACGCTTTTATAACTCGCTGTTGAAGGCCATACCATAATAGTTAAAAATTGTATACTTATTTTTAATCTTTTGTTCGTTATCTTTTTATTATATCATCTAGTGAAAGTGAAACAAACTCTTCGCTACCTTTATGATCAGTATTATCTATTTGGCATATTTTAATTAGCGGGTTCTTACGTGGAACGCTACCAAAGGTTCTGCCAAATAAACCACATAAAAACATTACCTTGGCTTATTTTCATCGACACCACTACATAAAATACTTTTTCTTGTTGTTTGTATAATTGACTTATCGTTCAATTTTTAACATATTTCATAAATATGTTACGAGTTAACTGTGACGAGTTAAAATGCTCAACTTTTTAACATATTTTAATAAAAACACTTGGGATTGTTTTCATTTAAGACAAATGATAAAAATCAAATGAGGCTACACTATCTACGCAATCCAACAAATGACTCAGTCGTCTGACATGTTTGAATCGGATAAATAGTGTTAAGTTAAGCACATTTATGTATAACGTGCTTTGACGCCCCTGTGAAACATCTAATGGAAATTTAGGGCAGAATATATATTAACATCACATTTATAAAGACGCAACAACCGAAACTTAGGGAATATCAAAAAATTTGATGGTGATAAAGCAATGTCTCATTCTTGGATACTGGAGCGTCACAAAAGTTTTTTTTTTTTTTGAGGATCGGAAAGGAAATGCACTATGATCCAAAATCTAGTAGATTTCAAAAACAAAACACCTGAAAAGGGAAGAAATTTGGTTAACATGCTAAATATGAATAAGAAATCGATAAGATTTTGACTGAAGATTGGATATGAGAAAAATGAATGTGCGAAGATGGTGCGCAAGGGTTCTGATGCAGGATCAAAAATTGAACAGTAGACATCCGCACTGACCTTCTTGAACAAACTGGAAGAGAAGTGGACTTTTCGAAGTCATGGATATCCAATACTACCCCCAAACTAAAAGAAAAACGACCGAAGAAGATACGTATACAAGCTTCAAAGCAAAGACAACGCTGAATGCGATTTTCGACAGTATTGTACATCACAAATATCTCTCCTATCGGTGCAAACAGTTAACCAATACTACAACGAAGATATTTTGGAACACTTAAAGGTCCGTTCTAAAGACTGGATCCGTGGCCCTACAATGGAGTTCTTCATCGCGACAATGCCCCTCCTCAATTCGTATTATAAACGGTCATTTTTGGTCCACAAGCAAATGAAAGCAACGATGGATCATCTATCCTATTCTCCAGATCTCATCACTTGCAACTTTTTTCTGTTTTCCTAAACCTAATAAATATTCATAAAAAAACGAAAAACGTGGAGCAACCAAGTAAACGTACGACAGAACATCCCAAGAGCGTTCACAAAAAACACTTCGACCTGTAAATTTCCATGCTTTCGCCTAGAAGAAGAGAACGACAAGGACGTTATAGCCAACCGAAGGTACCAAGTTGTTGAATTTTGAAACTTTGAATACTAAACGTTTTATTGGTATAACTCATTTCTCTTTTGCAAACTTCGCATTTAGTTCACTAAAGAATGAAAATCCGTATTCAAGGAATACGGATTTTCCTTCTTGTGTATAATATGACGTCATCCTCCATGGAGAATGACGTCACATTATATATGATTTGGGAGTCAAGGAGCTTGGAAAAAAAAAAAAAGTTTAATCGTATTCTGTGTTCACTACTTAGCCCAGCGAACTGAGAAACGTCTGCCAGAATAGGCAATCGTAGTGGTTATTTAGTTTCTATTATACGGAGCGAATAGTTCATCGGTTGTCTGCCCAAACGGCTGGGGGTTTCAATCCCAAGTAAGACATGAACGTTTATAATTGCCTGCTCTTGACCAAGCTCAATTGTTTCTTAAGTTTGTACAAGTAAAAATAAAATTACATTAGTGCTATATGGATGTGACAAATTGAGAAAACTTTGAACTACTACATATTGAAAATATGGAGTAGTAGTAGTAATAGTAGTACAAATCCTCTGAATCCCGCATCCAAAAGCAGTTCCATAATTTAACCAACAGCTTTCTGATGTCAACTAGGGGGACCACTCAAACCCAGTTACTTTCCAAGGAAGGTTCATTTCGCTGCCATTTCCATGCTTCGTCAGGTGTGGCTCACTACATCTTGTAAAAACAGAGCTAGTTCTGAACGTCAGGCTGAGGAAGATATCAATGCCTTCTACATCTCTCGTGCACGTTCACAACCACACTAGTTTTTTTTCCCAAGCAAAACAACCTGTTCCCTGTCGGTCCGGTCGCCCTGTAATTATCGGTTCCCCGAGAACTGCGATTATCCGCTGCCCTTTTTCCCAGCGTTCTGACTGTACGAAGAAAAGTATCCCTTTTCGGTGGCACGTGCTATGCCAGCCACCATTCCCTTCGCCCAAAGTAATTAAGGAGATAACGAGTAGGCGGTAATTAAAAGTACCACCAAAGGAAGCAGATCTTCTTCCACCATCCCCATTAGTCTGTGTAATTACGTGTTTGCTTACTGCCATGCAAATATTTTCTTCCTCTCCTTCCTGGTTCTTCTGTTCCTTAACTGGATCACCACTTGTTTTGTTTTTCCAGGAAGCTATACGCTTGTGAGTAGGTAAAGCAGTTTATCAGTGCTATCGTATTAAGGACAAGGTCTCTGGAGTATTTAAATTGCCATTCTTTCACCGTGTCATCTCAGCTCATTGAACGAATTAGCTAATTTTACTATCGACACAAGAAGAACTCGAAATCGCATAACACATCATTTTCAATTCCAGAAATTCCACAGGAAGTTCCGATTAAATAGCCAAAAAAGGAAATTAAATGCCATTTTCATTGTGTATTCATGAGATACCTCAGCACCTCACTTTCGATTTACGAACAACTAGTAAATATACAGTACAAATCAAAGAGAATCACTGTATTTAAATATAAATAGAAATTACTCAAAAAGAGAGCCTTCACTTCGGCAATGCAAAATTATTCAAAGTAGTCTCTTGTAGTTTCTATATTCGGCTATGAAATAATGTTAGATTCAATATCCACTAAATTTGAATATAATTTTGCATTGCCGAAGTGAAGCCTTTTGGCTGTCTTTATCAGTAATTTTTGGTGCTTTTGTGACACCTTTTTAAGCAACTCGTATCGTCAAGTACAAGTTCTGCATCACTTCATCCTGAGTATTCTTGGTCTAGCTCCCACTGACGGGACCTCAAAAAAGGTCGAAACCCGTCTGGGTAGTGACCTCCCCCCACAATGTATAACATCATACATCTCCTAGGAAATGTGTTTTACATTATGGGAAAATACTAAGGAAAGTGATCGGAACTTGCTCCACCTTTACTACGAGTTGCCCTGTCATGAAAGGTTGGCATACGCTTGTATCCTCCGAAACTTTTATAGTCTCTATATTCGGCATGAAACTCTTGTAGTTTCTATATTCGACTATGAAATAATGTTGGATTCATTATCCATTTAATTTAAATAAATAGAAACTTTTGCTAACAGTTTTGGTTTATTTGTACGCTCAACATGAAAATTCAGCGGTTAAATTTTCAAAGGCAATTTATTACAATATATCCATTAAAGAAAGAATTCAAAATATTCCAAGATCGAGCACAATATATGTCACATTATTAGCAGGTTATTAAATGACGATTTCATGGCTAGAAGATAAATAATAAACAGAGACAAAATACATCGGCAGAGACGAGAGGGGCCATTCAGATTCATCTATTGACACCTCTTCTTGATCATCTGTGGGCGTCCATCATTTCCTCCTCTTCACCAGGAACAAGAACGACGCATCACTGTAAACATAGTACTACAAGTTATTGCACCTTTGTCTCAGTCTTCCAAAAGGCAGCGGATTTTAGAGCGAGAGTAAGCAACCATTCTCAGACCACTCCGGAACTCCCGTCACGATAATCAAGATAAACGATTCCTTGATAAACTGCTAAGTCTCCGTCATCTTAGCGCTATCAGAACAGTGGTTATTAAGTCTTCTTCGTAGGCGCACATAGACGTGTGGTCTCTTGTCGATCTCCATGGACACACCCACACAGTAGGTCGAAGAAGAGAGGAGGAGGAGGAGGAATTTTTTTTAAAAAAATGAAATAAAATAAGCGCCTGAAAAATGGTACCGATGGTTAGAATTGACACATTAATGATTCAAGTAGACGTCGTGTCTGGTAGACATCACAGACTTTGAACTCAGCCAGAAAAGAATTGACGGTAACTTACTCTCTTCTTTAATGGTACGTTAAGATTATGGTCGGATGTGATCGATAATGGGAGTACATCTTGTCTGTGTCGGTTGTGAGTCAACTGTACACCATTTAAAACAAAATAGGCCTACGCTTGTGATCCAATCAATGAAATCCATTTCAAGTAGGGACAAGAAATAAATGAAACACTGTTGCAAAAGAGGGAGCATGAACTATTTCTGCATTGCAAAGTTGTTATGCAATTTTACTGCTAAGCAAAAACAAGAATTACGCAAGTTGACTGACATTGCCCAAACTACAGGTAGTAACTCAATCGATATTAAAACTCCACCTTCTCTTGTAAACCCTACAATTCATTCAAGGAGGGGGGGGGGAGAGGAAATGTACACCTGACTTACTAACCATCCCTCCCTCCCTCCCCCATGTAGTTTCTCCACCCCTTAGTGACAAGTTCGACATCCAAGACACGTGTCAGTTCACCAGAACACGAGATCGCCATTATTGTCCCCATCGAGCGTCGGTTGTGCCCACGAGAGCATTAACTCTTCTTCAAACATGAACGCTTCATTACGTCGGTGAGATGGGTAATTAGCTGCAGTCGTTAGCACCCTCTGGTGGCCAACGAGATAGACTGATGCCGTTTTGCGTTTCTAAAGATGGCCAATGCCTCGGACAATGCGGTAAAAGCATTAAATAAACACAGCCAAGAAATAACACCGAGAAAAGAGGGAAGGAAGAACGGAGATAAAACTTCTGTGTCCAATGAACTTGATGCATGGACAAAAATAGATTACGGTCAGAAAGGCAGCGAACAAATAACTCGCGCTTCTAGAATGTACACCGATAATTAACACTCTTAAGCGAGTGCGTTGCAGGAGCCAAGGGAAAATACAGAAGTCATTTCCATTACACGGACTAATGGTGGAGAATTACAAACACTGTTCCGAGCAGACAAGTGTACTCAACACATTCCAGGTATTCGGGGCTGTTTGTGCAACGCTAAACACAGGGGAGGGAAATGAAGGAATGAGAGTTGATTAAGATTAGAATTAATTAGAGACCGAATTTCTGCGCAATTGTCTTTGTTATACAAGTAATGAACCGTATGCGAGGTTTTCACCATTAGCAAAACGAGGGCAATAAAAAGAAGGGAAGATTTAAAAAAAAAGAAACACAGTAAAAACTAAAGTGCACGCAATAACTCAAAAGGCATCTTAAGATAACGATGTTCTTGGAAGGAAGAATTAACGAATAGGAGGATTAAATCGCCTCATTTAATTAACGTTTATGATCCTGTTTTCTACGCTCTGCGAACGGTGACATATTGGCCGAGGTGAAACCGTTAACAGTGCTGAAATACTTCGTTACGGAGACATTCTTCGCTCATTTATTCAAATATTTTGACTAGACAACAGCACTTGTCAAGGCACTTAGATCCATGGACAACACTTAGTGTTCTGTCAGTGCTAATGGCATCACGTTCCACTAGCCAGGAATGATCACTGTCCTATTGTTATTCATCACAAAACGAATCTCTTCTGGAATTCGCTGTGTTCCACAGACAAAATGAACATGTTAGTAGTTAGGACCGAAGCTACTGAAGGTTTAATGTGTTCCGTTGTAACCGATGGCATTTGGAATCATCAAAAGGCTGACTGTCCAACTGCTTATCAGCGCAGTTGACCAAAATAGAAATTTTCTGAACAGCTAGAAGACTTATCTCCGGAAAATTTCCACCATTTGGAACAAATAAGTTCCAAGCGGGACAGTGACTAGATGCCATATGGTATGCGGAGGATTAATCCAGCAACGTGTACTACTGTATCTGGGACATTTGCAAGAATGCACTGAATGAGATTTTTGTACTGCGCCTTAAGTTTTATTAAATATCATTTGATAAATGGCAGTTCACATTGACAAACACTGACATTCCTAGGAAGAGGAGTCCCACCCCCATGAAGTTGGAAAAAAAAATACGCTTCAGTAATCATAATGAATTAAAGTATATTCGATACAAAAATAATCCATGGCTTACCACGATCGCGGTCACAAGCACAGCAGTAAAATTCAGAATATTGAGAAAGATTTGTAACCAAATAGTATTTCCTTTAAAGATATTTTTATGGACTGTAAGTTGAAGAAAGTATTGAAGTAGTACTATATTTCATAGAAAATTAAACTGCACATACCTCTGGCATACTAGCCCTCCTTCAGTAGTAACTACACTTTTCCCTAGTTTTCACACACTTTCTCTATAATATTTTAGACCATTCTTCCTCCACCATAATGTGTATGAAGGCTTGTTGAATTTTTCCATATATTTTTTATCGAATCATGTCGCAACACGTGCTTTATGACATGCACCGTGGTGAAAGAGGTATGATCTGTTCATAAACTTAGAGCTTCCACAATAAAGAAAACAATGGTTTATCTAGAAGCATTGAAGATCTTTCGGAGTTCATCCTTTCAGGCGTTACAACCAAAGCTTCGAGTACGCGCCTGGAGAAACAACTCCAGATCACAAACCTCGGCTGCGAAACTTAACAGTTGAGATGATGCACTCAGCTATAGGGTGTTCCTACATCCTCCATGCCCACACTCACTCATCGATTAGAAAAGGTTGTAGTGGCATAGATTCAGTGCTTCATCGCTTTATAACAGTGGCGGTCCGCATGAGCTGTTGATTGTCATGGTAAATGTTTGTCTTATGAGGAGTAGAAACCAAGAGACTGCAGTTCTTTACGTAGTTGGGCACTACGTCAAAAACTGGACGCTTTATGTGGTTCTCAACTACAAACTTGAACTCTTGTGGAGTCTTTTGAATTCTTGAATAATTAATCCAGACTTAATTGCCGATATTTCTGTACCATTAGTTCCCTGGCGTTAATTTCGGGGGTCTTCCTATGGGTTTCTTTACCTATCGTGGCGATCTCACATTTCCATCGGCTGATAATGTTGCTTTAAATTTGAATGCAATGTTTTACCAATGTTACGAATGGAGAGGCCGCTATGGCATTTCATGATAACAACTTCTTTCGAAGTCCTGAAAGTCTCCTCGAGATAATTCACCGATAATTTACAGATAGATATAGTCAGCACTAGAGGTATATCCGTTTAACCCCGTTTTACAATGATATAAACATAAATATATATATATTTCATTCTAAAACACAAGTGTCTCATACAAGTTGTAACATTAATATGAGTATGTTGCAAGGGAAACATGTGCAAACAATTTTGTACATCAGGCTAGGGTAGCACTCAATCTCGGTAATACATCGTGCGCGGCAGTCAGATCATCTACTTGAACTTTCATGAAGGCGGATAAATCACAAAACTTACCATATCCTCCAGAAAAATAACATTAAGCTACCAATGTTCGATATGGCGAAGAAGACTTTGCCACAACTTTTGGACTTTGTTGATAAATGCATTACAGGAGAAGTCAATTTATCAAAAAAAAAAAAAAAATGTTATTGCTAAATTTATTTTCAGAGGATAATGAAAAAATAGATGTTAGGGAAGCATGCAATATAATCGTTGCAACATGGTTGTTCCTAAAAGAGTCAAGCCATGTCGAAGTGTTGGAAGAAGACTTCTATTCTTGCAAAAAATGATTTGAAATACAGCTGAAACATGATGTCAGCGAAATATGGGATTCTATAGTTGCTGAGATCCGAACACAGTAAAAGATTACACAGACGCAGGTGACAATTTATTGACTACGAGTCAGTTCACGGACCAGGAATTGCTGAGGTATATACGAGTTAGTAACACGTAGATGTCGTATAGATATCTACGTGTAAATATACAAGGTCTGAGAGTGAAGATGGCTGTGAAAATATTTGTGAGCCACCAGATGAAAAATGTTTTCGATCCCATGAGCTTTAAATAGCATGAAAAGTTCGTGCGTTTCCTGTAGTATCAAAACATACAATTTCGGAAGTTAAATAGTATTGAAAATTCCATTAATGACTACTAAAAATACGAGAATCGAACATAAGCACTTCTTGATCACAACGTAAACGTTTCTGATGCTTATTTGCATTTGTAACTATTTTAGACTAAAATGAATTTATAATATAAACAGCAAGCCTTATTGGATGATGGGCTACCCTGCTTTTCAATCAACGGTTAAATCCGATTGTCTGAAAAAAAATTGTATTTTATATTACAAGAATAATAAAAAAGATGTACTTGATGTAGACCGCGTGATTAAGAAAAGTAGAAATGATATTTGGACATAAAGACAACAAGAAAAAAAAAAGGCCTTCACATCGCCTATTTGGTTAGGAAAAGGAAGAAAAGACGAATAGATTAAAATATTAAAGATTCAACACACAATCTCTCAATCAAACATTCGCACTCTCCGTCGACAACGATAGACCACAGTGGTCACGAAAGACTAGGGACAAATCAATAATAGCTCGTGATTTGTAACTACAGGCAACGAGCAACGCACACGCCCGCGAGATATTTCAGATTGTATCACATTGTAATTACCCCAAGCCTGACCTTCCCTTCATTTTATTTTCCAACTTTGATCAAACTTCTAGCCCAAGGGAAATGTTGCGATTTTCATTAATTGCGTTTATGCAATGCGCATGCGTACTGCACGAACACAATCAGTTCTCGAGAACTACTAATCGAAGGGACTCGGTAAAATACACAATATGGTGGTGGGGGGGGGTCTAGAAGGATAGAAATCGAAGTTGAATTAAAACCAGAAGCCAATTAAAGGAAAGGGGCAAGCAAGATACATTCGTTCTATCTCTCTCTCTCCCTGCGTTCGGCATTTCTCAGGGGAAAGTTGAACATCTCAAGTAGATGAAGTCTGGGGTGCTTATTGAACCCTTTCTACTGTATTGAACGAATAATTTTATTACCATAGGATGGATCTGGCTACTTCAAAGAGCAATATAATCCCATTTCGAGTACCACCGTTAGCATCCGGGAAGTTTTGCTAATATTTAATACTGCTACCAGTAGTCTTCTCGATATTCGACTGAAAAAGAATTGCCCTATTGATTGCCTTTCAATGTTCGCCAATTCCAATCCGATATCAAATTAATTTTGTGTTTTTTTGATAACCCAATTTTTATTAAAATTCAAACTCAAATTGTAATCTTAGAATCTTGGAAATAATATTAAAATACTCAACTCGGCGTACTCTTAAACCCAGGCCCATGCAAAACAATTAACTGCAAACATCTGCCGAAGACTGATTAAGCTTTTGAAATAACGCTTTTCAATACAAGAGAATAAATTGCTGCGAGGACACAAGCAATTCACCATATGTCCTTCTTCACCACTACTCCTAAGGCATAGGAGCGAGGTTCTTAAAAGATCAACTTTTATCTACTTAGAAGGGAACCGAATGTTTAATGACTTAACTGCAGTCTTTGGCCATGTAAAACCGCTGAGGTAATAGGTCTTGTTATCTCAACTGTATTAAATGCTGCCGGCAGCAATTAACCTCTGCTGAAAAGGTCACATTTACATGCCTGGAGAGTGGCAAAACTGAGGTATGTGCATAAAATTAAACTCTTGATTAAGCTACAGATTCTTGCCGACACCTAAACTTTTAGCGTGTGTCATGCATGGCTACCTTTAAAAGAACAGTTACAAACAACAGATGGCACCACTGTTGAGTCTTAGCGAAGATGTGTAGTTATTAAAATTATATATATAATTTGCACAATGAAATAAGTCCGCGGGCAAATTCCTATCAACGGTGCCATCTGATAATTAATAAAGTAGTTCCTCCTGGTTAACTTCCTGGCGTGACACCTGATGGCACAGTGCCAAAATCACCTCCAGTCTCTGCACGTGCATGTGCGAGCGTGATCACAGACTGTCAACTATGATAGATAAATGTTTTAAAAAAGCATACATTTTCGTTATTTTAATCAGAATTCCAATTACTGCAGTAAATTCGAGACTCGTGAACGACTACGAAGGACCTTAATTAAACTTTAGTTGACCTGCAAGTTCTCCTCTATTCATATACAATACGTAATTCATGTTTTTGGTCTACCTTTAAGAATCTAATCCTCTTTCCCATTCCAAATTTGCATTTCGTATTTCAAAATTCTAAAGATTCGATAGTAAACTGAACCGGGAGCAAAAGGGTGAGTGGTTCAAGTTCGGGGTTTAAATTAGGATACGGGTTATTATTTATTATTATTAAAAGGTCACAGATTATTCGATAAGCGATATCATCTAAAACGGCTTTGGTATTTATCTTCTACCTAAATCTTAAAAAAAGCAAATCCTCTTCCGAGAAATACAAAACATTTAACCAACAGTAAAATCCGAGCTGTTTTTTTCCATCGAATAAATACTCCTATAATTTTTTACTGCAGACAAAAATACTAGTGATCATACTGGCAGTACTAAAAAGGGAAGTTTTTTTTTGGGGGGGGGGGGAATTCCCACTTGGATCTGACGTACTCTTTTTGCCTTGAAGAATCCTAGATCGTGTTTTCGAAACGTCTTCATACCCTAACGGATGAATGACGTAATGTGAAGTTATCATAAAAAGATGACGGTTCGAGTGCCGTCTAGGATGAACTTTTTTTTTTATATGGGCTTTTTTTTTTTTTAGCCGAAGGAGATTAGAAAAACAGGTAGCCGGCGATAATATTGTTTACCATCTCGCAAAACAGGCAAACAGATCGGTGCCACAATTAACAAAGAATGTATTAGTCTAATAGCTTCAGTTGCTTCGGTCATGATCTCAAGTGAGCCAAGCAGTCACTTCTCTGGCACTTCCTCCTTCATACGTTGCTAATTAAAAGAATTTTGCTAAACTACATCGTTTAGAGCAATGTTTCCCAAAGTGTGGTACTTGTACCTCTTATGTTACACGGAATGTCTTTAGGGGGATACGAGGAACATCTTTTTTAAATTTTGATTTTTTTTTTTTTTTTTTTTTTTTTTTTTTTACTTTTATATTTTTGTCGCAGATAAGTGTAGGTTTGTTCTATAATTAATTTTTCAATAACTACAAAATCTAAAGGAATTTATAAACAAAATGTGTCTCTTGGCATGTATCGAATGACCTCCGTTAGGACCGCGTCTGGTTAATGGCATAATCGCCTTTCAAACCGCGAGGTTTGAAACCAGCTGAAAATAACAAATATAAAACCAAATTTCACCATATTTCTGCTTCCGAAAAAAAAAAAAAAAAAAAAAGTTTCATTCGTCTTATTTCAACGTTTATTATTTAAATTTTCATAATTTTTGTATCTACTGCATATACAGTATAGTCGACTCGTCTAACTAAAATGCATTTAATAATTAAAAAAAAAAATGTTTCTCGTGTTAGTCATTTATTTTAACGGCAAATGTTAAAACATACCTTTATAAATATTCGTGTTTGAATGAAATATTTTTTAAAATCTCCCAAATTGTCTGAGAGAAGATACGCGGATCTTACTAAAAGAGGTAGGCTCACTTGAAAGTTTTGGAAACACTGGTTTAGAGAACTGACTGTTCACATCATAAAATAATAATAATATGCGATACTATGAAATCCTTAACAAGCATACACATAACTTATTCCTTCATGAATAACTGCAGAGAACTTGACCATTTTCGTGGTTAGCTGTTGTAGAGTCAAAACCACGGGCATGGTTCCACATACTTCGAAGGATTAAAATTAATTTTTGGTTATAATAAATTTGTTTCAAGTGATTCACGACTTAAAAATTATAAAGTTGGTAGTAACAGAATTAACCCAATGGACAGTGCACAGTTCTTTCTTATAAACTGGAAGGAGGGGAAAAAAATGAAAGGAAAACTCTTGAAAATTACGAATGTATAGAGCGGGACTACAGAAGACATCAAGTCGATAGCAGGACTGAAATGATAAATGTAGAAAAGACGTTTCCAAGACAACAAAACCTCGAGAGTTTCCGAAATGACAAATTTAGCAGCTAACTCCGAAAAACACGAGACATGTAAGCCTTTCGAAATAAAGAAGCACGGTACGGAACGTATCCGTTACGGCTTCCCCATGCAAGAAAAAGAAAAAAAAAAGGGGGGAGGGAGGAAACGAGAGAAAGAAGAAAGAAAAGAAAATCTTCTGCCTCTCTCGTCTCATCAACAGAATCCAATCTAGAGACGATGCGAAGGGGGAAATCAGTACGAGCCGAGTGCCGCTGCTGACCTGGGATTCCAAGCCTCTGCCGACGATGAGATTGTGGTTGAATCGACGTTAGATTAATAGAATCAGTGCGGGACAAAACTCGCGCTAGATACGCTCACGACACACGGGCACAGAGTTCTCTGCTACCTGTCCCAACTGTCGAGACAGCGGGGCAACCAATTTCACGCCATTTGCCTCCTCGAATATCAATTCCTTCTCTTCCCCCCCCAACCCCAAATCCTCCCCCCCTCTCCGTCCAGCCCTTCCAACTCCCATTTCTGCCCTATCGCTTCCGCTTCGTCGTGCACGAGCAACGGAAAGGTCAGGCAGGCTGTCGCGACAAGCGATACTCCAAAGTAGTCAGTTTGTGAGGCAATGATTGATGACTTGCCGACTTCTACTTACGACCCTCGTCCGGAGAAAAGCGGGGGGGAGGGGGGATTTACTGGAGGAAAGCTGAGGTAGGTGGGGTGGGGTGTGCAAGTTAGATACAAAACGTGTATAGAAAAGGACAGCGGTTTATTCTTTCCCTCCCATTCTCCACAAGTCCACTTGTTGTGTACTTTTTTTTCTCTCATTTTGTTTTAAGTGTGCGTGACATTTGCCTACACGACAATACAGATAGCCGAAACACTAAATAATAGATTCAGAACGAACGACCTGAATACAAGTGCTATCAGTATGCACCATTGTTAATGGAACACTTGCTCAGTTAATCTTTCTTGTCATTTGCATTAGAGAAATGCTTGAGTAATTATCCGTGTATTTATTATCTTGGTTTCTAATGAGGTACCCCTCCAGTGTGGTTATTCTATTTGCTTATTGGATCGTTATATGCAAAAGTTAGCAATATAAGCAACTCCCTCTTCTTCAGTTACTCCTAAGATTCTCGAGAAATGCACTTAAGAAAAAAAAGCAATACCATCTGTTTATTACATAATATAACTTGTTCATTATTCAGCACATGCCAGATAAGAAGGATCGCTAATCTTATTCATTATATTCGCTTTCGTTCTGCATGCATGGTTCCTCCCTGAACATTGCACTAAAAAAAAAAGAAGTAAAAATCTTCAACACATCTGAACTGTTTATGATCGAAATATTACAAGCCAAGTGTGAGGAAGCTTTCCTGTTAGATAAACTAGAGATGCAATTAATTATTATGTATTATCTATAGTAAAATTGCAACCTATAAATTAATAATATTTGCCACTGAATATTAATAAGTTCATTAATATTATTTAATGAGAGAAAATTATCAGATTATCTTCTCGGACAAATTTTATATTTCAGCTTCTTTTAGTGCCAAGATAGGATAAGATTTAAAAAAAAAAATATTCTAGCGTTATACCCATTACGAAAATTTGTAAAATATATTGCAAAAACATTACATTAATTATGACAAGAGCTTAGCGTTTAGATAAATATGCAGTCTGAGTTATAAATTATGCATTCAGCATATTAGATGCCTGTACACGAAAGGGTAATTTATTCAATATTGTAATGCTCACCGCTAGGCTATTCCAACAATAGAACACGCACTATTGCACATGGGATATCATACGGAGAAAATCCTTCAATATATCGGAAGTTCCTAAAATGTGAACAACCCCTTTCTTTAAGAGGGGGATAGCAACTAATACTGCAAGCATTTCCAGAAAAAAAAGTTGCAGGTAAAATGCTGCACAATTAAAAATTGCGTTAAGTGTGAAAAGTTAATATTTTCGTTGAAATCGAGGAGCAACAACCTCGTGAGAATTTTCTATTAATTCAAATGTTAAGTTTTAATTATAAATAATTTATAATTCTTACAAAAGAGGGGAGAGCGAAAACTAAGACAACTTCCGGGAAGGCAGATGAGAACCTCATTTCGATATCTGGAGCTTTCGTAGCTCAGTCGATATCGGCGATACTCTCAGATTGGAAAGACCACTGAATTTAAATCCCATGTAGATCAAAGAACCGCTGAGGGTTTGTGAAATAACCCATCTCTTAGCGAGGTGGAAAAGTTCTCCTCTCGGAAACTCGGGTTTTTCATCCGCAAAAGGCAAAAAAAAAAGGCCAGAAGAACACACACGCGTGCGCGCGTAATTTAAAGACGTAATCCGCTGGCCTCATAGCCTTAGTTGCTTCTGTAAATCAGAAACAACCAACCAATCTGTTCGATATCTCTGTAAACACGTAGTTTCGTTTACTGTGGACAAATGCGGCAATATTTCTATGACAAAGTGGTTCGTTCCAGCCCTCAAAACACGTGTGATTTTTTATTAATGGCTTCTGAGAGGAACTAAAGCTTTATTTTAAAAAAAAATAAATGTTTTATTAATTGTAATCACTAAGGAATAGAAATGACTATTATAGTTCGACTGTCACGCTTTATTCATGTGTCATATAATAATCAAAACACAGTACACAATATTATTAGAGAATAATTAGAGTAAGCATTTCCTTCTGTCTATTACAACTAAAGCAACAGTGATCATTAGGGGGGAGACTAAAATGTACTTCTCATCTCCTTGTGAACTCACGATATTCCGTTTATGGGAGCCGCAGATGGATTAACACACAAAAGAAAACACGGATTCGGTCGGAATTTGCTTTACCAGCTTTCCTTTATTTGATCCTGAGGCACAATGTAGATGGATGCTCAAATGTTAATTACAATCGCGTGCAGAAGATCCAGAGGGGATTCAACATCGTTGGAAGATCATAATACATTATCGTAACGATGTTTAAGCCGGAACTCGACGAATAGTCATTAAGAAATGACGGTGGACATGTCAGTCATATTGGCCTTGTATTAGCATGAATGTGGGAAAATGCTCGCTATAAGAAAACGTCAGATTGACTTTCTCTCAAGCATAAAAGATTTGTTCATCGGTGACATAACTATGATTTTGTATATATATATATATATTAAATCAGTGTTCCTGATTTAAGAAAGTGTAACTGACTGCAGGCAACACCTTGTTGCTTTGCAACACAAGAACCGACCTTGTTATATGCCCTAACGTAACGTGGTGCATACATACATATATTGTACCGTAGAACTTGCATGTATAGTACTTATGTCAGTGAGTGGGATATACATATTCAAGAACCAGCACACACTCAACAATTTTTGGAATTGACTTTATGGAAAAAAAAAAAAAAAAAAAAAAAAAAAAACAGAAACCACTACTTAATTAGCCGCTGCAAAATGTGTTAGAAAATGAAAAATTCGGCTTGGAGTTTACTAAGAATTATATGCAAATAAGCATCATGCAAAGAACAGGAAAAAATTTTAACAGAAGCATAAGTAGTTTGTGATTTTTTTTTTTAATGTAAATAAACGTAACTTATGCAATTAAATGCTACGGCCTGTATATCGAATTCTCTTTCTACTGAGCTTGGTATTTCGTGAAATAAGTAACTCAATTTTCTCTTGTTTGCACCGGATGAAAGAGAAAAACTGTTACTCTTCTTCTTCAACTTGTATCAGTCCACTGCTGGACGAAGGTCTTCCCCAATTTTCTCCATTTTATCCTATTTTCAGCTTTGGGAAACGGTTACCGGGTACTCAAAGTATATTTTCAGCTTATCAATGACAAATTAATAATAGGAATTACTAAATACATCTTCGTCAGATTTTATGTGCATCTCCGAAGTGGATGAAGAAGACGTTCTAAAGCATGCTAAGACTCAACAAACTTTTAGGCTTCATCTTAGAAGAAATAAAAAACATGTATCCACTGGGCTAGGTTGAGTTGGATATCGCAAACCATATTAATATCTTACTATAACCAAGATATATTAATAACTTTAAAAGCGAGAGACTTGTTTTATTTTGATTAATGAAAAATAAAAAAGACGTCACTTCCCATTTCAATAAATAATAAATATATATATATATATATATATATATATATATATATATATATATATATTTATTTATTTATTTATTTATTTATTTACTAAAAATGATTATTTTCCCCAGAATTGAATTAAACACCCCAAAGTGTGTTTGAATGCAGGGGCAACATTCCACTAGTTAATAAAGCAAGCAGGGGCGGCTCGTGCATAGGCACTGCGGAACTGCAGCACCCCCAGTTTTTCTCGATACATAAAATATATTTATTAATTTATTTATATTTGCTTGTAATATTTAATTTTATCACCAACAATCTTATACAATTCTGTTATTTTGTATAAAAAAAATAATAAAAATCCATCTTGTAGCAGTTAGGAGGGCGCTAGCACTGTGTTTTCTACAGTGTCATATTGCTACGCGCGCAAGCATATGTCATAGTGAGATGCGAGCTTTTAGCGTAATGCGACACTGTCCATCGCGCAGTTCCACTGTTGTTTATGTGCAGTTTGCGCCAGTAGTAGAGTGTTCGTAGTGCTTATCGTGTTTACTCCGCAAACACGATATTTCCCATGATCAACAACAAAAAAAAAACAAACTCGAAACTGAACTTCCAGTATTCTACAGTAGACCCGACATGCATGATTATTGTAAATTAATTCACTTGTTAAAATTTATAACAGAAAATAATTTAGATTGTGTTCTTAGTGAAATTACCGTATTGATAAAAATTCTTTTGACAATTCCTATGACTACATCAGAGCCTGAACTCTGTTTTCAAACATTAAAGAGAATAAAAACATTTCTGAGGAGCACTATGAATCAGGATAGGTTAAATGCACTTACGATGATTTCAACGGAGAAAAAATTCTTCAACAGTCACACAATATATTTTCATGTTTAATTTTTTTTTAATTTTTACCATAATTTTGATATTTTATCCAAACACGTATACGCTGTAATTACAGTGTGTATGTATATTTCGAAAGTTGCAGCACCCCCATGATTTCAAGCCACGAGCCGCCACTGAAAGCAAGTGAATAGATGCATGGCTAATTTGATGACACTAAGTCGAAGTCCAACTATTTTCAACGCCATTATTTTAGTTTTAAACAATCTAGAATAATAATTTGCTTTCATTAAATTAAATTTCATCTACAAAGTAGCGGCAAAAAAAAAAAAAAAAAAAAAAAAAGGATTTCCATACGGATGCCGATAAGAAAGTCAGCTACCTTAAGAGACAATTTTTCTTACTACGTCTCTCTGCCGTGCAAGCCATACATACATAATCAATAGCATCTTCTCGATGACACTGCACGTAAAGAATAATGAATTTTTTAAAAGTGGTGAATATATAGTTCGGGTGGTTTTTTATTGAAGTGTGTAAATCAAGAAAAACTTCCTCTCACTAATTGCTGAAAGATGATATTGACTTTTTTTTTAAAAAAAAAAATTATAATTTCAAAACCAAACAAGAGGACTCCACATAATATGTTACTTGGAGAAAATTAATAAAAAATTAACTTGGTTGAAAAAATACATTGGCATTATAATGAGTCAAGATAAATTTGGGCTGATTAACTTATTTGAGGATATCGCAACGCCAAAATAATAATAAAAAAAGTTATTAAATAAATAAAAAGAAAAGAAATGAAAAGAAAACTTCCCATACACCTAATAGTGTCAACAATGTTTATCCCGCTCACAGCACTAAATAGTGCTGTGAGTGTTAGCTAATTCTGGAATCAGAGAGCACTTAGTCTGCTCTAGAAATAAACCAAGGGACTTTTTTTTCAAACCACTACACGACTTCAATAAGCAGAGTGGTCGTCTCACACCGAGCAATGAACATCATCTGTTGTCTAAAGACTTGCGTGAACAGCCATCTCACTGAGGGATCTGAACATTTGTTGATCGGTAGAAAGCAATAAATAACTTATAAAAAAAAGATGAGAGGTTGGCAACAGACCACGAGAAAAATAATAAAAACAACATGGCGACATATTTTACTTAGTATACTTGATTCTCACAAATCGTACATTCTATTTTTATTCATATCAGAGACTGTTAATTTTCCTGTGAAACTGCGCAATAGCTACAGAATTGTTAGCCATCAACACAAAAATCGCTTTTTTTGTATGTGTGTGGATTGAAAAAGAAAAAAAGGTTTTTGTCCCTCCCACACATCAGTAAACTACTACTAATGCAGCTAACCCCAGGACGCATATTTACCGGAACACTTCGGTCGGTCACTTTCGCATTATTAATAACTCGAAATCACTTCTTCGCCTTTCTTACTCATAAACTAGTACGTTGATGGAATTTATAAAGCATCTGCCTGCTTCAGACTCCACCTGTCATTGTTGACACGAACAATCTTTTCTTATTGCACAATTAGAGTGTCATCGCTCCCGCCTTGTAAAGGCCAAGTGATTTTTCGCCCTATGTAATTAAATGAATTATTACCAATTTACACGCGGATAATAAAAGAATGTGCACATATAAGAGGAACACGTGGACTAACAAACATAAAAAAATAAAATAATCGTAAATGCACTTGGAATTCTCGGAACAAGTCTAGATTTAATTTCGTTTGAATATTAATGATTATCCCATCAAAAAGCTTCTCATTTAGGGAAGTTTAAAAATCAAATAACACGATTTTCAAATTTTATCCTCTAGAGAGCATGTATTTCAACCCCACTTTAGTAAATAGAATGCATAGGAAGGTAAGTACAGTACTAGATTACGAGGGGCATAACTGGTCATCACGATAAAATCTACTAAAAATATTTACTTTTTTTTGTGCCGAAGAAATGATATCTGACAATAAATTGTAGATAATATGAACAAATAAAAAAGCTTGGAGGGGAAACACAAAGAACAAGAAGAAAAAGGACAATGCTTGGTATGACAATGCAAGATTAAATAGACTAAAACTGTGTAAAAAGACAACTAAACCCACGAAGCTACGGGCAAGTTCTCTGTTTCTTGTGGTGAGAGAGAAAGAACTGCCATCTTGGAGAACAGGTTTCTTTATTTGCAAGCCCTTAGAAATGGTTCTTACATCCCACATGGCATTCGAATTTAGATATTTCCTATTATACAATAAGAACACCGGCATCAAGAATATAACAGCATGCACCAAGATAACTACAAATGGATGTGTGACAAAGAAGAAAGGAACTAATAGATGATGAACGGGGGGGGGGGAAGGTATTTGAAGGGCTCCTAAACAGGTTATATATAAAGTGGGAGCTTGGATAACAAGTCCCACTAAAAAGAGCACTTCAAATTAATTAATATACTGTACATCATTAATAAGGACTGTTATTTCTGGAAATCAATAACAAAGTTTCACGATCTTCCATTTAGCAAACGTTTCAATCAATAAATAATGCTTTAAATTTCTTTAGGCAATTCCGGTGAATACATAATGAGTAGCTAGTGAGCGAATACGATATTTATCAGCGCTTGCTGGGTCTTATGGAATGTCAATTATGACACGCATAGATAAGTGATATAGTTCAAATGGTACTCCGCACACATTTCTTGATGGTGCATATATTTGGACTATTAAACAGAAAGAATAACAGGCTTTGAAAACAATAGTTTTAAGATAATAAAATAAAAACAACCTGCCTTAAGCAAATAAGGAAGAGATGATGATAGATGAATGTTGAGATGAATCTGAAAGAACAACGATGCTTTGCGACTCAAAAGCAAATAGTATTCTTACTGTCAAAAGATCGTGACATTATAATTTTTCCAGTACCAGAAATACGGAACTTTTATTTATATTCAATATCTAATATGTAATTTTTTAGGTGAACATACATTCTCTGTTTTACAGTCTTCATTAGCACAGCAGTAATTAAAACTATGAAATAATGCAAAATGCTAATCCTCGCCAATACTCTAAATGACAGCTGAGGAAATGGGTAAAAATAAAAGACCATTGGAAAAAGAACAGGAGAGGCAACCAAAGGGAAAGAAATGATTGGTTAATTAGTAGAATATAGAGTGCCCACGTGCATTACATACAATGTCGAGCCACACACATACACGAGAAATGAATAAAATAAGACGAACTTCAGCAGTAAGCATACCACTGCCGAAAGGTGACACGCGGGGTATCCGAAGTACGTCTCTACTATCCATGGATAAGACAGACGACCATAACGGGGTCAGCATTCTAATCACGACTTCCACTGGGGGGCAGACACAAGGCTCGAGGTAATAAATCTTCTTGAAGGCCATCGGAATAGTTACTTGTTGCAACAAGTGGACTGCTTCCCGCGTAACGTGGCTCGGTTGCCCACTCAGAAGAGGAAAGACTGTTTTTATATCACCAGGGTGTGTGTGTTTGTATTACAAAAGATGTAAGAGATCCAGTAATTAGCAATAACTTTATTTGTGACAACGACCGCTAAGAAAAGGTACTCGCAGAGCACCATCCACATCGAGAAAGATATATTGACCTAGTACTTGTCATCCAGCTGGTATCACTTGATCTCAAACCTGTTTCGCATCCTTTCATAGTTATGTGTGTGTCTTGCGAATCATGATAATCGAAAGTAGAATTTCAACTAACATCCTCTTTTAGGTCCTCTTCTAAACCACACACACACACACACTTTAAGATCAAAAATATTAATGTTTCATATTCTTTAACACAACTGCAAAACAATTCCCGATGGAGCTTAGAATTGTAGACGTTGTCACAAGGCTAAATTATAAAATTATAATCACCTTCCCTCACGGGAGGATCTAGAAAGAACAAAAAATAATCGCTACGATGATTAATACATGTAACAACTATTTTTCCTGTAATCCGTACCGAATATTTTATGATCTTTCTAAGGAGTATTATATTGCTTATTTCTCTAGTTTTATTTATTGATGTGGCTCTCTTATTTCTTGAATTTCTCTTCATGAAATCTTTCAGCAACTTTCACTGCATTGAAGAGTTGTGGGCATGGGCGATGTAGTTCGATGAATTGTGTTCGATGTTTTCAAAATGAAGGTATCAGGAATATCAAGTTACTTTTTCATCAGGTTAAAAAGACATTATGGAGTGGGAAGGAAGGCCTGTTTATATGAGTTTCTGGTAGCATTATTAAAGTGCCGTTTCTGTGTTGTGCTGTGATTCACCTATTGTGAACAACGATGCGAATTGAAGAAATGTGCTACTACTAAGTATCCGAATCTTCTGATATGGAATTATCCAAGTGAAATTACAGGGCGATTCAAAAGTGGCGCACATCAAAGTTGAAGCTGAGATGCATCGAAGTGTTTCAATTCTAATTATTAATTTCGTCTATAGGTAGCACCCTAAGACTATCAGTCGTTATCGTGTAACCTATCCGCTACGTGTCGGGTATTGGGCATTCATTGCGTAGTTTTGTTTATGAGGAAAGCGAAATGGTATTTTCCCAGGAGCAAAGTTGTTATTTTGGAATGTCATTCTTACGCAAATGTTGAGGTAGAGGTATTCGTCAGAAGTATCCCGACTCTGTTGGTCCTCAAAATTTGACAGTTACGAGATTAATCAAACGTTCTGGGGAAACTGGATCATTTGCAGACAAACATCGGCGTGGAAGATCTTCCATTTTGACTGAGGCTAAAGGGACTGTGGTACACGACGTATTGCAACATTCACCTTCAAAGAGTCAGAAAACTCTCTGCACAGACAAGTATGTCATATGGAAATACTTGGATAGCCACCAAACAATTAAAGCTTCGTCCATACCGTGTTCACTCAATTCAGGAATTGAAGCCACTGGATAAGGAAAAACGTGTTGCGTACTGTGGGTGGTTTCGATCATTTGTTAAAGGAAATGGAGTTCACGGACTGGTTTTCGATGTTTTCTTCAGTAACAAAGCGTGGTTCCACCTAAGTGGATATGTCAATAGCCAAACTAACAGAATCTGGTCATCAGAAAATCCTCATGTTTTCCATGAAACGTCCTTGCATTCTCTCGGAGTATGGTGTGCAGTATTACGCGGTCGCATTGTCGAACCCATTTTCTTTGAAATAACATTGAACAGTGCACTGTAACGAAATATCAGAACCCACTTCGTGGCTCTCCTTAAGGCTGAAGAACGTGATTGCTGTTTTCAGCAGGCCGGTGCCATTGGTCATACATCAAATGAAGCAATGCAATTTTTGCAAGAGTTTTTTTTGGTGACAGACTAATTTCAAAAGAACTTTGGCCTTCAAGGTCGCCAGATTTGTCACCTTCAGATTTCTTATTATGGGGTTATCTGAAATGCAAGGTGTATAAAAATAATCCTCACACTCAGTTGATGAACTGAAGACGAATATTAGTGAAGCAATCAGAACAATTTGTATTTCCATGCTTCAAAAAGTTGCCTACAATTAGATAAAAGGATCACGTGCGTCCATGAACGAGGCAGCCATTTTGAACATTTGCTTTTTGATATTTATTTTTGCCTTTATAAAAGATATGTTATAAACTTTGTTTGTAGTAATTTATTTCTAGAAAGTTCGCCACTAATACTAAAAATTCATGTTTATTTTATGATATGCTCGACTTTTGGATCACTCAGTATAATGTTATCCGAAGACGAGGAAGATTAATAAATTAAAAAAAAAAAAAACTGATTGGACGAGTGTGTAGCATAACCGCACCTCAACTAACATGTTTGGGGATTTAAATCCCACCTTGGACAATGATGTTTGTGAATGGCATTTTAAGTGCTAGATGATTTTCATCACCGGTGTGTGATCGTCACTGTGCTTATTGGAAACCTAAGTAGTTTGCAAAATTTACATTTGACTTCCGTACTGTTTAACGCACCCACGACGCTAATAATAATAATATACTACAGATATGCAGCCCTTCGCCGGTGGAATTCCGTAGCAAACGCCTACGGTACTAATACTAGGTTGTTTACAACCAAGTTGTAGTTATAGTTGTAAACAACCTGAGGCCAAAAAGTTAGAAAATCCAGAAATCCTGTTCCGGATACCAAACACCTGCTTGTAAGCCTAAAGTGATTGCAAGCAGGATGGAATGGTGAACTCACACCAGCCAATTAAAGCCAACTACCTGAGAATATTACCAAACATCCACGTTACAGCTGTTGAGTGAGAAAGCACAACCATTGAGCCCACCAAGCTTGCGATTAGGAGATGCAGCATACATTTTCGCAGACGATATGTAGATATCTGGGGATATTTCCCCAGATATCCACAGTTTTAATACTAAGAATCGATGCCACTACACCAAGAGGAAAATTTTATAAACGTTGACATACGCAGATATATATATATTGCGTTGGTCTAAGTATTTCTTGTTTGGAGACAAGAATGGGATATCTGTAAATTGAATATGCAAGAAACTTCAGGTAAAAGAAATGTTTCAAAATAACTTCGCTGCTGCAAATTTAATAACATTGCGCTGGAAGACACTTTTGAAAGCTAATGCATGATGCACCATTTCGAGATAACGCGAAAGAAAATACGTGTCATAAATAGCAAAAGGTCAATGTAAAAAATAATATATGTTGATTAAACGTAACAGTAGAGTCATTTAGGTAAACAGCAGTCTTTTCCTGTCAGAGGAGTTATTTTTTTATTATTATTAGAAAAAAAAATGTCATATAAAGAATTCCTAGTTTATGATTGTTATTAACATGATAAATCACCATTACTGTGATCTAATTTGTTCATATTTAAAATTACAGTAGACTTGCAATGCAAGCAGTTAGGACACAATATTGCTGCTGAAAATGAACGAAAGCAAAAAAGTAAAACAATATTTGTCACTGTGTTTTAATCAGGAAAAATTTCCTTTTCTTTTTTTAAACGCACAATATTTCGATTTTTATGAGTAGAGCGTTTACAAAAACTTAAATAGTATTTCGATTCCGGTTAGTTTTCTTATATACAGTAATCATAATAGTGTATTATTATTTGAACTCTTACTTGCCTCTTATTTCCGCTGAAAACCCCTTTTAAATTTCAGATCGGAAATAGATGAGATTAAAGCACTGAAAACTTCAACTTCAGCAATAACACCAAGCAGGACATTAACACTGTATTTGATAACTGTAAAAAAATAGTAACTATCCTATACTTGCATCCCGTATATTTTCTCTTTTAAAGATAAATGTCCGATTCCATTGGACCAAACTAGTTTAACTGTCTAAAATTGATGTCACTAAATTTTTCTAAGCAATTTAATACACGGAATACTCAATTCACACTTCTGATGCTTGAAAAATTGCAAACGTGATAAAGAATGGATCAGAAAAAAATTACATTTAAAATGAAAAAAAAAAACAAAACAAAATAAAAAAATATATATATAGCTAGTTGGAAGATGTAAAAGTGACATAAAAGCAAGAATAGCGATGGGAAGAGATGCCTTTAATAGAAAATGGAATTTATTCAGAAGTAAAATGGACAGAAACCTAAAGAAAAGATATTGAAATGTTATTTGTGGAGTGTTGCCCTCGATGCAGCTGAAACTTGGACATTGAAGAAAGAAGAAATTAAGATTTTGGAAAGCTTTTAGATGTGGATTTGGAGAAGGATGGGAAAAAAATCAAATGGACAGATAAAATAACTAATGAAGAGGTCTTAAAAAGAGTAGAAAAAGAAAGAAGTCTATTAAAGAAGATAAAAAGAAGAAAGGGAAACTGGATCGGACATATTCTGAGAGGGAATGGAATCATCAGAGATGCCATCGAAGGAAAAATAAGACGGAAAAAGACCCAGAGGAAGAGTAAGGAAAACAATGCTAGATGACATGCTGAATGGAGATGAATGGAGATGACGAACGACATAACCTTGAAAGAGAAGGCTTAGAACAGAAGAGAGTGGAAGGAAAGTTTCTGCTACTAAAAGAAGAACTTGCTCAATTGCAGAATACTTAAGAACAAGAAGATATAGCTAGTTAATTCCTATATTCATATTTTCAACTTCACTTGCAATTCTTTTTAGATTCTGAAACATAAAACATACAGCAGTGTTTTGCGTTAAAAAGGGAGGGAGTATTATCTTACATCAGTATCTAGTACTAACTATCATGCTTTTCTTAAACTCAATGTTTTCGTCATATTGAGTAACCTATTTAAAGGTAAAATTATGAATAATGTAAAAACTTAACAGAACCTATCAGTTTATTAAAGGGGAATACCACACACATCTTGATAACGATCAATTTCTCTGCTTATGCGCATAATCAACTTTTAGCGCATTAGCAGCAGAAAGAAAAATTTCCGAAGCCAGATATCTGAATCTCGGGGTGTAACTAATGAAAGTCGACATAACCAAAGACGGTCACTGCTTATAAATGAGAGTTGGAAAAATAGAATAAAATAAAAATCTCCCATCGAAACGTGGCGAGAATGAAATGTTGGAAGGGATAAAGGTGTTGAGTTTCACCTTCCCCGCTTCTCCACGTGTCGCCGAAAGCCTCGTGCAGCTTAAGGTATCAACTCCGATAAGATGACAACTTGACGTTCTGACAGGGCGCTTCGCATTTATTCGGCAAATGTCGTTACGGGCTAGAGAGGTCCGCAGCGTTGCACGTTCGCTCTCTGACCACCGTAACTGGATGCATAAAAGTTATCTAACAGGAGACCTCCCTTACTTTGCGACAAGTTTTTAGATGGCAATGGCTCGTGCATCAGTTCACACCATCTTCGAAAATGTATTGAACGATTTCTATCTTCAGTCAGTCTCTCTCTCTCTCTCTCTCTCTCTCTCTCTCTCTCTCTCTTTCTGACACACACACACACACACACACACACACACGGGCAAAGCAGGAAATGAAAGAGATCTGTGATAGCAATAAAAAAAAAAAAAAAAACTTAAAACTTATAATGTGTGTGCATTATATACATGTAATCTTCCAGTGCACGTTACCATATTTATTTTGACATGAGGATTCATATAAAAGCCAAGCATTTCGGATTCAAAAAAACGAATTTATTATTTTTAAATTAACGTATATAATTCGCTTATATAATTTAAAATATAATTCGTAATGCTAAATTAATTTGGAATCTGTTACTACTTCCTTTACTGTTGACATGGATAAACATGGCTAACGGAAGCTCGTTATTCCTCAGCATTTCGGTCAAAATGTATTGGAATCGTATAAAAGTATTTTGCTGTTTTGAGTTTTAGGCACTCTGGAATTTTTCCCCCCCTTCGGATTTTAACTCCAGCCAAATATGAATACACGAAATGTACAGACAATAACACTCCCACCATAACCATAGTTGCTTTAGTGTGATCTAAACAATCTACCAACCAAATGAGTCCGAAAAAATAAATATTCGGCTTGGCCTGTATTCATTTATTTATTTTTTTTGCATGTCTGGTTTCTTCTAAGCAGATTTACATCTTTAAAAAAAAAAGAAAAAGAAAAGAAAGAAAAAGTAAGAATTGTATTTGAATATATAAACAAAGAGATACAGGCCAGTTGCACTAGAATGTATTACATGAGAAAAACACGCAATTGCGAGACACATAATGATCACTGGTTACGAAGAATATACTGAAGGATATGTTATACTATTAATTAAATTAAGGGGATATTAGAATCCACATTGTTTTAAAACCGAATAAGAAACTCAAAGATTGGAATCAGAGAGTTCCATGCCGAATATAGTATAAAAAACTATAAAAGTATCGACGAATACTAGCGTGAGCTGAATGCAAGTAGTCCTAGTTGCCCGTGTTTGTACTAGAACGTAGTACAAACACGGGCAACTCGTTGCAAAGGTGGGGAAAGTTCTGATCACTATTCTTTGGTATTTACCATAATGTAAAAACACATTTCCTAGGAAATGTATGCTGTTATTACATTATGGTAGGGAGGTCACTACCCAGACCGGTTTCAGCCTTTATTGAGGCTTCATCAGTGAGTAGCTAGACCAAATTATTAATACCAAAGGGTATAGCGAAAAGAACTTATATACTCTGCTACGAGTTGTCCAAAAAAGGTGCACCCATTAAGTTACTTAAATATAAAGAGCCAACAGGCATCATTTCGGCGATATAAACATTAATTTAATTTAATTAATGTTTATATCGCCGAAATGAAGCTGTTGGCTCTTTATATTTAAGTAACTTAATGATATGTTATACATTCCCTACGCAGTACCTTAGGGAAAGGTACGGAATACGTTACCAGGACCAAGAAAATGGCATCTTTGTGAAACTAGTAGAACTAGTTTGTGAAATTAGTAGAACCCATGCACAAAGATAAATAATTTACCACGGAATCGTTATCTCAATATTTATTGCTCTCTGATATTCACCGAACAGGAAATATAATTAACTTTCGTAGTATAATATGACCTCCACCTAGCACAATAACTGACTTAATTTTTAATGCTGCTGGTTCTGTATATATTACTAGTTTTTGTCCCTTTCTGGCCATTGAAAATTTTCAAAATTTACACTACATCTGCTTCATGATTGTCTTTGTTTACTGGTCATATTTATGCATCTTTATCAACACCATTCTTTTACCTCATGTTCTTGGTTCAATCAAGTTTGGCTCCAAATATTTTGTCATCCTCGCCTTCCAAAAATATCCTCTCCTATCCCCTCCGAGATGATTATGAGCAAGGTGATTTTCCTTGCATTCCTTGCTGTAGTATATTTTATGACCAGTGGCGCACCCAGGGGGTCAAGGGCTCTGGATCCCCAAAAGAAAAAGGAAAAAAAAAAAAACACTAAAAAATTTTTCAAAAATCTTTTCCTAATTAAAATTCATTTTTTATTTATTTATGTTTGTCGTGTCTTCCTTTCTAAACTAATTCATAAGTAGTTTCATAAAGTCGTATGCGATGCGTAGTGTGTATTCTCAAATCGTCTACTCAACTCGGGCTCCCAAGATTAAATCCTGAGTGCGCTACTGTTTATGACTGTAGCCGTGTGTGTTCACGGGACCAGTTTGCCTGTATTGAGGGATGAAAAACTCGAGTTACTGGGAGAAACCCCCTCCACCTCCGCCTGAAACCGATTAACTCATTTTTAGTAGAAAGAGACCATATAAAGGCTCCTCACGTCACTGAAGGGAATCGAATCCAGGTCTTCGTCTATACTGACTGAGCTACGGAGGCTTCCAAAAATATAAAACCAGGAATATCTTTCAAAATTAATTTTCCGTATTAATTGAAATTTATATTAGATATTAGTCTTTTAACTCTGGTCTGGTCGGATATATATATATATATATATATATATATATATATATATATATATATATATATATATATATATATATATATATATATATATATATATATATATATATATATATATATATATATATATATATATATATATATATCCATTATCCACTAAACTCTGATAATTTTGCATTATCTGACATTAGGAGCGAGAAGAAACTTTAGTTTCGGAAAAATAAGGACTATTTTTATTTTAAATAAGGCTGTTTAGTATCGTACGAAATAGAGCGGAGATATTTGGAGTACAGGGCACAACCAACGTCCCCAGGCAGCTTATATCGCCATTTCATATTTATAAAATTAAATTTTTAAATTTTTATTGATTTAAATCAAGAGGACTAGCATGAAATACAGGTTAACTGCAATAATATGCGAATAATTTAATAGGATGAGGAATCGATGCAAAATGCTTGAAGTTCATATTCCAGTATGTCTGTGCCTTGGGAAGCGTACATCCGTATGAACGTAAATTATTTATTTATTTATTTTTTTTAAAGAAGGTTGCAAATACAGCGATAAAAGCTAGTTCTCTAAAGTTAATACAAAATGAAAATTTAAATACAAAAATAAAAATAAAATAAGAAATCGCAACTCAATTAAAATAATTTCATCATCATGAGAAGAGTACATGACATCCGTCCTGTTTTACGCTTACGCGTAGATTCTAGTCGATACCAAGCAGGTTTGACGTGACATAATTGAAACATACTTTAATGATGTTAAAAAAATTTTTCAATTCGAAGTATAGAAAACTATTTATATAATGTATGCATAAATGAATGCAATAGTATGCAATAGTATGCAATAGTATGAATGCAATAATATATTATAATTTTATAATAATTTAAATATTACATGTTTTATAAACGACTCTATTATAGTATACTGTTGTATCTACTGTTGTATTTTAAGCGTATACAGTATATCCAAATGCCATTATTCGTAACCAATTTCTATTTCCTTATTTTCAGTATTAGACTTGGCAAGTATAAAGGTGAACTTTGTAATCGCATTCTTTGTATAGTATGCCACCATTCATTATCACAACTGAATTTAAAGCGTTTTTAGGTTTTTCGGCATATATGCTGCAGAAATAAATTTGTTTGGGCTCATTCTGCCATTAAAATGCTGAACTGAAAAGACTAAAAAAAAAAAAAAAAATTATTTAATCCTAAGCATTAACTTTCATCACGACAGGAAGGAATTATTATTATCATTTCGAATAGTATACACCATAATATAACGAACGCCTGGGCGTGTGTAGGTGGAATTTAATATTATTATGAGACACCACCAGGGAATCAGGAACTCATCGACGGAGGCCACATACTACATGAACCAGCTATCATAATATTTGTAGACTGTAGACACTGTAAAATATAATTTATCCAATTTATGAAAAGTGTCTGCAGTCTACAAATTCTCAATCTGTCTTTATAATCAGTTCCATAATCCTGATGTCATTTTTAACACTCCCCTTTGCACTCTCTCAACTGTATCAGAATCACAACAGAAACCAGACCTGTGCACAATAGTCCAAGTAAGGTCTTATCAAGGCGTTGTAAAGAAGCAAAATACCATCCTTATCTTTACGTGTGAAAGTCAGCACTGCAATTATCTTTTGAGGTGTGTGAAATCTTTACTACATGGCCCCTGAACTTCAACTTGCTATCTACTAACACCGCAAAATCCCTAGCCTCATCAGTTTCTTCTAGCCTAATCCCACCAATATGATACGACATTGAATATTTAATCACGCCAAAGTGCATGACTTTGCATTTACTGACAATGAACTGACATCCATTTTCCCATTCCCACACTTCCAACCTCTATTCAAACCATTATGCAAGTATTGTATATCAGCAACATTCCTGATTACCCTGCCTATCTTTGTATCATCAGCAAATAGCTGCATGTCGCCTGTCAAATCCTTCCCAAAATCACTAATGTATAGATTGAATAACAGTGGACCAAGGACTGATTCTTGTGGTACACCACTAGTTACCTTAAATCTTGCAGACTCACACCCCTGTATATCACTTTTTGATATCTGTCACTCAGTCATCCTCTTATCCACGCTATATTTTATAATCCAAACCCATATTCTCCAATTTATGCAAGTCTTCTATGCTGTATTCTGTCAAAAGCGTTAGCAAAATTCAGACGTATCATGGTGTATCCATTCCCCTTGTCTAGTTCAATGGTAACATTATTATAGATTGTGAGCAAGTTGCTAAAACATGACTTTGCCTTAATAAACCCATGCTGTTCATTGCAAACAACCCTAACTAATTTTTCAAAAATCTTCACCACCATTCCTGAGATACTGATTAGTCGATAGTTGGATACATTGGTCTTTGCACCATCCTTGTGCATCAACATATTGAAAAATATAAAAAGAAAACATTTTATGGGTCAAACATTTACCAACAATAATGGAATTATAAAGGAAAATAAATTTATTTTCATCATTTACACCCGAATTGGCTAGTATTAAATCAGGCTGATTTAACAGCAGAGATTACCGCATTGAAGTTGTTTTAACGTTGTGCAATTTTAACAAAAAGTCCAATTATAGCAAAAGAAAAAAATATATCGGTTTTAAAATGCTTTTCCAATAAAAAGGAAATTATATTAAACAAAACAAAAAAAAACCTTTTAGAAAACAGTTTTAAATCGAGAATAACCAACGAAACTTAATATCCGGTTATTTACGCCAAATGAGCATTATTTAGCAGGAAGTCTGTTTATATACAAGAATACAAGTTGAAACTGTTCAGAATAGATTTCGACTGTCGATATTTCTATGGTTTTTCATGTGAATTATTGTGATATCTGCGACAGTTAACGCTGCTGAAAACCGCTCTCGAGTAGCGGTACTTTTTTTGGTAAACATCCCATGAGTGTGTCAAAAAGTTACGTGCTTCATTAAATTTTCGTTTTTCAGTTTTCCTTAACTGTAGATCGTGAAAAACATTCTGAGAGTTGCAGTAACAATTGATAAAAGTGAGTAAATGAAATATTAGAGAACTATTCAAAATATACACTACAATCTTTCATTCTATATTTGTTTAGTTTATTGCAGAAATAAAGGTCGTCAAACATCATTCATGATTACATGATACAATATAAAAAATTTAATCGGCACTGACAGAGGTTGCCAATAATTTCGTCTTATGAAAAGGGATTTGGATAAAACAAGTTCAAGAACCTGTACTCTAACATGGAGGCAGTTAAGTTTCCCCCTCCTGAAAACATTTTTTTTTTTTTTTTTTTTTTTTTTATTATTATTATTATCTCGCAAGTCACACAACCCGGAATGAGAAATCCAGTGACAGACATAGAAGACTATACAGGATTAAATGCCCTATCATGGTACTGATCAGGCTTCTATGCAGGCTGTTTTGTTATTAAATAAGACAACATTTATCAGATACTGCAAAATACAAAGACGCCAAATGCACAAGGTACAGGAAATAAGACACAAGAAAATAAGTTTGTTACAGTTGGAGGGGATTTAACTAAAAAGGGGCATTGAGGATATATGCTGAACTTCGTCGCCTTGGCTCAAGTTTGGTTTATATCTCATAATTATCCCGAACGATACAATAAATGCAGATGACAATAAATAAATAGAGTCCACGGCACAGAAGTTAAAAACAGATCTATGTTTTAAATGGCTGTGATAATGAATGACATTTCGGTTTCAAATGAATGCTATTTCGAAATGCATTTTTTTTTTTTTTAAATGATTCTCTTCGATCATATCCATGCTTGCGTATCCCATTATTTGAGAAAAGAGTGAGCACATTCGTTTTTGGATCAACTCCAAACTCGACATTTACTATCCGTTAGTTATATGTTAATAAAGAACTTGAACAGTTTATTAACCGTACAGAAGTACACATATATAATATTTCATATATATCATATATAATATAATATAATATAATATAATATAATATAATATAATATAATATAATATAATATAATATAATATAATATAATATAATATAAGAATCAAACAGTTGGGTTCTTTCTTTTAGCTCGAGAGAGAATATGGACTTGGCGCTTGAAGCAAACAATGAGAATTCAGCACGCAAAACACGTGCCTACTTTTGTTCTTTTCATTTGCTTTCTGGTCTTCAGTTCTCATTTGAAAAAGAACTGGCGAAAAAGGTGTACTGTATTTGTCTGAAGAGAAAGGGGAAAAAAAAAAAGATATATGAACCCGCTCCGCGCATCACGCTGCTGTCACCACTGAAACATCACACCACGTGTGCGCACGTGTCTACCATATGGTTATGTCGATTTCATTCGTGACGCAATAAACACAGTGCATGACACAGTTACATAAATGTGCTCGCTTCCCTTTGTGTGTGTGTGTGTGTGTGCGCGCGCGCGCACACGCACACACACACATACGTTTCTGAGAGAAGATTCTAAGGCAGAATGACGTGGTGCATTTTAACGCCTTTTTTTTATGTGTTTCTGTGAGGTTTTGTGCACTGCCCCTATCGTATACATCGCGTGAGCAATGGTGACTTCGTACAGGATTGTCACTGTTACGTAATGCGGATTCACAATGGTCTGTTGCCATGGCCTTGCTCAGCAAGCGGTCAAACCTTCGACACGCATGCGACAAATACAGAAAATGCTTCGTGCGTGAGCACGCAGGGGGAAATAGCGGCTGTACAACAGAGAGATGGGTGGGCTAGGTGGGAAACCATCGTGCTGAGATAATGAGTCACCGGCTGGTAATGGAGCGTTGTCGGAGAGGGTGGAAAGGAAAGAAAAAAAAAAAAGGGAAGAAAGAAGGTGAGAGATAGACAGACAGAGAAAGGGAAAAGTAACAGTCTTTCAGGACAGGCAGACAAACAGCGCATGCCCATCCTCACCAACTTAGAGGGAAAATGGGAAGGGGAACGTTTCTGTGTAATAACTTATTTAGGAGGTCTGAAAAGTGCTTTGTTGCACCTCGCTTTAGTCTGTGTGGTTTTCCGATAGGTGTTTTGTGGAGCGTTACTTAGCGTCCAAGGAAGTTTCTCACACCGATAAAGGGATGGGCAGAATAAGCTGCAAAACTTCATGCCAAATTAGGCGAAATAGTTACAGTAGGAATGCACTGCAACAGCGATTTTTTTAGGAAATAACCTGAACACGTATAACATGATTTATACTTTAACGGAAACTGTTTCATCGAACTAAATTGTTTTTTTTAATACTAAATTCCAAAAACAAAAACATAAAAATAATTCTTTTTGTACTTAAAACATTGATTAAAACAGTTTAAAAGAATGTAGGCTTAAAACGTCTGATCGATCATTTCTTTCAACAGAAAACGATTTTAACATGGTGCTCGGTTTGGAAAAAGAAATGCTTTGTAAAGTTTTAAGTGCAGAATCCAAGTGTAGAAACAAAGACGTTATTCTAAACCAGACCTACAAGGATGATGTGCAGAATAATAATAATAATGAAAAAATTCTTAAACTCTTGTTTCCATCGAATATAGGGTGTCCCAAAATATAGGGTGTCCCAAAATTCACGCAAGATTTAAATTTAGCGCCATTTGTGCGGTAAAGTGTTGCCAACGAGAAAAAAAAGACAGCGTGACAGCTGACAGTTCAGGATTATTAAAAAAAATGACCACACACAGCGAAGAGAGTTCGTTGAATGGATTATGGAGCAACAAGTGGATGCTTATTTTTCGAACAAAATCATCTTCAGCGATGAGGCTCATTTTCATCTTGATGGCTTCGTTAATCGACAAAATTGTCGCATTTGGGGTTCAGAAAATCCATGAGTGATTGTTGAGAAACAAATGCATCCACAACGTGTCACTATTTGGTGCGGATTTTGGGCTGGAGGCATCATCGGTCCATTCTTCTTCGAAAATGCGGCTGGTAAGGCAATAACAGTTAATGGTGCTCGCTATCGCGACATGATAATCCAGTTTTTTGAGCCTAAATTGCAAGATATGGATGTAGACCACATGTGGTTTCAACAAGACGGTGCCACATGCCATACAGCCCGAGAAACAATTCAATTACTGCATGAGTCATTTCCTGGTCGTGTAATTTCCCGTTTTGGTGATCAGAATTGGCCGCCCAGATCATGTGACTTAACGCCATTGGACTTTTTTCTTTGGGGCTTTTTGAAGTCTAAGGTTTATGCCAACAAGCCGACGACCACACACGCCTTGAAGGAGGAAATTCAGCGCTGTATCAATGAAATTCAGCCACATTTATGCAAAACGGTCATGGAAAATTTCGACAAAAGAGTGCGTATGTGCCAGCAAAGCCGTGGAGGCCATTTACCCGATATGCTATTCCATGCATAACCCTATACTGTATACTTTATGAATCAATAAGAAATTACAATTTTTAATTAAAAACCTGTGTTTTCTATCAAAATTACTTCTTGCGTGAATTTTGGGACACCCTGTACAAGGTCAAAGTCTGAATGCGAATGCATGTTAACTAGTAGTTATTTCTGTGTTGACAAGTTTTTAGAATGGGATGGAAGAGAATTTCACATGCAGCTGAAGCTGCATGGCATCCCTGGAAGTTGCTATAGAAGAGGCAAAGAGGAGAAAGTGGGCGTTTGAGCAGTAGGTGGTGGAATGCAAGAACACTCTCGCATAGCTGGGTGGATCTAGGAATTTGTAAAGGGTAAGCAATAGTTCGAGTGCGTAGTGAGACCTGGAGAAGAAATCTCAGCTTTTGGTTTTTTTTTTTTTTTTTGAATACTGATTGAGTGGATTCCGTTTCGCGAGAAATAAAGACAGGATGAAGGAAGTGAAGTCTACTTTTATGCTTTTCTCATTAAAGATAGGGAACCCAATGCTCGATTGCAAAATTGGAATGGAACTTTCTCACCAGGCCCCTTTTGTGCTAGGCCAGATAAAATTTGGCGATATCAGGAACAACAGATTGGGTTTTTTCTCTCCACAGTGCTAGTTTAAAGACAGCTGATATAACGATTAACGCCAATGGAAAAGTGGCAATCAAAACACTGCTGATCGCTGATCAACTCAGAAGCTATCAGACTAGGCATTTAAGGTATCGTTATTATTTTGTATCAAAAGGTGAAAGAAACACTTCAATAATTTGTCTGGTTGTTGATTTCACTAAGTAGGGTTTCCTCCAGCATGAAACGTGGGATTTTAATCTCTCAACTCATAAAGACTTGATACAGCACAAACGATTTACGTACATAAAATGCTCGTTAGGATTCGGAACATGAATGGTAGCAAGTTACCGTCGCATTTTAGTCGCTAGCATCCATCATATAGCGTGCTCAGTACTGCGATGGCGAAAAACAGCTTGTGTATCTCCGGAAGTGAGATTGTTAGATTTTTTCATCAATGACCAATCCACTGAAATAATTTTTAGCGCACTAGTTAATCTTTAAACTTCGTATGTACTTCACCATAAAGTTCGTCCAAGTTATTTCTGCATTCATTTTAAACAACTGAGCATAATCAGGTCTCGGAAGAGCTTGGAAGTGTATTCACTGAGATTGCATCTCAGTGAATACAATTATTTACTGAGATGCAATGACTTTTTCTTTTCTTTTCTTTTTTTTTTTTTTGAATCAGTAAATCTGGAGAAATTCTTGTGCAATCAACCTTACATATCATCATATGAACTGCTTTTTCTTTTCGTGGTTCATGATGTCGTTAAGCAGACACGACGCGTGGGAAGTGGCCTCGAGCTATGGACGAGATAAAGGAAACCGTAACCAAATTGTTGCTCTCGTGAAAACTAATTATCCCGATGAACTCTTTCGCCATCCGCATTGATGGCATGCGAGATAATTATAATGTACAGAAGAGCGAAATTTTTAATTTGAATCCAAAGGGATTTTTATAATATATGTTTGTGTAGGAAACGTAAGAGTGTTTTATAAATATAGTATGTGCGAGAAGTATGCGTTTAAACTTTTCCTTGATCTTTTCTTCATTTTACTATTATTCTACGACATTAACAAAGTCAAAGACGTTCACTGTTATCAAAATATGTTCGCTACTCTACGCTGCCTTTATTAATGACTACAATTCTGTAAATAATAAACCTAAACCTTTCTTTATTTCTTTTTCCACTTGACGCTGCCATAATGGACTTTTAAAGACGGCTAGTAAGTTTCTCCTTTTCGGTGTGGTCTGCACAGATTTTAGACCGCCCCATCACACATGACAGCGGCACAGAATACAGAGGGCGCTACGGAGGTGTTTGGTTACTCCAGCTGTCAGCGACTTGACAAGACGGGCGTGGGAAGCCATGGGTTGGGAACGCCTGTTGGTTTGCGATGAAGGTGGCCGCCTAGGGTACCTGTCGTGTGGCGGTTGGAAGCTTTTATTATGGGTTAGTCCAGAATGTGAGCATGCAACTGCTAAACAGAGCTGTACATTTTCCCACAGCCATGCTCGCTAATTCGTGTTTATTGAGCATCCACTTAAAATATTTTATTCTGTATAAAGATAGTTCACGATGCTGTCGGAGATTTTCGGAGTTTCCAAAGATTATTAACGAAAGACAGTTTGATCTTCATAATCACTTGTATATTAATTAGAGGGGAAAAAAAACAAACAATCAACAGAGTGAGATAATAACGATTTCCCTTTGTCATTTAACTTCAAGCAACTTTAAGCAGTAGCTAATAACTGACAAACAGACAAGGACTGCTATATTAATTTTGAAATATTATTTAATTCTACCGATTTAATACGACTAATGCCATGTGTAAAGCATGCGAGAAGGGTAAAGCTGTCAACGAGATAAAGATCACCATTTCAAAGTCATTTTTTTTTATGAACCATGATTGGCTATGAAGGAAACTGTGTTTTGAAAAGCCTTACGCGACTTTCATCGCTTGAAATCTGACATTCAAATCTGATAATGACGAAGAAATTTGTGATATAATTTAAGGAATTAGCTTTAAAGTATATCACACTTTAGAAAGAGGAGAATTCGAAGCGTGTGACACATTGTGACAGAAGAAAAGATGATTTATCTAAAACGATGTTACATCACAAAGTCAAAAGCAATTTATTTTTTAAAAAAAAAAACGTTTTTTCAGATTAGAGACACCATTTTGAACAGATGCTGGTCTAGTTGGCTAAGTGGGTAGTGTTTACGTTTCCCAACTTAAAGACCTGGATTTGAATGCAACGGCGTGGACGTTTTTAAAAGCCTTGGGGGGAGGGGGGGGGGGGATTTTCAACAGCAAATGTTAGATCTTACCCTGCTTTCTGCAGGCATGAAGTGGCGTAAAAGTTTCATACTACTTGGTTCTAGAGAGAGAACGAGATTTCTTGACTCATCTGATCTTTAGTCTCCTCAACGTGCAATCACTACCTTTCTTGGTTGGGATTATGTAAAAGTTAAAAAAATAATACGATAGGACTTTTATTATTGATTATATAATCATTTGAAAATATATCAGAATGAATCTGTAGCCGTTTGAGTCAATTATATAGTTGCCTTTCGAAATTTTAAATGCTTCGAAAGTAATCAAGAGTTGACGAAAATGCAATCTTCAACATGAGTTGCCTTGGTATTGCGCTATTAAATATTTTAGTTTAGTTAGAATTATGATGCCTAAAAAGAAATGCAGTTATGTCTAATAACAGCGCCGATTTTGGCCACAGAAAAGAGTTTGTACATTGGCGAGGACAAATTTTGGATTGTCTTTTCTGGGAAAAAAAAAAAAAAAAGAACAGAATAACCAACAGTAGTGATATTTTCACCATGTTTATGAAATGAAAGAAAAGAAATCCCCAAAGTCTGGGGATTTCTTTTCTTTTTAAAGGAAGTGGTAAGCGCCACATCCGTTAAAAACTCAAATATATTTTGTTGATATGTCAACTACTATTTCCATACACGTTTGCTTATATATCCCGAAGAATTACCTTCGTTTCAAAGGGGTTTGGTATACAAAGACACCACGAAGATATTTTAGCATCAAATGAACTGGTTAAAACACATCTAACTCATTCTTCCTAAAAAGGTGTGTCTCGGTGCAGCGAAAAGGAAGAAGAAAAAAAAAAAAAAAAAGCAGCGGCAGGTGTCTGCGAAATACCTCGAAAAGATGTTTCTGAAAGTTTCTTGCACATAAAGAGCATCAGAACGAATTTTTCGATATACGCGAAGAATATAAAAGTTCCATCACCCGCATGTAGCGTTGTAAGTCAACGAACGTGGGCGCGTGCCTTGCACGTTTTACAACAACGTTAACGTTATTTATAGCGGGGGTGGGGGTGGTGGGGGGGCGTGCGAAGAGTCCGTCACCAGAGTACGGACGCCAGAAAGGGACTCGGATGCAACTCTTAACAAAGAGTGTCTTCCTTTTCTTCCCGATGCCATAAAGGTAATGCACTAGTGCTGTTAGAGCAGCGTTTAAGTCACCGTTTACATCCCTCACTTTCACCCCTAATTTACACACATCCGATCTTAGGGTAGCAAAATTGCGCACTCCTCGGAAAGAGTCGACGGCCTCGCATCACAGCGAATCCGCCGAGAGCATTTTATTTGGTAAAGATTGAATAATTTATCTTCACATCTCGTTAGGGTTTGTTAAGTTCTTTTCTTTTGCCTTGGTCCGGAAACGGTCTGCCTGTCGGAGCGACTCCGATCTTCTCTTCAGGGATCGGAAAAGCCATTTGACAGGACAAAAAGGAAACTGTCCATAAAACGCAAACAGGCCTCCTCTCTCCCAATAAAACAGGAGAGTCCATCAGCAACTGCAGATCTTGTTGAAAGTAATGAAACACGGTGCTGGAAAATAAGCTATGGCAAGATTTACAAAAAAATACCACTCCGCTCTTAAGATCTGTGGAACTCCATGAGGGATGCAGTACTCCCGATTTTAACTGCACACACACTAGAGAGAGAGAGTACTTCGAATGGTGTGGAAATGTAATGAATAAGACGGAAAATGTAAGATGTGCAATAAATAACCATTAACGGAAACGGAAGAACAAACAAAGACCCCTTAAGTATAAGTTGTGTCTGTCTTTCAGGATATAAGAACTGTAAAGTTCTTATATTCTGAAAAGTAATGGAATATGATGCCATAAATGTCTTACATTATAATTTGTAATTAAATACAATTTTAAAATGTTAACACATTTTATAAAGAAGTTTTTCGAACGAGGGAAAATTTGGACCTAATTAGATGCGGTTTAAATACGAAAAAAAAAAGAAGAAAAACATTGGAATTTTATAAATCGATGCTTATTGGAGGTATACGTCAGTGGCTTTTCTTAATATCGTTAATAAGTATTAAATCTAATAGCATTATTCGATCCCTCTGTTATTATCTACTCCTGTATATGTATGATATAAATATCATTTAAATAACAGTAAAACTATTTTACGACACCATTCCAGTGCTATAATCTATTCTTTTTAAGCAATTTAAGATCGTGGTTGCAACTTATTTGGTAAAATGATATCATGTGGTGACAACATGGTATTCATTTATACTGAGAAGAGCATTAAGTCTTGAGAAAATCACATTAAATATATCTTCAGCTATCTTATTATCAATTATCTGCCATGAATGGCAGATAATTGCAAATAAAATAAAATATTTGTAACTATATACCCATACTAATGGACACAGAAATTTATGTCTTACTTTTTATCAAAATCATATGCCATGCGTAGATGAATCCACACGCTATCATCTTTCACATGTTGGGATGAACGTTACTAAAATAATAACTAATAATCCTAGGGGGGGGACAGCATATAATCAGAGTATCAACCCCTCCGAACTCATTTAGATATTTTACTAGCGAAATGTATTATATTCTTATTGTGTTATCAATAGAGAAAATTTACTTTATTCAGTCGTATATTCTTTGAGAAATAACATTGTAAATATCCCTGTATATAATGTAGATATATACAGGGATATTCGAAACTCTTGCTGATGTTCTAAATGAGAAAAGAAAGCTGTTTCACGAACCACAATCAATTATTATAAATTTCCACATGAAATAAACTCTAACATTAAAGATATAAACTTATGTTAACATTTCAAACATATAACATGAAGGTATTCATGCTGTTATACGTTTATGCTGATAATACCCGACATATGTAAAAATGATCCTAAGAATAGTAACGTCATACTATACAGTCTGCATACGCTGTATTCTTCTTTCACTAGATATTTTTAATTATTTTATTTTTTAAATATTTTTCTTAGTTCTTACTGCTGTTCTTTTAAGTCTTCCCAGTATTACTTGTATTATTATCACAGGATTATTATGATTATATTACATGATCGTAATATAATTACATTATATTATACGTATATCATTTGTGTTATCACTTCAAGTCTCAACAAATTTCTTCCCATATTCTTCTAGAAACCATTTTGTCCCATGTTTGCAATTCCACAGTCATAAAAATGCAAGTAAAAGCCTATCTTTTCCCTTCACGTAATTAACAAACTAGAACTCGTAATCTCCAATGCATTAATTATCCTGCGCTATGTGAAAAAATTAACTTTACAGAGAGATTCTTGAACTTTACATTGCTATAAAAAATCAATTACTTCAATTCTTCAATGTACGCGTTATTCAGTAAATGGGCCTGAAAACGTCTTAATTATAATTAGTATCAAAACTGTACTTGCAGGAATCAAAACCAAACCTTAGTAGAGAGAACTTTTTATTATTTTTTTTAAGAGGTCTGCAATTGTCTTTCCAAATTAGCCATTTGTTCTTTAGAGCGACTTCGGTAATTTCCACGTTGTTAACCTGCATTATATCGTGGCTCAGCCTTTCTTTTGGCGAAGTGTGTGAACTCTACATTCTGGTATGACGACACAGTTAAGTGGTTTCTCTTTCGCGAACGAGTAACGATGCTTTTGTGAAACGTATCCTTTGGATTAGAAATTGTCTGTAGTCGTGGATGTTTCCCTTGTCGAAGACATTAATGTTCCTATACCGCTTTACTTGCATTCATCTTACGTTGCTAACCCTTGCATATATCAAGTGTTTGGAACGTTGCCAAGTCATATAATAGTGTAGCACTATAAGGCTTGGTGCATGCATTTTCGACAGTCAAGTTATCTTTATTGGAGGAAGGGAGAGGTAGGCACGGAAAGCACTTATGGTTAATAGAAGGTACTAATTTGCACTAATGAATACAAAACAGTCGAAAGAACCAGACTAAATGCTTCTTCGTCAGACAATCAAGGAATTAAGTATCTTGAGAATAATACGCCGTTGGAATTATTGGGCAATACGTGCAGGAACTCAGGCGTTGTTGAAGATAACTTCATGGAGAACTTTCTGAATTAGATTCGGTTTCCTCAATTGTTTAGAATAATTTACACACTTGAGCTTAAACAGATAATCCACACGATTTTTGACCCTCCAAGTCATGCATCTAAATTGATAACATTTTGAAACTAAGAGCACATTTTTGATTTAAATATACATATACGAATATATATATATATTTAACTATTTTACAGGCTCTTCTAATTCTTACATTTAGAATACCGAATCCTTTGTTTGCATGATTAAAGACATAATCACAATCAAGGAATAACATACATCTACAAGAAGATGAATCTTAGCCAGTTTTGATGTTACTTCTCTGTTTACTAATGTACCCACAAAAGAAGTATTAGTTCTTTTACCAGATAAATTGTCTCAAAATCTTGATGCTCTTAAGTCATTGTATAAATTCAGGATATTTAATTTTTGGAAACACAATCTACAAGCAAAATTACGAGTTAGCCATGAGCCCCCTCTATCTCCTGTACTCGCGAATATAGACCTTTTAGAAGCTTTCCGAGAAAACGCTATAAACTCCTTTCCATTAAAACCAAGATTATGGAAAAGATATATAAACAACGTTTTCTAAATTTGGAACCATGATCCAGATTCACTCCAAGAGTTCTTGAATCATCTTAACAACCAACATCCTAGGATAAAATTTACAGCAGAACTAGAAGTTGACAGTTCGCTTCCATTTCTTGATGTAAAACTTATTCGTTCGTCTGAAAAACTAAAAATCTCCATCTACAGAAAGCCTCCACATACCAAGAGATATCTTCACGCACAGTCCCATCATTATCCACCTCAAAAGTTCAGTATTATTTCAACTTTAGGAACTCGTGCGAGTACTCTCATCAGCGAAGAAGAGGAGATTGCCAAAGAATTAAAACTGCTTTCATCAATTTTCCAAATGAATAGTTACCCTAAGCAGAAGATTTCTAAACTCTTGTTTAATCCTTCTACATACCATACAGAGGAAAGTAATGATGTGAAAAATTATATCACCATTCCGTGTATCAGCTGTATTTCTAACAAATTGGCAAAAATCCCCAAGAAACATAAAATTCGTGCCTTATTCATCCTCTTAAGAAAGCTTCGATCATGGCTTCGTCCAGTAAAATCTAAACATGACAGTTTGAAATATCCAGGTTGTACCGTCTTTGGCGCGGCTATAATTCTTCATATTTTGGACAAACAGAAAAATCAATCAAGCTTCGTATCGAAGAACTTCTCAGAGACATCACTTATGATTGAACCAGGGCCACAACCTTATCTAGTCATGTGTTTAATTCTTCTGATCCCAATCACCATCAGTCCACTATACACTCAGTAAACGCGGACATATCCGAAATTATTTACAAATGCTATGATGAAGCTGAAAGATCTTGGAATCAACAGAAATTGCACTAAATCCTGTTCACATTAATGTCAACCTCACCCACAACTTTGCCGATTGTTACTCCTCTGCTATGGCGGTCGAGATCACGTCCTCAAGAGAACAACAACGCAACTGGTCCACGAATCCATTTTAATTTGAGCAATCCGTTAATAATTTAAATCTTTAGTGATGTACCTAAGTATTTTTTTTTTCTCTATATCTCTATTTTCTTCTATGTATCATGCACCCGATGAAGTCTTCTAGAAAGAGGAAACTAGTAATGCCTAAAAATAAATTAGTTATTTTCTAATTTAACAGTCGGCTAGTAGGAGTTAGCAGCTAATTTGCATGCAACACAAAATACACACAGACGCAAAAAAGGGGTCCATCTTATGGTTAAACGAATGTAAAGTAAAATTATTAAATTTCAATCTCCTCTACCTCAGTTGCGAGCAGCGTCTATAAAATTTACAGACCTTTGTGCTACAGGTTTTTCATAGCATTCGTCTTGGAAACAATAAAAAAAAAAAAAAAAAAGGGAGAAGATAATAAAACACTGGGCTTGTAACTATCAGTGTTGCTTTCACAAAGTGACTACAGTGGGAGGAGCATTAGCTTTCATCAAAGATGAAAAGTGGCTACAGAGGGAGTACTCCGAAACGGTGGGAGTATCACTGTTATAGAGTCGTCGTTTCTCTAACGGCAGATGCAAATTGCAGTAGGATAAAAAAAAAAAAAGGAAAAAAAATGTTGGAGATAACTACCAGGTACTCAGTACAAAGATATGAAAGTTAATGATACCTCGGTAGATCTTACTTAGGTTGATGTCTGGAGGAGGAAAGGGGAAAAAACACGAAAAAACATTAAGTTATACACACGAGTATCATCTATCATTAAGACAAATGGCTGTTCTGCTACGAAAGACAAGAGAAAAGTAGAACAACTAATTTTCCAATCACAGCACACTTCAAAGTCGGCAAAGAATAAAACCTTCGTCGCTTTCGCCTCGTTCGAATCACAGCATTAGTGAGCACTAGCCTTACGGGTAACACGCGTGACACACCCACTTCATGCATTTTGAAAGAACCTCCCCAAAGACGTCTTGCGTCCCCTTATTTTACATTCCCCCATATCTCCAACAGGTGGCCGGCTCTCAAGATGATCAGCAAAAGTGGTCTCACGGGAATAATGTGTTATTAGAAGAGACACCCAGGAACGCTAAACGTTACGGCAACCCCCTGTGTGTGTGGGGGGGGGGGGGGGGAGTTCATGCATTATTTGGTATATCTAAAAAAAAAAAAAGATTAAAAAAAAAAAAGGTGGAAAGTGCTGGAAACTTATTACAGTGCTGAGTTTTCTCAGAAGAATTTATTCTTATGTTGTAAAGAGAAATGTTCTTTATTTATGACTGTGACATTTTGGGGCATCGTAATCTCGAGGTCGATTAAGAAGAAGGGTTGGGAGAGATAAATGCTTTGAAAAGGAATGCAAATTTATCACTTAATGTTCTTTAAATGAAATTTTTCTGTTTCATTTATGCAAAGAAAAAAGATCCGGTTTATGAACTTTTCAACATTTTGTTTCAAGAAAATTACGAAATAAAAAAAAAATATATAAAAAATCTGCTTTTATCGGTGTTTTCAATATCAAAAATAAACAAATTTATATTACGATACGTTGAGCGAACTTTCCATCTCTGAGTAATGGGGAATCCTGCAAAACATCTAAAAATCAATATTATATTACATTTCTTGCCCTTTGCACACCTCATTTTTGACATTTTCAGTTACCTCGCCTGTTTTTTTTTTTTTTCCCTCTTAAGTAGGTAACTAAGCTCCTTTTCGCGTTCGTTCTCAGTTCTCTTCGACGATACTAGAAATGTAAAATCACTATAGGCCTTAATATTTGAGATTACAGTGAAAGAATATTAGGGAACAGCGCATTATTTGAAGTATGAATATTTATGTGATAATCTGTTTATAACAACTGTTTGCCAGCATTTAAAGAAATATTCGAATTGCAAGTTGTTATTTTGGTTTGTATATGGTGCTAGAGGGGGGGGGGGAGGTATACAATGTATTGGGTATACATTGTTTTATAATAATGTTTCATACTTGTTTATTTGTCTTAAGTATACTACAAGAAAACGAGTTTATATTAAGCGAAATCAAATCTCGAAAGAACTTAACTGTTGCAAGTTTATATAATTTCAGCAAAAAAAAAAAAAACTTTACAAGTGACGTAAATTAACTTATGAAATTATTTAGAAATCTCTTAAATGTCAAAATCGAAATGAGAAAAGTGATTGTGTAGCAGCAGTTAGTCTGTTCATTCAACATCTTTAGCCCCAAATTAAAATATTCAGTTGAATAAGAAGAAAATAAAATCAACAGTCTTATTCTCAAAGCCACACAGAGCTTTAAAATTCTCATCTATCCAAAACATCTATAAAGCCCTAAGACGAATATTCAAATTACAGATTTGTCTTCACTACTAACAGCAAACTATAACATTTACTAAAACACAGAACCCCAAAACTCAGGCCGACATGCTACCATGCAATAATGTAGTTGACAAGTTTAACTGCCAGTCAGAATGCAACACCTACTATATTCGTTCTACCATTCGTTCTATCAAGTCCCGCTTAATTGAACATTATCGAGAAAGTAATATTCCCATATCTGACTATTTACTTTAAACCACAAGGAAAAAACACAAACCAAAGCGTACCAGAAACAATAAAAATCTTATTACCGAAATATCCTTGAACGCAATACAATCTAAACATGCTCCTGAAATCAGGAGCATGTTTAGATTGTATGTTTAGATATTCATTAACGATTTCCAAGAAAATGAATCCAAATTATGTTGTTCTGATCGCTAGCAGTAAGAACCACCCAATGTGCGGTAAAAAAGGTCCTATTTACTATCCCCCTCATGGCAATTAAACAAAATAAATTACTCCCGTGTACTCTCAAACCATCCCAATTCCCAAACCCTTTTGAACTAACCAAACTCCTAACTAGTTGAACAACAACAACAACAAAAAAAAAAAAAAAAAAAAAAAAACATGCGGTTAGCTCACAGTTGGTTTTCTGCTTTTCTCGTCTGATGATATTTTTTAACGTAACGAAACGGCCAGCACTCGTCATGTTCGTTGTTGCTGACTTACTATCTACAGGGTAGCCCAATGCCGTAGAAAGGGCCCGTCTTTGTAAAACAACTGCATAAGTTTTTTTAACATCAGATTTTCTTTATTCGTTATGAAAAACCACATCACGTAAATGCCTCCATTTTCGGCTTAACAAAGACCTTTCTACGGAATGGGCCACCCTGTATACGACAGTTTTTTTTTTTTTTGATTTTTCAGTTCTTCTTTCAAAATCCAAATTTTTATGTAATTCATTCTCTCATTACGTAATTCCCCCATCAATTAGTCTTTTCGGTGTTAGCTTTCCATCATTGGTTTTTACGTCCAGTTTATCTTAATGTATACACTCAGTTGCCGCTATTTTGTACTCACCACTTTTAATTGCATACCGTCTCCGTTCAAGCCTCATGTTAAATTTTCACCATCTTTACCTACAAGACTTTTACTCAGGTATGTTCATTTATATCTTTCAATAAAAATGAACACGAAGGGGGAGAGAGAGAGAGAGAAGAATAGAAAAGTTATCAGTGAAACGAAGAATTATTATTATTATTATTATTTTTTAAATTTCTTCCAAAATTCTACTCACGTCACTTTGGTATATTAAACTTTGTAAGCTTTTCCCTTATGAGAGCGCCACACCCTAATGAGCCCGACTTAACAAAGGAGGGCACAAGATTTCCCGGACATCAATTAACTGCAAAACTGTTATAATTAATTACCGACCCTAGTGACACGCATTAAAAGTAAACACGTGGCCTCTCGATAGATGAACGAGATCCGTTTGAGTCTATGCGTGTCAGATAACTTAAGGTTCATTTAACATCGCAACTGCGATACCAAAGATGCAATATTAAAGAGTCTGTTGACTGTACGAATCTCATTAGAACACAAAACGGAGGGCGATATTAGAGATAGGCAGTTCATGATCGTTTAGTTCATTCTTCATAATGAACTATATGAGACGGTTCGTGAAGGGAATTAGAGTTTAACCTGTACTAAACTCTGCTTCGTCTACACGTTATGCTAATAGTACCACCACCGTACACTTTACTCGAAAGAGACCAGATGAAGGGTCTTTCATGCTTTCCACTGACGGGAATCGAACCCAAGTCTTTCCGACCAAAGGGATTCGTTTATACTGACTGAGCTACGGAGGCTCCGGGAAGGATGTACATTTTTTTTTTTTTTTTACTGTAAAGTTCCGAGTATCCAAATTCGTCTCGAATGAGAGAGTCTTTTATAGAACATATCAACTAAAAGTGATTTAGGTCGCCTGCTTTTTTTCTTCCTGGAAACTCGGGTTTACTCTTCCCTATCCCCCCGCCCATAAAGCCAAATCGGCCGACACGTTAACTAGTAGAAATAATACACTCGACTGATAGCATAACTGCCTTGGCGTAATAATAAACAACAGAAAAGTAGTTTAATATTACACCTAAAAAGAGTACAGATTTACACCCACAGCCTTGTAGAGTTACCCCCTGCCCCATTCTGCAATCTCAAAACAGAATCAAAGTAACTAGAAACACTTTGTTGTCTTTTGCAAGTCCATTCGGCCAACCAAGATCGCTAGGCCTTGTTGACCGAGTGGATACAGTGTCCACCACTCCAACCACCTCGCAACACACAATTAAGAACATGCAAATAATGAGAAAATGTTAGAAGCAAGCCTCACCAACGATATTTAAAACAATAATTACGAGCAGGAAAGTAAGAATACAGGTGGTAGAAAGTAAGGTGAAGGCAGGGAAGCTTGAACCTTTGGCAACCTTGCCCCTTAAGGAGCATACGTGAAAAGTATTGACTCAACAAAATAGTCAAGAAATAATTTCGTCAATATAGTTTGACTTCACTAATTGCTAAGCAATTGCTAATTACGTGAAAAGTCTTTTTCCCACACCACATCGCCAACTATTGTTGACTCCGAACTGCCTCTGTTGATTTAGTTGATCTATAAGGTCTTTGTATAGCCATGACCATATATAAATATCGAGTGCATTCACGCCAGGCAACTAACTGCTGTGCCATGCACAACTTGAAGTAGGCCATTCTGCCACCACAGACATATAGCTAGTCGTTGTGGAGTCAAACTGCGGTCGATAAAGCGCTTCGTGGTTATTCGTTGTATAACATTATGTGAGCTTGATAACAGTCAAGTAACCTGATCTCGTCACTTGTCGATACTTGAAATAACCCCAATCACTTCAGTATCAAGCAAACGTGACAAAACTACAATTAATATAGTACTTGCAACCGTGTGCAACTGATCAAAAACTCGGGAATCGGATCACAATAAAACATTATTAAAGGAAGGTGTTTTTTTTTTTAATCGTAAAAGATGGACGCAACCAACCTACGATGACAACAGTAAGATATTTTGAATAGCAAATACTGATAACATTTTTAAAAAATAAAAAATAATAATAATGCGAATGCTAAATGAAAACCAGATCTTCTACAATGCCATAGCCCTCATATAAAGATATTTCATTGATTCGCTTGTATAACCTTCTTATTAAGGTGGAGAAACTTGTGCATATTTAATATCCTTTGCTATTTATGGAACCAGTGTTCTTTTCTCTTTACTTCTCCCGGCCTGCTAAACACCTCATTAGTGTTCCGTTCCAGGAGGCCATCATGGAAGCTAGCCAATTAAAAGAAATCCTGCATTGTTCCTGCGCATCGCTCGGTCACGCTTTAATTTTCAATTTAGGCACTTGAGGACCAACCCTTTAACACCCACAGTCATTTGATTTCCACTTCAACATGATGTTGAGTGTAAACTAAAAGAAATGACTTAATAGTGTCTATTGAACTTCAAATGACCTCATTAATCACCAAGGCCAGAAAAGCTAACTGCGCTTGGGCATTTGACATATCTTCGATGTTTGCTCCACCCCTTGTAGAGCAACTACTCTACCACGCCCCTTTTCGGAAAGGTCTTGTCACATATACTCAAAAGCGAGAGAGAACAGACAGAGAGAGAGAGAGAGAGAGAGAAGTTATTATTTTGGAATTATAGCCGACTAAAGCTATGAAGCTAACGTATTCTGTCTGTTAATTGCGTGTGTTCCTCCGCCGGTTTGTTTGTTTTTGCTAAATGAAAACCCTACCATCGCCGTATGGGATTGGTTACTTCACTTTCCGATGAAAAAAAAAAAAAAAGCCTTATAAGGATTGTTCGCATCTTAGACGGGATTTGAACCCAGGTTTTTCCAACCAAAGGCATTGTCGATATCGAATGATCTAGAAAAAGAGAAAAAGTTGTACTGCAATGTATAATCATTGCCTATAAGCTGAGAAATTTCTGATGACAGAAATTTCGCATATTTTGGTTGCATGCTGAATATACTTCCGATCTTAGTTGCCTTCTATTTTTTTTTCTTTTTTTATTATAATCATTAAGGAGATGTATCATATGGAATACTTATTCTCCTTCATTTCCTGGATAAATGGTTATGCACAACCTATGACGACTGTCCAACGTTGATTTGAAAAACGAAATAGGAGAAAAAAAGGCTTCATTGAACAACATAAGTTTTTAAAACCTTGATCAAGATTTAACTTTATATGGCTGTACTAGTTTCATAACTCTGAAGAAAGAGCCTAAATTTAAAAGCCTTTGTTATTTAAAGATTGGCCATCAATAATCAATACCACATTTTATATTCTAATCGTTATTAAATTATCGGTATTTTATAAAATAAAGCAGCTTAGCCAGCTTCGGTATCTAGAACGCTACAATTTTTAAATTAAACGTAAATTCGATTTTAAATATTGATAATATCGCTTCCTAAATATTAATTATGAAGCGATCGAAACTAAGTATAAAAAGTGTATATTAATATGGAAATATGGTTAAACATATTTAAATATCTTTCGCAGTTACTAAATATAATTCGAAGTCTAAAAATATGCCACCGAATTCACTATATGAATAGAACGTGAATAGAACACAATCTGCATAAGAAGATTTTGTAAATTGTGATTTTTGCATAGTTAAGGCGCCTCGTCCACTCTCCTTTATTGGCGCTGCCGGCTATAAAATTCTATCGATCCCTTCATACTGCAAAAGGCAGATAAGAGATGAAGCAGAGGCTCCTTGTATCATTTTAATAAAGCGCATTTATTAATTTTTTCGGCAATTTTCGTTTTTATTCAGGCCGCTACGTAAAATCTAGTTAACTGAATTTGACTTTTTCCCCCCGCTGTTCTATCGAAACAGCTTTTATTTATAGCCCAGTTCTTTCCGATACTTTTATTGACAGTACTTTGTGTGCACTTCTAATCCTTTGCTATAATCAGTAAGGATAACAACAGATTATCTCATATACACTTTCGTCTTAGCATAGTTTCAATTCCTCTTTAAAACTATCTGCGGATTTAAGTTGATTAGTGGGTAAGATAATATCGTTAATTAAAAAGAGGTTAGATTGCCTTAAATGTGGTAACAAAATAAACAAAATATAAATATTTATTTTTATCTTATAATTTATTTATTTACTTTATTTTTTCTAGGCCGTGTGGGAAGCGAAGAGTAATTTAAAGGATGGGTGACTTATGAATATTGCAAACCCTAAACAAAATGATGAATACGTTAGTCAAGGGGAAAAGCCGTAGGAGATATGAAGGATGACGTTCATGTTAGTTAAGTAGCCGAAACCGAAGAAAACTGACACTCTTGAATGACAAGACTATTCATCATCGAGACATCTGACTGACCTTGTCGACTGCAAAAGACATTTGTATTTTTTTAAAAAAAAACTTTATGATATCGTGAACTTGTCTGATAAATAGCTTCCTTCTAAAACAGAAGAAAACATCTGACAGCTCAACAACGCATATATATATATAAAGAAAGGAAACGGAAACAGACATCGAGTAAAAACAATAACTATATAAAACATCAAACAATTCAGACTGTGTCAAAATGAAAAATTGAAATCTACGCGTGGGAGTAAAAAAAAAAAAAAAAATCAACAATACGATAGTTGACCAACAATGGGAAGAGAAAAAAATAAATAAAAAGAGCAAGCAATACATCCATTTTCCAGTTTAACGTTGTAAAACTAGCAAATGTCATGTTCTGTGTGTTCTTTTCTTAACCAACAGACCATTTTTGACCAGTTACAGTGAATCGATAGAATCGGAAGTAGTACGTTATGATTGGAAGTTTGCAATGAAGGTTCATCACACCAGTGAGTCTTAATTAGTGTTCCAGACAAAGTAATGGAAATTTTAATTAGAAATCGTGTCTAGAATATCATTATCAAGGATCACTTGTTTCAGCAGTCTCCTTAAGGAAAGATCGATTATGACAAACCTGCTTACTTTTTATGAAGAAGTCACCGAGAGAAATTGACCAACGTAATTGCCGTGATGTGATTTATTTAGATTTCAGCAAAGTCTCTGATGGAGTTCCACATAAGAGCCTGCTGATTAAAACGCACTAAACAGATACTGATGTGAGATGAGTAGGAAATTGATTGACAGCCGACAGGAAGTAGGTGTTTAGAGGCTCCTCTAAGAGCGAGGAGTGGGGTACTCCTGGGTTTCGTGTTAGGCCCCTCTTCGTTTAATATTTTCATTAAAGATTTAGGTTTAAACCTCATGGCTGATAACGTGGGCAGAGTAGTCAGTTGATTGGATGACCTCAACTGTACGAAAAGTACTATTAGATAATGCCATATATATTGAATTCCCCGTTACAAGTATCGGGTTAACCATAGTGCAATTACTCAGTATAGATATATATTTTTTATAATCTATACAGAGTAGTTCAAAATTCCACGTACAAACTTTGAGAGGAGGTAGAGAACATCAAAATCAACCATAATCAGATAGGAAAGCATGACCGGAAACGCCACCGGAAGGTACTAACAGGGACATAAAGATACAGAAATAACACAAGGCAGTAAGTAGTGTAAAAAACCCTTTTTAGGCGTTACTGAACAGTTCACTAGTAGTTGGATACATAATATGGTAAACGAGGTGCATGACTGTCGTCTCGGCGTTCGTAAAACGACGCATGATCTTCGTACGATGTCGAAAGCTTGAATGAGGAAGCCCAATTGCTCACCAGGAGCGCTGGTGAAGAGCGCCACCTATCACTTTCGAGTGGCGTTTCCGGTCATGCTTTCCTATGTGAATACGGTTGATTTTGATGTTCTCTACCTCCCCTCAAAGTTTGTACTCGGCATACGAACCACCCTGTACATCTCTTAACATATCGTTTACCTTTTAGGGCGATCGTTAAATATTCGGCAATAGTTACTTTGTAAAAAAAAAAAAAAAAATGAATCGGGTAATTTGCGAGTTCATGTCATCGCCACCCTCTTAGATGGACTTAAGCCCCTTCTTGGTCGAAGGTCAATAATATTTAATAATATGAAGTTTTATTAAAAGATAAAAAAAAAACTCAAACCATTCACAACGCCCCTACAGTTTATTCGCTAAGTAATAACAGAGGATGAAATTATATATACCCTTATTAAAAAGAAAAACTGTCCCGCCAGATACTACGACTGGTAAAATATTAAACGATCGAGTGCGGCAAATAACTGAGAACAGCGACTAAATAGCGTGCGGGTCATCGAATCGAATCGTAACGAATAATGAATGGAGTTTCAATTAGCTACGCACTATAGCAGACATAAATAAAACTAGAGACAAGGTCAGCAAGAAGTCAATCAAACAGTCAGACTTGCTGTTCGTATAAACGACCACTGTTATCGGCTCGATGATTTCCCCACTCATTATCTCCGGTTAAACAAACAAAACAACCCCAGCTCAGAGAAATGAAGATAATATATCACCCAGCGGTCAAGAATGTTAACCACGTCTCTATGGCAACTCTACAAAAGAAGACGCCTCACGTGCATGCACGCACGTGTTCTCTCTCTCTCTCTCTTTCTTTCTCTCTTGGAAGGCCAGTCGGCGTCGGCGGCTCGGCTATTGCTGATGCCAGGGGGAAAATTTTTCGTTCTAGCTTGTGGAATGCTGGGTAACAGCGAATACGCCGAGAGCTTTTCTCAGTGGGTTGCGTATCTCTGGTGACCTCTGTGTACCTCCCTTCCCTCCCATTTCCCCCTTTTCCCCATCTGCTCACTTGGACTGCTTCCCCTCCCTCCCCCCCTACGCTCCCCATTCAGTCATCACATGCTCGAAATGTCAGAATTCCAGCATGAATTCCACACTGTCACTGTTCCGTTCTTTGTGTATGCGCCACCGAAAACAACAATAGAGTCTCCTACCCTGACTGCAACTCCTTCTCGTCTCCCCCCCCCCACACTTTTCCCATTCTAGCCGAATTAACGACGCTATTGAAACGCAACTAGCCTTTGCCGTAATGGTTCATAATAGGATTACAATTTTTTTTTTTTCCTTTTAAATAAACAGAAGAAATTCTCGCGGTTTTGTAACAAAACAAGAACTTATGAAAATAAAAGAAAAAAAAATGAACAACATACATAAAATGGCACCACTTTATAGTCCATCATTATTTCGGAAAGTAGAAAGGGGGAAAAGAAAGACCTTTCCCCCCTCATCTCCCCACCTTTTATCGTAAAGTGTGACGCCATCGGTTGCCTTTCGCACAACCTTATCTGAACAGTGCCGCATGAAAGTAATCAAGGCAAAGTGTGAAATCTTGTCGTTGGACTGCGCAAAAATTGGCTCAAGGTAGGAATGAGTGATGAGCAAGAGGCTGTCAGTACAAATGATGCGGGCGAAAACGTGGCGAAGTCATTCATTAAGATTTAAGTAGTGCAATACTTTAGTTTGCCTGATAATTTGCAGATTACTTTCAACCGATTTCATTTAAATAAGAGCCTGATGGAAGAAAGGAGGACATTCCTGTAAACATTAGGGAGCCATATATTTTGTCCCGACTTGACATTTCCATTATTTATGAACTGATGGCAAGAGAAAGAGATAAATGACTGTGTTCAAATCCAGGTATACACCGGAAAAATTATCTAAATGAATGCCGTTTAAACAATATTGATCACGAATGCGTTTTCGTCAAGACGAGCAATTATTTAAAAATCACTTTGCTCCAGGGAGAAATTCCAATTTTATTGCTTTCATTTGTTTTTCTGCTTCTCTTTCTGGAAATGCCGATAGCTCGGAGAAGAACCAGAAGAAACAACAGAACTTGGAATTACAAATTTGGGTTTCCCTGCAGTAATTTTCCACAGCTAATTGAACGATATTTGACAGCCGGTATTAGTAACCAATCTCTTATTTGACCTTTTTTCATATGCATCTGCTGGTAGCGAGGTTAAAAGCTTTCACACTTGGTTCTGAAAACCAAAATAAATTTCAGAAACAATTAAGCACGCACGCACACACACGCACACGCGCACACACACACACACACACACACACACACACACACACACACACACACACACACACACACACACACACACACAGCTAACAGGTTCGATAATAAATACAGAACAAGGACTGGACAAGGTGACTCAATAAGTCTACCTTATTTAAACTAGTGATGGATGAAAGAAAAATAAATGAAACAGCGAGGTGTGAAATACAATTGGATATCCTGATGATATTTTACTAACAGAAAATAGTGTTTGCAATGTAACAGAAAATAAAATTTGAGCATATCAATAGAAAAGAAAAACAAACTAAAACCACGGCAGTTGCTATGTGTGTTATGTTCCATCGAGTCATCTTCGACTCCTGATGATCCTATGAACATAGATTCTCCATTCAGATCTGTCCCTGACCATGTCTTTCAGAATTTCCAAGCGCACTCCAGTTGCTTCTTTAACTCCATTCACCCATCTAATTCTTGGTCTTCCTCTTCTCCTGCTTCCATCAACTTTAGCAAGCATCATCATCTCCAGACTGTCATTTTCTCGCATATGTCCGAAGTATGGCAATTTTTGCTTGATGATCATAGCTTCGAGGGAGCAATCTGGCTTTATTCTATCTATCACTGATTTATTGATTTATTGAATGTCACTGATTTATAAGAATACCATGGACTTTGCAGTCCATGGTATTCTTAGTAAGCGCCTCCAAACCCATAATTAAAATGCACCTATCTTCCTTCTTTCACTCTTTCTCAGGGTCCAACTTTCACATCCATACAGTACCACAGGGAATTCCATTGCTTTCACGATTCTGATTTTTGTTGCGGGGCTAATATCTTTATCATTAAAGATCTTGCTTAAATTTGTCATTGCTTTCTTTTCGAGTAATAATCTTCTTCTAATCTCTTCAGTACAATAACCATCTTTAACAATTCAGGATCCTAGGAATACAAAATTGTTAACTACTTCCTTTTTCTCCCCATCTGCTTAAAAATCATTAAGTTCACATGTTGCCATAACGTTTGTCTTTTTGAGGTTAAGTTTTACATATTTAGCACTTTCTTCTTTTTCATAATAAGTTCCTCCAAATCTTTGCATTCTGCTAGCAAGGTGGTATCATCTACATACCTCAAATTATTAATATTTTTTTCCACCAATTTTAATTCCAACCGAAGACTCCTCCAGCCCTGCCATTCTCAAAATGTATTCGTTGTACAAGTTAAACGAATGGCAGTTGCTAGAGAACTCTTAAGTTATAAATTAGAAATCAATGGGATAATAATCGAACAAGTTAGTGAGATAAAATAGTTAGGAACAGAGCATATAGCTTCACAAAAATGTAGTATAAGAACAAGCAATAAAAGCTAGTAGAATATCTCGATGTCTCAACAGCCTCATCTGGAAGAATAAGAACATAAGGAGAGAAACAAAAATAAGAATCTGCAAATGAGCATTATTCCATATGAAAAATCATATGAAATAATGCTAACAGATGGGAAAAGAAACTCAAGAACTGGATACCAAAGTAGAAGGGAAACAAGATCGAGACGAAGATGGCAGGATAGTCTCTACAAGCAGCACTACAACTAGGCTTAATATAGTGAATGAAGAAAAAGACGACGAAATTTTAAAGCAACATGACCCTGGCAACTTTGGCACGCGCCACGAAACGTTTCGTATACACTGGTTAAACAGACGACAATTATCATGTATACTGTCGGCAAATCTGTGTAGTGTTCAGAGTAAAGGTTAAAGACACTCCGGGCGGAATCGTTAAACAGTTACAGAGAACAAGCGTGCAGAATCAGACAGCTGGACGTGCAGCGATTCGCCACATAAAGACGTCTGACAAAACGTGTACACAGACACTGGGAAGTCCGCGCGAACGAAAAAAAAAAAAAAAATTGAATAGCAGCTAAGCACTTGAAAGATTTAGCAGCACATTCCTACAAAATCCAGCAAATTCAATTTATAATATCGGAAAGTTGAGTTGGCCTCGTCTACAGTTTTCGTAGGTGTTCACTTCTTTATGAAAGGAAAATGTGACGTTTTAAGATTTAATATTATTATTATTATTTGTCACCTCCAGGGAGTCCAAAGACTCATCGAGGGAGAGCATCCACTCTACAACTCTGACTCCACCACTCACAATCCACCAACTGACCGCAACTACACCAACGCCATCTATTGCCGACCACCACCACCACCAGTAGTATTTCCACAGACAATCACAAACATCCATGCCCACGGCGGGATTCGAACCCGCAGCCTTTTGGCTGGGGAGCGGATACGCTAACTATTCGGCCAGCCAGGCTGGCCAATATGGTCAATTATATTTAGGCACAGCGAATAAACAACCCGAACTGGGACAACTGGACAATTTTTTGTAATCAATTCAAATTTCTTAGATTTTTGCGACTAATAATGCATCGACTGACTAGAAACTCTCCAAATGGGACGCATTGGAAGTTCAAACTGGTTGCGCCATAGACGACAAAATCTGCTTCAGAACCTAGAAGATACCCATGCGACAATACACAATTTCGTTCACCAAAGGTGGTCTACTATGGGAAAAGGTTTTGCAGCTGATTAATGTGGGAAATCCTTGAACTCGGGGTGTACACACAAATAACGTTCGTTCCAAATTTTTATCTAAGCACTCTCCATGAAAACTTCATTCTTTTCCTGATAAGAATCGATAACGACCTTGTTTCAACATGGTTTCCAAAGATAGAACAAGACTGCATACTGCGAATATCATTGTGCCCTATCTCAACTCTGGTTCAAGGGCGAGTTTGTCCAACAGGTTTCCTCGAGTTTGTCACGGAGGAGTGTATCTGTCATCAGTGTCACCTAATCTGAACCCATGTGATGGCTTTTACAGGGAAATACATCTTATCAATTTACATGATAACATGTACCAGTTCAATATCCGTGTGCCCTGCAGGAATGGAGGCAAGTAAGTAAGCGTGGAGTGTTTAATATGCCATCTAATATAGAAAGCGTGCAGTTCGAAATTTGATAACGGACTATGCATTACGTGCTGCAATGTGTGGAGGATGAACCGAGCCAGTGGATAATAAATACTATTCTCGGCAAGTAGAATAAAACTAATTACGCGTGATGGAATAGTACATCAAGTCAGGAAATAATCACTAGGAGAAGTAATAGCAATAATTTTTTTTGTAGAATTTTTATATTTTCGTGTGTTTACAAATTCAATTTCCTCATTATAATAACACGCAATGAGGTGTTTTTCGAATGTCCACAAAGGACTGAACTATACTTGGTCTTCAAGGGAACTCATGTTATGCAAGCTCCAGTATTTTCTTTCTTACATCAATGATATTGAATAGGCACGAATTCTGAATGCGTTACACCATTTAGACCCCCAAAAGCAGCGAGAAACTAACAGCTCATCCCCCCATCAACAATTTTCGTTCGCCTACGACTCTCAGTGGATCGATGGATGGTATCTGCAGCCATTCAACGAACTATACGCCATTTCATTTGCACCAACATCGTCATCTCGCACTGTTCTATTTACATTTCTATAACTCAGTGACCTCTAGAACTGTAAAACTTCACAACAATGTATAGAAAACTAATCAAACAGTTCGATTTTAGTTCACAACGATACATGGGTTTGTTTCGCATAACATTTTCAGTAAGCAACCCCACATCTTCCTTTAATCCAGTCGAGACTGGTGTAATATCAAACCGGTATTATTAGCATAGTATAAGCGTTTTGGAATTTAGTTTTAAATTCCAACGAGGCACTAACAATTCATCTCTGTTATATTCTCAGTTAAGACTTGCACTCGAGTGTGTAAAGGAAATGTATATACACCCTCTGTCCAAAAAGAAACCGAACTTTTCGAAAATAGAAGAAACTAGTGGCGCCACCTGTTGTGTCTTTTTGTTGTCGAAAGCGGCAACCTTCACTAGTGTTGTTTCAACTGTTTTTATGACATTTGTTTCATTAGAAGCCGAGTTATAGTCCCAAGAGTGACAGTGTGTTTTGACGAACAGTCGGAAAATGAGTTTCGAACGGAGAGCTGCGATTGACTTTTGTGTTAAATTTCATTAAAGTTTTACCGAAACGCATCAAATGCTTCAAAAAGCATACGGTGATGAATGCTTATCCCGTACTCAAGTTTACGAGTGGTTTAAGCGATTTCAAAGTGGTCGTGAGACGACTGAGGACGACTAAAAGCCGGGCAGTCCAAAAACTAGACTGAGCGAAGTTAACAGCCAAAAAGTACGTGATTTCATCAAAGAAAACCAAAATCGTCCGTGAGATTAATTGAAGATGAATTGGGGATTCCAAAATCAACTGTACACAACATTTCGACCGAGAGTTTGGGCCTTCGTAAATCGAATTCGCGATTTGTTCCCCATAAGTTGACCGACGACCAAAAAATGTATCGAATTGAACACTGCAAGGACCTCATTAAAACCACTCATAAGGACTCAAACTTCATTGAAACGATCGTTACTGGACGAAATGGGGTGTTTTGAGTATGAGCCCGAAACAAAGCGCCAGAGTGCTGAGTGGAGACCACCAGCAGAGGGACATCCGAAAAAAAAGACGCTCGGAGAAGTCAAAGGTAAAGACAACGCTGATTTGTTGCTACTATTGCAAGGGCATTATCCACAAAGAATTCGTTCCGCCTGGCCAAACGGTCAATGGTGAGTTTTATCTCGAAGTTTTGAAGCGATTGGTAGCGAGAATTCGTCGCGTACGGCATGAATATCGTGACGACCGACCGTTCCTCAAAAGACTGTCACTCATGGCACTATAACTCGGCTTCTAATGAAACAAATGTCATAAACAGTTGTCACAACACTAAGGAAGGTTGCCGCTTTCGATAACAAAAAGATACAACAGGTGGCACCACTAGTTTCTTCTATTTTCGAAAAGTTCAGTTTCTTTTTGGATAGAAGGTGTAGAAAACTCCTTCAAAAAGAATGGAACAAACGATTATAACATCTGTTGTTGACGAGAGGGAGGGAAAAAAAGGAAATATCGCAGGCAAACGAGATTCGAAGTCTAATAATGAGCTTACTAGATCGCAAACCACTTGGGATCTAACCATTACAGGTGTCCTTTAATTATCCAACAAAAACAGTGGTTTTCCAAACGTAATACTTCTTTCCAAGATGTCGTTTGGCTCACCCACTGGCACAATTAATCTACAAAAGAATAGTCATTAGCAGAATCAACGTTTGGTTTGACGACGACTTGATAATTGCATTGGGAGCGTATTTAAATATTTGAAGAGTACTTCTATTAGTGGAACTCATGGGTGGAATGGCGATTCGAAGTCAGTCTTAATAAAGTGCTGAATTCTTAAATAACTTTTTATAGCATAAGGGTGCACGGTTAGAAGCTGGAAAGTTAATTAGTACGCACAGAACAGCCGGCGGTAAACTTACGTTGATTATTCCCAGCAGTGCTAAAAAACAAATACGGTAAAGTAATCTGAATTCTCTGTAAACACTCTAAAAAAAAAAAAAAAAGAAGTAATAGAATGATGTAACTTATTATATCAAGGAGGAATAAAGAGCTCAGGGATTCAATATGAATTATCTGTGTATTTCTTTCAGGAATTACCTTTTTGATAGCAAGATACCTTCATATTAAACATCTTCCAATTGAAAAAGAAATACTAAAACTAACCGATCACCATGTTTTTTTAAAAAATAATAACCGGACTATTTATCAAAGTTGGCTTTGTGCCAATGCATATAAGTCGGATTCTCACAAGGTAGAGGCAGCTGTATAAAACCTGTCGAAAACTTATCATTACATATCGACGCAAGAAACCAATAAAACTTTTCTGTAGCACTAGCAGTCAAAGTGAAACCAATATTTCAAATGGATCTACTTTGCAATATACCGTTTTAGTTGCTGCGCCACATAAGTATTAATCCTTAAACAAATAAAGAAAATTTCCATCCTTTATTGTCCGAATGGCCACCATTTCCAACTGTAATGACTATGAGGATGAAAATGTTCTTAATTTGTTAATGGTGATATAGAGAACGCTCTCTTTATCAATTAGAATATCAAATAATCATTCAATAACCCTTTTAAGTATCCTTCGGATATCACTTCTGTTTCCTATAACTTTGTGCGATGCATTTTTTTCACTAGAACTCCTTTCCATCAGTCTCTGCCAGAAAGATCTGGATCTACTGAATCTACTAGTAGGTAGATTCGGATTTTAATTTTAATTATTAATTTTAACCCTTTTTATTATTTCCAAAGGAAAGAATTAAAAGGAATTTTTTAATTAAATTGAAGCAGTCAGCAAAGTAAGTTAGGTTTGGTACGAAGATGTTAGGAATTTTCCCTCCATACAATGGTGATTTTTTGCCTTCCCAGTTCAGTCAAAAAAAAAGGCAAATAGGCTAAGGCAGCACAAGTAATTCCTAGAATACTTGTGCATTTATACTTTCTTTATGTAATAATGTCATACAAAACGATATCGTCAATCTCTCTCTCCCCATATATAAAGTAATATTTGTTTTATCGTGCGACACGCGCCGAAACTTTAGTATTTATTTTGTTATTTTCTTGGTTGACCTTGTATTGAATCCCTTCTAATAATAAACGTTCGAACGCCTTCATTCCAAGTGACACCTAAAACCCTAAAGATTAACCGAACCTTAGTTTTTCTAAAATTACTGAGGCTACTCGAGATAAGAAAATGAAATCACAACTGGATCATTCTCAAATCGATTTCTAATAGATCGAAAACTTTCCTCTTTCCCGAGTAACTTGGTAATATAACCAAGAGAAACCCGGATGAATAAACCGCTGGATCCAATCAACGCGAATCTACCTTAAGAATATTTTAACGACAATAATACAGTAACACATCTCATGTAGATGGCAGAATTACCGGACACAGAAGGACATTTTCACAGGCGAGTGATTTCGTGATTTTAACAGACGACCAACTAACGACTTATACTCATTAAAATGACCTCGCGAGATTGTTATAGTCACGTGGCTTAGCCCAATGTCACTCGTTGAATGACTAATTATTGTAATTACAGAAAATTAACAAGATGTGAATACACTTTTAATGCATTCAGGTCGCTTGCCATCTTGCATGTGCAGAGACGTTATGGAAACGGTAAAACTGTGTGGTAATAATATAAAAGCATTAATGAATGGCCTTGTTTGGAAGAGTCAGACGAAACAAACACTAACTAGCCCTATGCCTGTAAAGCTAACAAAGGTACAGAGTAATGGTGTCGTGTGCAAACGATAACTAGTCTATGTTTTAGTTTCTTTGATGACTATCTTTGCATATTTCGCTCCACTGATATGCAGTGGGAGGGAAAAAAATACTACTAAATAGGGATTTACACGAAGTTGAATGATACATCCGGTCAACAAAAAGATGGTATATAACGAGTGAACCCTTCCTTCATGGGACTCGCATTTAAGTACATGTATTAAAAAAAAAAAAAAAAGAAAAGAAAGAAAAAATCGGAAGAACACAATAAAAAAAATTTTAATAAATCATTTCCGTCTTTTAGTTTTAATTTTTTTATGCCACGAAAAGACATGTTAGTAGAGCGACAATTGCTCATATCAGGTCTGGAGAACGACAAGGGGGGGGGTTTGATTCATAGAAGCCATTAAATCTTTGATCCTACAAGTGACAGCTGCAACTGAATGCGTACTGGATATAAAAACATCGAAAACATTCTCATAAAATACTCGGTGTAAAATATACGAAGTCTCATTATTCCTGCAAATCTTTTTTTCTCGTGCTCTTTTGCCACTTAGGCCTCCCCCACATACGACACAAGTTAATATTTCTCAGGCATTACGCTGTTGCAGGCCTCTTTTCTCTAAAATAAAAATAGAAAAAAAAAAACATCTCGAAGAAAACAGAAGAGATTCTCGAAATAATGATGTGCAGCTACGACATAACGTATTGTTGGAGTTGATGTGCAAGCATCTTGTTGTAAATCACGAAACGCTTCCTTTTTCTATTTTTCGACTCTGCAATGCAAGTAAAATTAAACAGCAAAGATGAAATGGCCGAAGCAAAAATGACTGCAAACAACGACGTCGTTATTACAAGTGACGCGTTTGTTCATAATAACGAAAATATTTATAAGTGAGCTGGCGTTTGTTATATCAGGAATGTCACGGGATGATGATACGTTGCTTCTGTAACAATAGCTGGGCGTCGATATAAAACAGTAATGTTATACTTTCAATTTGAGACAACAAAGGCTTCCTGCTTGGATCGAACAAAGTGTTTCAATTATTTAAAAACAAGGAAAGAAAGAACGAAAACATAATAGTATCTGACAATCGTAACGCTATAAAAATGCCAGGTTCCCAAACTTTATCAACTGCCGATCCCATCTCAGTAAAAGTTATGATAAATTTCGTATCTTCTTAGATATTGATAATTATGAATAGTTTATAAATAAACGATTTAATTAACATTTATATTTTCATTAAATCAAACAGAAGCTAAATTATTTAATAATGAAATATAATTTTGTCCCATAAAATTTTTTTTATTTAATATTTTTGGCGCCGTATTTGCTAAGGGTTTCGCAACTTCACGATGTGGAATTGATATACACTGTCCAAAAAGAAACCAAACTTTTAGAAAATAGAAGAAACTAGTGGCGCCACCTGTTGTATCTTTTTGTTGTCGAAAGCGGCAACCTATATTAGTGTTGTGTCAACTGTTTATGAGATTTTTTTCATTAGAAGCCGAGTTATAGTGCCAAGAGTGACTGTGTTTTCAAGAACGGTTGGTCGTCACGATATTCATGACGTACGGTTCGAATTCTCGCTACAAATAGCTTCAAAACTGCGAGATAAAACTCACCATTGACCGTTTGACCAGGCGGAACGAATTCTTTGTGGATAATGCCCTTGGAATCGTAGAAACAAATCAGCATTGTCTTTACTTTTGACTTTTCCAAGCGACTTTTTTTTCGGATGCCCTGTTCTGGTGGTCTCCACTCAGCACTCTGGAGCTTTGTTTCGGGCTCGTACTCAAAACACCTCGTTTCGTCACCAGTAACAATCGTTTCAAGGAAGTTTGAGTCCTTACGAGCGGTTTTAATGAGGTCCTTGCAGTGTTCAATTCGATACATTTTTAGGTCGTCGGTCAACTTGTGGTGAACAAATCGCGAATTCAATTTACGAAGGCACAAACTCTTGGTCAAAATGTTGTGCACAGTTGATTTTGGAATTCCCAATTCATCTTCAATCAATCTCACGGACGATTTCGGGATTTCTTTGATGAAATCACGCACTTTTTTTTGGATGTTAACTTCGCTCAGTCTAGTTTTTGGACGGCCCGGCTTTTCGTCGTCCACAAGCGTCTCACAACTACTTTGAAATCGCTTAAACCACTCGTAAACTTGAGTAAGGGATAAGCATTCATCACCGTATGCTTTTTGATGTGTTTCGGTCAAACTTTTTCCAAGTTTAACACAAAAGTCAATCGCAGGTCTCTGTTTGACACTCATTCTCCGACCGTTCGTCAAAACACACTTTCACTCTTGGCATTATAACTCGGCTTCTAATGAAACAAATGTCATAAACAGTTGATACAACAATAATGAAGGTTGCCGCTTTCGACAACTAAAAAGATACAACAGGTGGCGCCACTAGTTCCTTCTATTTTCGAAAAGTTCGGTTTCTTTCTGGACAGAGGGTGTTTAAAAAGTAAATTTATAAATTAAATTACACTAGGCTAGTTATGAGAAGATAGAAAAGTTTGACAGAACTGTGGTCATTTTATTTTTTGTAAACTACCAGATTGTTTCAAGATATGTACTATGATGACGTTTTAATCTGTCGGGTCACATGTTGCCTCCTAATAGAGAAGTCGCCATTAACCGATAGGACAAATTCTAAGAATTCTAATTTTAAGAAATTGATTTTGTGCAATCTTCTACACCCGAAAAAGACTGCACAATTCATACAAGAGTTTCAAAAAACTTAATAGTGAAATGCTTTGGACATTATAGAGTCGCCAGTTGAGTGGTGATGGTGTATCTGTTTGGGAAGTTAATATGATATTAACATGATTCACCGTACTGTGATGATATTGATTTGTTCCACTGAAATCCAATGTAAGATGGACAGTGAACCTTTTTAAAGTACATTTCCCAAAATGCAATTCATCAATATAATACAAATCGCGCAAATTATATAAAAGCAGCTTCTCAAAGTAATGCGAAGTTCCCATTGTTCGAAGAAGAATCAAAATAACTTAAATGTTGTGTGTCATTTGGTGTTATCTATCTCTACGTAATTCTTCAATTAATCTTTATCGGACATTTTTCCCTTTTGAATTTTCTTTATCAAAAACTTTTCCGCCCAACTCTCTGAGCCAACAAAATACACGCTGGTCGCTACTGTGGAACTCAATATTTAATCGATGTTTGTGGTATAAACTTATTTTAACATAATTAGCATCGTTAATTTTATGGAAATGATCATTATTATCGAGGTTATTTTAGAGGATGTTCACTACTCGACTGGATCGCAGCAGTAGCGGGAATGGCTCACACTTCATTAATAAGTGTAATTAAAACTCTATGATCGGACTATAAACCGTCAAAAACATCCCAGGAGGTCAATCTCAGACAAATGCAAGCAATATTATCTTGGAATTCGAAGTTAATGACCGTAAAGATCATTAACTCAGAAGTTAATTGATAATGTTGAACATTGTCTGGGCAGAGAGGAATCTGAATATTTGCTAGTAAATACGGGTCGACAGTTTTCCGAGGGATTTCTTTTCGTGCCTTTGACGGCTATCCAAACAATTATCGGGAAATTAAAAGTGTCTGGTTTGAGGCGAAAGCATTTTGGACTTATGAAAAACGTATAAAATATGCACGAAGTTTTCGATTTCCATTGCGTTCATTGCTTTCAGTAAAAGTCAGTGCTTAAAAAAAATAAATAAAAAAAATGGCTAAAAGAACGCCTTCTTTAACTGGAGGCAACAAATTCACTGTTCAAACAAACACTTCAAAAACCTTCACGATGAAATAAATGCTTTGGATGTTATAAAGAGTTATTCTTCTCCAAAAAGTTAATAACGCAATATACTTTTCTTTTAATATAAATAACTGCTTGAATTTGAAAGATTTATAAGCTGTCTCTCTCAAATTACCACAATAAAATTTATAGATCAATGCAAACAGAATATTCACAAGAAAATCATTTTCATGCATACCAACAGGATGAGTCATCCGTATTAAACGAGTTAGTTCGTCTAGAGTTTCTGGCACTGTGCATGTGATTTATTTAATTAGTGAACAATCGACACAAGCTAAGGTTATCTAAAGTAGGCTCTGAAGATAACGCACACGAAAATCATCATAAGATTAGGCAGTGTGCCTCTGTAGCCTGTTTGAAACTGAGTACGATGACCAAATGGCTCGCAAGCTTCCATCCAGATAGAGATCATGACGTCTTGGCTCCTAATGAGCCATCGAATAATACTGCGACAGATAAAAGCATTTGCGTAGATCATAAAGATAATTGCAGCAATAAGTTTTGTATAGAACGAACTTCAAATAAATAATTTAATTAAACAAAGAACTTTTAAATAATTTTAAGTCTTCTGTCTTATGTATGAAGCGAAATTCAAGGTTAAACGTACACAAGGATGACTTGACACACACACACACTACTCAGAAGACAGAGCGGAATGAATAAATAGAAAGATTAAAACCATATGAATATTAGCAAATAAACAATTTTTTTTTTTTTTTTGCTTTTTTACAAAGCAATACAGTGCGATGTTTCAAGTTAACTTTCACTATGCAAACAATCGTGTACTGAAACTTGAAGTGGGACGGGGATTCCTTCTATATGTCTAATTCACTGCAAAAGTGTATAAACATTCTCATTTCCCGTAGAAAAAAATTGTCGCTTTGGTTCTTCCACGCCTATATGGCTGATCATCAAACAAGCGTGTAAACATTTGGACTCTCTTTCATTGTAGAGTGTTCAGGCACATCAGAGACCGAAGGAAACATAAATCGCTGGTAATCTCCATATGATTACTTGGCAACAGTACTGCGATGTCAGTGGAAAGTGGGGTTTTGAACAGCAGTGGAGACTAATTTGCGTTGCCAGTTGATGACAAAAAATACGAATGCATCAGGCTCGTTTTGAAAAGTAACTAAATACGCACTGGTACACATATTTAAGCAATTCAGGAAAATAACTGGTTGGTTGGGTGGTTTGGATACAGCTGAAGCAACTAAGGCTATGAAGCCACTACTGTCTGGAAATAGCGTGTGTTCTTTTGACCAATTTGTCTGTTTTGCAAAATAAAAAAACAACCAAACGGCATTGCTGATACCGATGATAGGAAAATGATTCAAAGAAGCAAGTCCTTATAGTGAAAATAATGAAATAGAGTTAGGGTGCAAACTTAAAACGATATTTTTCATTAACGTCGTTACACAACATATTAGAAAAATTCGTAAAAATATATGTATAAACATAATGATTAGCTGATGGCTTAAAATGAGTGAAATGTCCAATTCACAAAATAAAATATAAATCTTTTGCACAAACTAAGAGTACATTACATGCACATTACTATGAACAGCAAAAAAAAAAAAAAAAAACCCACGATGAAGAAATCTATTTACTTGTTGATTTCAAAAGCGGATTACCGTCCCATGAATAATCCATCTTGGGAATTATTCCGGTAGTTTTCGGGTAAAGTTTTTTCTTAATAATTTAACAAAATGAAAAATTAAAAAAAAAAAAAGTTATCATTAGTTCATTTTCCTAATGAACAACACGAAATAGAGGTCGAGTGTCCGCAGGACCAACCAGACACGCGCTCGTCTGTCTGTCTGTCTGTCTGTGGTTCCGAAAATGATTTTATTTGGAGAAGTATCTTCTGCAAGCATTATTAAAGTAGTGCATGTGGTCAACAGCAGGAATCTGATTAACGCGTTACCAACAATAACAGAGGGCTCTAAAAGTGGTGGTGGTGTGTGATGTGTGTGCGCGTGGGGGGGGGGGGGGAGTGTGGAAGTGTTGGGGTTTTTCTATGGAAGTGCTTGGTTTGTTTACCATCATTGCCTTGGTAACGCCAGTCGCGTGGTTCACGTTAATCAATAGAAGCCCATTTGACCTGACGTCTTGGGTCGCTCTGTTTGAATTAGCGTACGCAAGGGCAGAGAGCGTGTTTCAAAATCTGACATCGCGCGCGCTCACGTACACACACACACACACACACACACATGCACGCGCGAGAGAGCACTCATATCTGTACACAGCACATACAGGTAATACAACCATGCAAAAGAAGAATAGACAAGCAAGTGAATGGTACTGTTCGAGCTCGTGTTCTAATATCTCTGCACTACAGCGATCTGATTTGTGGTCGATGACAGACCACATGCTTATCTGTGACTTTTATAGCCTTGCTGACGACAGTAATTAGAACACTATTACTTATTAAACTGGCGTGCACGTGATAAAAGCATTGGGTGGGAGATTCCGGGAGACAAGATATCGCTTATCGGACGTCCAAATGAAAATGTTTTTTTTTTTTTTTGTTCGCAATTCCTTCCCCTACTCAACTCATCAATGAGAATGAATTCGCATAAGAAAGATTAAAATGTTACTGATAAGTAAACAGATCGCAAATCGTTTTATACAAGATAAAAAAAAAAAAGAAGAAGAGAATGAATCTTTTTTCTTCTTTTTTTTTCATCTAAACTGTTCTGTCTCACTTTTCGCATAAATTACACTGCTGACTACAACATCAAGATTAAGGATGGGGAAAATAAAAACAATACTTTTTTTTTTTTAAATAGGAAGATAGGGGGGGGGGGTTTCGTCCACCAGAACAGACAACCCGGCTCCATGAACATACAAGGATTACAGTCAGGAATACTTAAGACCCAGCCATCGGCTTAATTCGTCAGCTATGCCGGTCCCGAACCCGGATAAAATTAGGGGGGAGTGAGATGGTGCCGTAATTCCCCGTAAAAGGGGTCTCATGACCGTTATATCATCATACGAATACGATACGAGCCTACGATGTCCTTTGAATGTGAATAACCTTTATAAGGATATTTCAACTGAAAGATTTAGCCGGTCTCAGAAGGTGGTGGCAGTGTTTTTCACTCCCGGAAACTCGGGTTTTTTTATACCGCAAACCAGGCAAACTGGACAGAAAAAAATTAAATTAACACATAATACACCTACAGCTTTAGTAGCTGCAGCCATAATTCCAAATAACCATAATGCTGAGTTCAAATCCCATGTAGAACGAGGAATGTTTAAAAGTGCTTTTTCAGTTGCAGGTGAGGAGCCAGTCTCATATGAATGAAAGAATTTTCCTTCCAAAGAACTCGGATTTTTCATCCCGTAAAAAGCCAAATCGGCCAGAGAACGCAGCTGGTAGACATAGCAAGCTTATGTCGATTGGATTAAGTGCCATATTATCGCACTGACTTAATAGAAGCCTCATGGCGCGATGACCTATCATAGCTCGGTAATAGGGAGGAAGAGATAAGATATCTTTTTTTTTTTTTTTTTAATCATGGCCTCAAGAAAATTCCTCCACTGTCTGCAATCTCTGTCTTCAATAATACTTAGATCTGTCGGAAGAAAAACAGTCGTAAAAAGAATGATTTAGGAGTTCAAAAGGTTCAATCTGAATTGTACATAAGCGGCTTCAGCTAGAATCCTTATACCACCTTATTATTGCTCGACTGAATTTTGGTCATTTGAAAATATTTTCAAAAACAAGCATTTTCATATCAGTTAAACTTCGGAGAATGAGATTCCCATTGAGAGAATGACACGTGACTGTTTCATGGACATCAGGTAACGTCTCGATTAATTATTTACGAACTAACTGCGTTATTGCTGCCCAACTCTATTCTTTTGCTGAGTTTTCTGGTGTTTCCAATAGACACACACGATTTGTGCATTAATAGAGTTATTTCAGTTTTTCAGATAATTTCATTTTAATTCTGTCTCAACTCATGAGTCTAAAAGCGATAAAAGAAATTATCGTTTTGGATTCATTTTTAAAGATGCAAATATTTCCCAATCTATTTCTTTCCTGTATCTGGAATCGAGTACTAGAAATCAATTCGAAAGAAAATAAAAAAAAAAAACATTACTTGAGCTGGGATGCGTGCGCGTGTGTATTTTTACCAGGAGAGTCATTAACATTTATTTATTTGTATGAATATTTAAATTCATTAATTACCTATCTGTAATGAGAAACCAAAAGTCATGCTACTACGTCGTTAAAGAAATCGCGTCGTTTCTAGCCAAATACGAACAATATGCACTAGCTTCCATAGTGTGCATCGTGAAAGAAAGAAAGAGCCTTAAGACAGAATAAAATTTTAATTATTCTTTTCGCAGAAATACTCAAACTCGAAATATTTCCTCTGTTAAGAACTTAAATCTCATTGCGTGTGTGGAAATGGATTAAAAAACGATAATACGCGATAAAATATTAACTGAAATAGTGCAACATTTAGGTATATGTGATTCGTATGGGTAGACCACCCCCTTCTGGTACACGCGATCTATCTCACCTTGCAGAGTCCATCTGCTAAAAAAAGCAATTAAGCAAAAGGTACCCTATGAAATAAATTGACAAATATCAGATTATTTAGCTTTATGTAACTTCCCTGAATCCTAGCTAATATACAAGAGAAAAAGACAACCTAACAGAGAGGGAATTAACGCTTTGTTTTAATATTCTACAGTTGTTTATCGCTATTGCAATGTGGCATTTTCAAAGATCTGTCTTCAAGCAAATGCATGTGGTCGATTTCCATTTGCAGCAAATCAAGTATCAAAATGTCCTTTAGAGATACACATGCGAATAGAGCAGTACATGAGCAATGTAGTCTATACATTTCCACAGCACATACTATAGCAAGCTCTTCTATTACGACACCTCCCCATATATTCGTCCCGGTCTAAAATTAAACAACAGCGCGCGAGTGCAAAGCCTCCTGTCAGCAAACTCTGGGAGGTGATTTGTACAGAGTGAATCAACTCCGTGGTATCCTATTGGAACTTTGGTCTTAGAAACGGGGAGACAATAGCGTCTCTCAAGCGGGCAAATCGGGATAAACAGAGAACAATGGCAGAAAAAAAAAAAAAAAAGGTCATTTGTTAAAGGGGGGGGGGATCAACTTGTTCTTTAAAGTTATTAGCATTCTTGCCTGGTGGTTGAGACACAGCACGGCTTTGTTTTTATGTCTTCGAAAGGCGCGCCATCTATCGAATATAGGCTTCAAGAAAACCATACTCGAATACAATTCTCCAATTTTAATCCTTTTTAAACCGCACATTTATTATAACAACAGACTATAAATATAATATTCTTAATAAAAATGCACGCCACCGAGCTATTTTTATTCAATTTCTGCATAGTAGACTTTCTTTTTTTTTGCTGTCAGCTGTACTGTACTGTAAGCTGTACTCGCTTTTGATCTCGGATGACCCCCCCCCCCCCCTAGATTCTTCAGTAACGAAAGTATTTGCGAACTAAGCACTGCAGAAAATGGCTTTCGCAGGTTTCTTTGTTTTTGTCCATTTCCGTATTCTTTTAATTACCCTTTCTTCTTTTGGCTTTAGGATCTCAGAAGCACAAATATAAGATCGGGGAGCTATCACTACCATGAGAATCGCACGCTGTTCTCCGAGGAATGATGAAAAAAAGAAATGTGAATGGATAAAATAACCCATGGTTACAGACCGCTTCAGTTTTTGTTTTTGAATTTCTTTCTCCATACTATAAGCAAAAACTCCGCACTGGAAGAAAACCCTAGTGCCATCTGTTGGTCAAGCGGCGAACTATCGTACATTTTAAACTGTATAAATGATACGTCGGATACGTTGGGTTTTCGGAGAGGAAAGAGTAGTTAAAAAAGTGAAAAATTCCTTATAAAAGTTCTTCGCCTCTTACATTGATATTGAATCCAGGTTTTTCCAAATGAAGGGAAAACGTCGCATCATCTTAGCAACTGCGCTATGCATATAAATATAAAAATAAAAACAAAAATGTCATCACTGAGTCAACCACTGTACCATCGTACATTTCCAATATAGGTAAGTAAAAGTTATAAATAAAAAAATTTAAAAATTCATTATGCATTCAAGTGAAAAAAAATCATTTTTTTGACTTGAAGAATCATTATTACTGAAGAATCATTCCTGAAAAAAATTAAAAATTTTTCACAAAAAAATCACAAAGGAGAGATGAGAAGCTGTACACTGTGAATGCTCTGACCCTCAGCAAAGTTCACAGGCTAATTTTATTTAAAAAATAAAAATAAAAATGTTAACGTTAAACATGACATCCATCCCTGAAATAAACTAATAACTGGATTGTAATCTAAGAAGGAGTCAAATTAAACATATAGTGCAAAACCAAAGCTATTTTTCATACTAATACAGTATGAAAAATAGCTTTGGGATTTTCAAATAACGGTAATATTTTTCTTTTTCAATTTGAAAGCTTGGCAGTCCGCCTTCTAGATACCAAGTCCAATCAAAATATGATGACCATCCCGGTTATTTCACAAACGACCATTCCCTCCCGCCAGGTGGCACTCATATCAAGAAGAAAGTCATTATATTTGACTTCAGGTAAGTGTTCATTTGAAGAGTCGTTTCCTGGCGGCGATCTGAAGGAATTCAAAATAGGCCTGACTGTAGTGCACCTGTTGAAGATTGACGGTATCCAGGAAACTGTCAATATTTTAGCCTCACCCACTCCCTCATCGATGATAGTGATGAATGCAGATTGTCTCGTCTAGTGGCAAGCCCTGGTTGAAATGACCGACAATGGAATTTAATGAGGGGGGGGGGAGCGGCGAAAGACAGTATTTCACTGACCACAAACAAACATGCCCACCTTCGTATGGGCTTCCGAAATAGGCGACCAGTCAAGGTATCCACGCTTACTCCTATTCATCGACAAATACATCTATAGTTTACGTCTGAGAGATGTCATTGGACCATTAACGGGGCAAAAAAGTTGCTTTTTTCGGATGAATTTCGTTTCCAGTTATACCGGGTGGACGGTAGGTGGGAAGTTAGAGGAAAACTTGGGGAGAGAGGAATCATTCGATGTCACGGTACGGTAGAAACAGGCAGAAGGCGACAGCATTATGGTATAGGGAATGTTGCTTGGTGTTGGAATCTCTTGGAGTCCTGATAGCTGTAGACCATATTATGAATGCTACAAATTAAGTACCTATCCATTATGACAGATCAGGTACACCCTTTGGTATCTTCCCAAATGGCATAGGTGTGGTCTAGCAGGATAATGCATCGTTCCACTTTGCCTCTCTCTCTCTCTCTCTGGTTCGAGCGTAATTAGCAGAACATAAACTTACAGGTGTTACCATGGCAACAGAATTTGAATCTCATAGAACATCTCTGGGATTATGTGGATCGAGAGGGTACAGATTACGGTATCTATAACACGCTACCTAACGGCAATTCTTCTGACAGCAAGAGGGGGGGGGGGACTACAAATTAATAGGACGGTGGTCATAATATTTTGACTGGACAGCATACTTCAGCTATTGAGACAGGCCTTCAATGCATTCTTTTGTTGTTGTTGATTTTTTAAATCTTTATAAGTATATAGTAAAATCGAATATGAGAAAGTAGACATTTAAAAAAAAATGGATATTGCGCTACTAGGGTTTTACTGTATAACTAAACGCAGTACTATGAAGACCTGATTTGCAGTCCTTCAAGAGTTCATAAGTCGTTCGATACTGATATAAGCAATGTTCGGAAATGGAAGAAAGAATCGGCTTAAGGGTGCCACCATAGTAATATTCGACTTATATTATCATAATATATAGCCTACATATCAGAGGTTTCCAAGCTCTCTTGTTATCTGGTGCATTCCTCTTTGCCACTTCCCCCTTTTATAATGAGAATCCCACCCACATAAGATAATAAAGACAACTGCATTTGGATCAAATGCATTCTCAATTGCAAATATTATCTTCAAACCTTTTTCATTGTGATATCAAAATATATGAGTGAAAACAGATACCAGATAAGGCAGTAAAAATGTGCCTTGGATATTCTTACAGTGACATGATAAAAAGAAAACTTTAAGTCAATATCAGGCGACCAGAAACAGATGATTAATCCAAGAACTACACAATGGATTTACATGATCTTTCATGTAAATCACTTTAAGTGGACTGAGGAATAAATAATTCGGAAATCTTTTGCTAGAGACCAAACATGGTGTTTTTTAAGTCACTTCAAGCTTTCAATAAGCAGAGTAGGTCTTGCACCAGAAGAATATGAACTGTCTAGTTGGCTAAAGACATTTACAATCCATAGTCTCTCGGTTGAAGTGCAGATATGCTATCAGTTGGTGAGACAGGCAAGCAAAAGATATCTTTTGTTCCCGCAGAAGATCTTTTTTTTTTGTTTATTAATATATTATATTTATATTATATTTTATATTATTATATAAAAATAGCTATATAAGTACTATATTTTAAGTAATGAAAAATTAAATTCCATTTATAATAAAATTTTATAAGTTACTTTATGATTTAAAATTATAATACATTACTTAGTTGTTCGATGAGTTTTTAGTAAAAGAGATGATTTTCAATGTATCCTGTTAAACAGAAATCCCCCCCCCCTTTTGAGATATTACTCCTTATTATCACAACTTAATAAAACCAAGTAATATATACAATTTATTGCAACTTCTCCATTTTCGTTAGTCAATTCCACCATGAGAAGGATGGTGGTTTTCACACGGGACGAGGAAGATAATCTACCACCTAAGAAGGATCCTGAACATCCATACCAGAGTAGAATTCTAGTTCCCTGCCTGTAAGTGGAATCAGAGACACTCTCCAATAGGCCAACACACAATTATAAGCAGTTAAATTTGTTAATGGAGAAAAGTAGCAAAAAAAAATAAAGAGAAAGGAAGGGGAGATGCTACTGGCCTTCTATGTCATCTTTCACTAGTTCTTTACAGCTGCTAAATTTATCTAAATTTAATAAATCTACATTTTTATTATTCAAATTTTATATAAAAATTCATATATATATAAGACTATTACGAAAAAAAGAGTAATATAAGACTAATAAACAGTATAGTATCCATAAAATTGTAATATTAATAATTCATTGAAATGATAGTGTAACATTAATATAAATAAAAGTCTAGCACTATTATTAATGTTTTAATCTCAATGGCCTCTCTGGGTCAAGTAACTTGACTTTTTAAAAATTTAATTTAATTATGAAGAAATTTAATTATATTATGATAGGGCGCACTGTGCAAATAATTCGTCAACCGCGTAAATTTTGGCCGGTTTGCTTGTCTTCTGGAATCAAAAACCCAGTGTCTCCGTCTGAGACCAGCTAACTCACTCCCAGTTGAAAAGCCTTTGTGAAGATTCTTCACATTCTAAACAGGATTCGAATCAGAGTTCTTTCAAGCATCGTCATTACCAACGGAGGTTATGTAATTTTCACTGTGTGTGTGTGTGTGTGTGATTGCACTCTTACAGGTTTCAGGTAAACATAAGGAAGTCCTATTCCTCAAAAATTAGATAGAAATTATGAATAATAATAATAATAATAATAATATACATTATTTGAAAATGACTATTTAATTTATTATTTTATTTTATTTTATTTTTTTCTCCTCAGAAGTCAGGACAGTGTAGCTAACAAAGCGGTTATCGTACTTATCTGTTTTGCTAGCTACTCACACTATCCTGACCTCTGATGAGAAAAAATAAATAAACAAAAGAAAAATTTTATATATAATAAGTATAATAATATGCAGAGGTTAAAATATGTGCACAAGCTTCCTGCCACCATCTAACACAAAAACTAAGGGTCATCAGCACCCTCAAACATACAGCCCTAACGATTTGTTCCGATGAGCAGGCGCTGAACAATGAATATGAAATTATTAGCCAAACATTTCTAAAGAATGACTACAACAAAATGACAGTTCATGAGATCCTCTACAGTAATGCCATGAAACGTAAAAAAAGATTACAAAAATGCCATAGCTATGCCCATACATTAGAGGAATATCAGAAAAAATAGATAGAACACGACATAAATACAATATTAGGATAATATTCAAACCTCCTGTAAAATTAAAAAGTATATTTAGCTCATCGAAAGATCATCGGTGGGAGCCAAACCCAGAATGATACCAAGGTTGAAGTAATGCAGAGACTATATTTTCATATACGAGTAGCCAAAAGGTGGCACACCTTATTATTAAAATACTCTGGATTAGAGATAGATATTGGAAGTTTTCCCACTTAGTTATCCTATAAATTAAAGATGCCAAGAAGAAATAACCAAGTAGAAAAACTTCCGATATCTATCTCTAATCCAGAGTATTTTAATAATAAACTGTGCCACCTTCTGACTACTCGTATATGGAAATATGACCTCTGCATTACTTCAACCTTTGTATCACTTCTGGGTCTGGCTCCCACTGAAGAGACCTCAATAAAGGTCGAAATCGGTCTGGGTAGTGACCCTTCTCATAATGCATAGCATTATACATGTCTGCAAGGAGATGTGCTCGTATATAGAATCTAATGTGAAGTCATTAGATTCTATATACGAGTTGCCCTAGTCCTGAAAAATACTTCAGGCGCAAACTTTGTTTCCTTGCACTTGGATAAAGGAGGATTAAACCAATAATATAATTTCTTGGCATCTTTAATTTATACAACTCCAAATATCTAGTTATTTTTGTAACACTAATAGCAGTTAATATACAGTTAAATTTTGTAATTTTTTTCATGAAACTTGTTTTAAATGAATCCACGAATATATACCGCAAATCTATTTTATTGCCACTTTGCTTCGAATACACTCAGCTCTCTTGGCTTTGGACACTGATGATATCAGTGCTCTCACTTTTAAACTAAATTCCGGCCACTAAGAAAGAAAAGAAAAAAGAAAACGTTTGAGACCACTAGTTTAAAGGTAAATCACAGAAAGCATGTTAGACACCACATTCAAGGGGGAGAAAAAAAGAAAAAAAAAGCTACGAAACCTAATTCCATAATCGAATAAGTAAATCTAAAGGACGCGAATGCAAAACAGATCTCTCAATTTTCTTTTGGGGAACCAAACTTGCATACAACAATTCATTAAAGAATTGGAATATCTAGAACAAGATTAGATGACTTGCAGTTTATGGGCCAGCGCAACGCAAATGCATATTTCGTTCACAGATAAACCACTAACGATATTGCAGTATTCGTAACTTGCAAATTGAAGTATATAAGTGTTACCTTAGTAAGCTGAGTTTAGAATAATTGAAGTTGCCACTTGGATTCAGAGAGAGCGCTCTCTACAGTTTAGAAAATACTGACAGAAAACAAAAATGAGTAATATTAAAAAATAGTTATTTTAAGTCCAATTAAAATGCAAACTTGTTCTGATTTATTCTATAAAAAAAGTAAGCATTTATTTATAAAAAATAATAAATTTATTTTTTCCTCTAAATAATTCATAATGCATTCAATATGGATGTCTGTGTACACGGAATACCTTCCATCCTGTTTAAAAGAAATCAATAGGAGCCACAGTTTACATGAGCATCACAAGATCCTACTGGTTTAAGAACATCCAATCAGAATAATGGGACCTTATTGTTTTTAAATGCATGCTCTTCTTTATGTTAATCGTATATTAAATGAAGAACGAATTTTTTTTTTTCTCTAGTTTTCTATTTGGACTGTATACTAAGTATGCATTTATGAACCATTTGTAATGTTTTGAATACTAGTAATGATTTCAAAAACGTTACGACTGGCGGATGCAATGTAGTGTTCATAAAATCCACCTGCAAAAGTATTTATATAGTTCACGTTTGCATGTACATATGAGGATAACAATTAAGATTGAGTCATAATTCCATAATGCTGTATTTACAAGATTAAAATATAGGAAAATTCATCAGCAGAGACACATAAACACGTGACAAAATCTATCTTTTAGAAAGAGCGGTAGGCTTCCCAGTCTGCATCTCAGACGATCGCCGTAGACTTGGAATATATTTTGTCACACGTACTAAATGAATGTGATGAGAATACATAACTACTGCCATTTCCTGTTCTTAATTCAAACAACCAACTATAATCTATCATGTATTCTACGGTCCATTTTTCTGAGTTTCCATGTTAAAAACCTTACTTGTCAGCCCAAAAGAATGACTTAATATAATATAAAAAATAATAAAAAACATAAAAAAGAACAATAAACCTCAATCACCCCAATGATGCTAATGTAATGTAGGTTTGTAATCTTTTATGGGTGAGAGTGACGTCAAAATTTTTAAAAATATACGTTCTTGAACTTAAAGATTCAAAAGCCTCAATTAGTAAAATCGGCTTTTTAAAAGCAACTAGAAAAACAATTTCAGTGTCGATGTGAATGCTGTATAGTGGAAGTTTTAAAAACAAATACGCTAACTGCGCTGAAACTTCATAAAACTGACTTTATGACGTCATTTATCAATTATTTCCATTAATAATAAATGGAAATTCAATTTCACATATAAAGTGAAATAGAATACAAACTTTATAAACACCATGGGGTTGATTTATCAACAGGATAGCCCTGACTGTTTAGACATACACAAATGCAATTAGTTCGCGGACATGTGATACAAAACTTACGAGTAATTATATTGTTTCATATTCTGGATAAGTATTCCTTATTGCTCCTAAAGATAGTAAACTGCAGATGTGATCATTTTCGTTCAGAAGATTTACATTATTTATTTCGGGATTTCTTGCGAGCATTCTATATGTTTAATGTGTGTGTGTGTGTGTGAGGGGGGGGGATCACTTAAGCAAATTTCTGACAACTCCCTACCTACAAATAAAGGGTTGTAGGAGGATGCCAGCAATTTCCAACTATTTCTAAGAAGATGCCCTTAGCATTTAGGTGTGGGATGACCTTGGAAGATCTTAGCAGTCCCAGGTGTTTTATTGCCATACAATAATGTTAACCCTCTTCAATTAACAAAGTTTACCTGGAAGCCATCGTGTATACAGAATGCTACAAACAAGTTTTAGTGAATGATTAATTACCCAGAGAATGTACTGATTAGAGAAATGGGACGTGTTGCAAAACGCTAACGCAAAGTGGTGAACTTCTTGAAAAGGAAAATACACATCTAGCTTTTCTCTTTGGTTTGAACAAAGTCTAAAACTTTTAACGCGATAAATATGAGAAGTATTTCGGACAATCCATTATTAATTTGTGCAAACGGTCATGATAACACATTCAATGTAACAAACGTAATTAATACATTAATGTTAATTTTTATAATAATTAGTACATTACGAGGTGTGATTAGAAATTTCTGCACTGATTGCCAGGTGACGCTGTTGCCTAATACAAACTTCTCTGTTAGGTATAGTAGGGTAAAATTTGCCAGGCAATTATCCATGATAACTTGAATTACTAAGAACTAATATCTTGTAAAGTGTAAACGTGTAGTTTGTCTTTTTGCGACTTGCATTCAATTAACACTCCATAAAACAGCGAGTGTACTCCTACCACCCAAATGTACCTGATGACGTTTTTTTTTCTTTTTTTGCAATTTTGCATACATCTTGTAATCAGTATTGAGAATACCTGTTCTTAACAGCAGTTCACAATATATGTGTTATATGTGCAAAATATATTAATACACACACACACACACACACACACACATATATATATATATATTAGATATAAAACTTTTATATATGAAACATTTTAGATACAAAACTTTTATGCCATTATTTAACAGTATTCTTCTTTTCTGTTTGTCCTATGATATCTGAGATTCCAGTTCTAAAACGACTTAATTTTGAAACTGAATAGAAAACTATCAGCGTCGAAAATTAATTCTCCCGCTAGATCTCGTTATCAGTCAATATCAAAAACGGCAAAAAGAAATCTCCAGACTTCGTTTCAAATGGTACTGCATAAAATGTGGGCTACCGTCTGACTGCGTAAAGAAACCCTTACTGGTACTGTCTAAAAGAAAAAAGCAATATTTGTTGCTTGCCTTGATTTATTAGTTATTACGCTGCAAGAGAATTCCCATCCCTATTGAGACGTGGAAGGTATTATTAATTTGCCCCAAATAATTGACTTCCGTTGCCGTCCCACTATATTTCACCATTCTAAATCAAACGGAAATCCCCCAGTTAGCATCACATACAGAGCACGAAGTGCTTCTACTAGATCCCTTCTAAACACCCCCTCTCTTTTTTTTTTTTTCTCTCCCCTCTCTCAGTATTCCCTCACTACAAAATTACTCGAGCTGTCAACAAGAAAATGGATTCCGTAATTTATTTGTGTTCCGTAGCATTTTTTAAGAACATCGCTGCATTAGTGCAAAGAAAAAAGGCCCAATCCGGATGGTGTTTCTGGCGTTTTTATTAAAATTCATATTTGCATTTAAATGAGATCGGAAGATGAAGAGCTCTCTAGATAGTTGGAAGATAGCAGGAAAGTGTGAGCGCTAAGAGAGCTGTACTGGGACTGCCAATTAGATCTTTAAATCTGTAGAAGATTAAATTAATTCGTAGATACACCCAACAGCACGAAGCCCAGCTGATCATCACTTCGCAAGACACGGCACGCGTCCACTGCGTCTCATAGATCCGTTTTTTTAAATCCTCTGGCTTGTGTGCGTGTTCTCCTCATTCATTCTCCACTCCCCTTCCTCTCAAGATACAAATAATAAATATAAGAAACAAAACATTTTATCATTTTTTTCTCCAACTCAACTAACATCAACGAATTCTAAAAAAAAAAAAAAACAACTCTAAACAAACAAACAAATAGAAATGTCGTGTTAGAAAGTTATGTAAAGCATTTTAAAATGAAACACTTTGTAGGAAAACCAATGAACGGGGAATTCTAAAGTGTCGAAATGTTATAGCTGCATTGAAACAGAATAGGAAGAAATCTGGTCGAGTTTTAATCTGTTTTTTTTTTGCACATTCGCCTATTTTAAAACAGGAACAATAGCGTTTCAAGGAGAAATTAAACGAGTATTTTAGATCCTCTTCTTCCTCTTCCCTTCTATTATTAGTATTGGCTAGTGGCCTGTTGGGGGACGGGGCTATCCTTAGCCCTTCTAAGCCGTCCCCGTCCCGAGGATAAGGTGGCGAAGCGCCCTATGCCTCCCGGTGTGTCCTAAGTCTGTAGATGCGTGTGTTCACGGATCAGGTTTGCCTGCTTGCAAGAGGAAAAACCCCGGATGAACTGGGGAGAAAAACCCTGCAGTCCACGCCCAAGACTGGCTAACTTGGCTATGACTGAGAAAGAGCCTTAAGTTACTCATGTCGGCGACAGAAATCGAACCCCAGGACACTTTTCCAGGCATATGGTTGCGAAGCGCATAGCTACTAGGCTAACCGCGCGGGCGAGTATTTTAGATTTAGTAGTAAAATAGCAGAATATACTAGATTACAGACTTTGACAACAACAACACACAACACAGAAGAACTATCTACTAAATGCTGAGTTCACGTCGTTTTATTGAAAATGCGATATAAGAGAAAGGCGTCACTAGCGCATACATATTAATGTATATAATATCCAGTTTACGTGAAAATATAGGTACTTGCTACAAATACGAAATTAAGATTTAGTTCCATCCTGTAAAGAATAAGCCTAGGATCGAATTAGAATCATTAAAGAAGGAATATAATTAAAGACGCTAAGAGTGGATGCCGATGTACGATGAGTGAGGAAATGAGCGCTGAAGGAAGAGGCTTAAAACTAAGAGAATTACAATCTGTGCGTGTGAATTCTTTATGTAGACAAAGCACAGAAATCTTTAATGTCGAGTGAAATTTGTTCATTTGATCATACGAGGCACCACTGTTTAATTCATTTTGAGATATGGATTTAGCAATTTAACATGTATGTACTGAGTTTTAACAACAACGCAGGACAAATGGGCGCATTCTCGTGCAATTGTTTATTGATAACTGTTTCATGATATATACAGATGCTGTTCCTCTTTGATACCATAAATATAACTTCGCTAAGTCTTCATTTTTCTTTATCACTAAGGAACAGAAAGTTTATATCTGTCATACGAATCCACAATGCCTGATGGCTTAATCTGACCAGGTGGTTTCGCTGAAGGAACAATGAAGCTGATGGAAAGCGACAACGTAAGCCGTTCGATAATGTCAGTTGCTGTAAAACTGTTCGATACATAGCCAGCTCTAAAGCTCTTACTTCAAGATCCTTCCGTAGAGCGATCGGAAGAACGATACAAAGATCCGAGTCAAGAACTCTTTCAACCAAGGTTATCCATTCTCAAATGAATTAAGCAGGTTTTGTTGTTGTTGTTGTTGTTGTTGTTGTTTTATTCGGTCATCATCATCATCAGTAGTTGCTGTACAGGAGAGTCTGCCTCTTTTCATTTGAACTATTGTTGAAGGGGGGGGGGGGGAGGGGGGAGTGCGGGAACAGAACCATCAGGTATTTGCGAACAGTACAAAAATGAGAATAAAGAGCCATCCTGGTGGTAGCACCGAAATCAAGGTGCAGCCACAGAGGATGCGTATTACCCAATTGCTAAAATAAGATGAATTTAATACAGAAGGCCTCTCCACGGAATTATACAAATTACTTTAAATATGAAGGATAACTGTACAAGTTTCTTCAAAACGTTTTAAGACATCTATCCAAAGATAGGTGACATAGAAGATCTCGTTAGATCAAAATGAATACCAACAAATACATTTTCGGTTAGTTCAAAAAACAGTTCGAGGATTAAAGCAATAGAATGATAATTAGATGACTGAGATTACCTCCGTTTTTAGGAGCACACTCGATATCGAACATTGTAGTAAAAAGAAATGTGTACAGAAAAGCTGCGACAAAATCTATAAATATAAATCCATAAATCTACAAAGTCTATGCTTCCTTCATCTTTAAAGAAAAAAAAAAAAAGTCACAGTAACGGAAGTTAAACGAAACACCAAAATAACTGATATTACTGTCACTGTTATCAGGATGGTTAGCCAGTTTTTGGGCGGAAAGGTAGAGAAAATGTTTCATACATCATTCACAGAATTCAAATTTAATCCATTCGCCTCGCCTCGCATTGTCCTACCAATCGCGCCACGGATGTTCTGTCAGAAAAAAGTCAAGAACTACGAACGATATCTTATGTAAGACTTTCAGCGATTTGGGAACGTAACAGAAAAGGAAACAAGTTAACAGAATGGCGAAGACACGTTCCAAACAGAAATACTTTTCGAATAGGAATCGAACCCTAGTATTATGCCTATTAATTGCCAGCATTCTTTTAGCAGGTTGGTCTGTTTTGTTTTGGGGATGCAAAACTCGTTTTTCATCTCGCTAAACAGTTTTCCCTCATGGAAAACAATGCTACTTGCGTATAAAACTGGTTAACTCACTTTCAGTGAAAAAAAAAAAAAAAGTCCTTACGAAGGTTCTTAGCGTCCTACAAAAGATAGGAATATTAATGTAAATCTAAAGGAATCTATCGCACTACGCTGAAACCTTTATTCTCAACTCAGAATAAAGTAATTAAAATCTTAACTAGAAACAAATATAAGGATACTGCAATGTGTAATAAATACACCATGCTAAACATACTATCCCTTAGATGGCAATGCTGTAGCCAATGAAGTTCTAACTGAGGCTCGGCTATTGCTGTTACCCTCCTGCCATGATCAGAGCTTTAATAGCTCAATAACACCTTATCCCTACACTGTCCTCTACAGATAACGGGGAAGATGAAAAGCATTCTTGCTTCGCCCCTTTAAGCCAGTCCTTATAAGGACTATAAGGACTATTCATAAAAAGATTGAATCGACCGTGAAATGCGGTGATTAATACATAGTCTTGGAGGGTAATGGATGGCAATGCTGTAGCCAATGAAGTTCTAACTGAGGCTCGGCTATTGCTGTTACCCTCCTGCCATGATAAGAGCTTTAATAGCTCAATAACATCTTATCCCTACACTGTCCTCTACAGATAACGGGGAAGATGAAAAGCATTATTGCTTCGCCCCTTTAAGCCAGTCCTTATAAGGACTATTCATAAAAAACGACAACGAATACGTAAATATCAAACAAGATGCTTTCCTTAGTAGACATAAGGGCCTAAAATATTTAGTTCCTAAAGCAAATAAAGAAGCAATACACAAACATTATACTTATTTAGCGCCAAAAATATTCACCACATTACCTTTAACAATAAGAAATGAAACTAATCCAAAGAAATATCAAAACTAGAATAAAAGAATATTTATTTTCACACAGAAATGAGGAAGCTCTGTTCAGAATAATAACATAAATGATTGGTTTTTGCATATTGGTAGCAGGTGTAAAATGTAAAAAAAATTAAATGCTATTTAACTATTTTGTTTTATTTTGTTGCTAATTAATGTTATGCAACTTTCTCTGTACATGTTGGCATGTCTCCTGCGATTTTATTATGTTATTATATTATAGTAATATATAATATGTATATTATATGGATGTACATATGTGTACTCGTATATAATGCTAATACATTACATAACTTTTTGTAACTTTATGAATATCGTAACTTGGACGAGCTCTTGCTCTTAGGTTACACATATGACTGTTGAACCTTTTGAACTATAATACGAAGCTTACAAATTAATTTGAAATTTTGAATTTGAAAAAAAAAAAAAAAAGCACTTTGAGCATGGCAAAAATCGACTCCAGGACATCGTTTTTCATCTGCCTTTTTCCGCGCCTAAGCTTCCTTTTGAATTTCGGCACAACCATACAAAAACATGGGTTGTAAAGAAGAGAAAAGAAAGTAAAATGTCATATAAACATCCTCAGATCGCAGCCCTGTGAACGTAAATTTCTGTTCAGGAAAAAAAAAAAAAAAAACTAATAATAATGCCATGATAGTAGCTATTTCTAAATGACAACTAACATCCTGTTTATTAATACGCAGCTTATTTTTTTTAAAAGTAAACACTCTTTTATTAAAGGATAATTTCTCGTTGCCCAGCGTGAGACCACCACCCTACTTAATAGATGTCTGAAGTGACTTGTATCCGCTATAGGCTGAAGCCTTTCTTATGTCGAACTGACATTAAAAACTAAGCTATTCTTCAGACCACAGTAGAGGGGTGAACAAGACACCTTCATGCAGTCGCGGATATAAAAGTAGATCAACCACGTATCGGCTGAAGAGAAGTTTTTAAGTTTATTCTTATTCTGCCTCTCTGTGTGTATGTGTGTGTGTGTGCGTACGCGCGCGAGTGCATAATAAATAGCAAGCGATTTGCGACATTTCCCCTTCTATATCTATATACCACAATGTCTATGTGTATGAGAATAATAATTTTCATATCACATGTTAGAAGTCATTGGGAAGCTGAATTTAAGTTCTCTTCAAACGTAAGCAAAGGCAGTAGTTGTATTGGGCGTAGAAAAATCATCTACCACCTAGTATTACCTTCTATGACAGCAGCCCGCTGTTTCCGTTTTGGGATGTAAACGCCGTAGCTCGTCTCCTGCCCATGTTATTTTACACCTGGGTGGTCTCGACTAAATATTGATAGCTTAACGCCTTTTCGCTTCCAGAATATACCCGAGGTGAGCAATAAGTCCAAGAATGGGGGGGGGGGGGGATGTACTAAAAAAAAAAAATGTAAGTAGAGGATTTGGGTGTGGTGGTGACCTGAAATTGGTACGATCTGAATATCAGTTACGGACTTGCTCTGGTGGGCATCATGACGTAAAAAGCGTCTTTGTCCATACACTTTGTCCATACACTGAAATATTATCTTCATCCGAGATGAAGATAATATTTCAGTGTATATACGAAATAATAACTCACTAACTTAGTAAGTGGAAAAAACACTACAATAGTAAAAAAAAATAAAAAAATATGGTACTGCTGCATGGCTTACTTTTTTTTTTAACCAAAGATTTCTCAGAATCAGGGCTTCATAGGCGAAGAAACGACAGCTTGGAAATAAAATTACAAAAGTCAATGCCGAAGCAATGGAAAGAATTCAAATTTCGAAGCATATGTCGCATTTTGCTAAATATCTTATATTAAATCTGTTCAAGTCCATCTGTGAAGATTTAATTGAAGTGCAGCTAAAGAAAAACTATGGGAATTTATTATTATTTTTTTTTTTTTTATAAATCTTTCCAATATAACTTCTCGCATGGCGAGAAGCGAATGCGTGCTTTGCACACAAATTTCCAGTTTCACTTTACGACTTTGATAAAATCCCAAAGCATTTGGAGTATTCAATAAAATCAATATGACGATACTGAATTTTGTATTCAATCAATCCACGTCTTGGAGGAGAAGCGTCAAGGGACTAAGAATTCTTTCACTTATCTGCAGTGATTCCCGATATCGGGAAGACATGCGCAAAACGATTTCGGTTTCCTGACGTAGTAAACTGTATATATACTATATGGAGCATCGATATGTTGACAGAAGCCAAATGACAAGAAAATATTCTTGATAAAAACAAGTTTGTATGTTCGGGAAAACAGGAATATGACAGCGTAGGCAAATATATGACCAACAGTTATTTTTTAATAAAAAATGCTGAAAGCGATTCAACTCGGTCTTCAGACAGTCCCATCGAGGAAGACTATGCATATCAAAGCCTCTTTGATATGCTTTGATGGTGAGTATATTATTCGACCCGTCTTCATAAGCTTTACTTTGGCAGTAAGCCTACATCGTATGCTTAATGCTAGCCTAGTTTCTGAGGGTGTGCAACATGAATATTTCGAAGCATGTAGTCAACAATAACTCGACACATCAAAGATTTTTAATGTTTCTACGAGTACTAGTCAAATATAGTAAATTTTTTTCATTGTTTTCGGGGAGTGGGGAATATTTTTTCCCCGTCTCTCAAGCTGCAAAGTGCAGATGCATCGGTTGTCACGTGATCAACACACTCCTTAACCACTATCACGATAGCGGCGTCACCCACATCGAAAAGCTTAGCACCGACAATCTATTGGGTAAACAGCAGGAGCACAGAGGCAAAGACAGTGCACACGAAGTAGCGGGGCTCGGAGCTTCATGTCCGACGGGCGTCCTCCTGCTCTCGACAATCAAAATCGGCAGTTCAGTAAATTGGCAGGAAGTGTGGCCAAAATAAGCGGCTCGCGCTGTTTTCCACATTTTAATTTCCCAAGCACGGACTGCTGATAAAGGTGTCGGCAAGAAGACGAGACCAGGGTCGGAAGAAGAAGAAAGAGAGGTGGGAACCCTCAAGGCACGTTCTTTCATCTCATTGTTTAGGCTTAGCAGTGAAGGCACTTTTACAAAGGCAAAAACGCCGCGTTCGTTTCCGGAGTAATTTCACCTTTCTGTATGCTTCAGTGGAGCTTATTCGATAGGGAGAGTGTTGTAAGTTGTGTTTCACAGCAACGACATTTGTTTGCTTCGTTTCATTCAACTAAAACTAGAGATTAATCGAAAACTTCGGGGACTGCTCAAAATAGTACGAAAATTTCCATGAAATCGGTTTAACCTTTTAAAGCTACGCTAGACATGCTTTAACTTTATGATGCCAATTTAGTATGTTTTTAGAGATTGAGCAAGCTGAATATATTCCATGACGTTTAATAAAATACGCCACATAGATTACTCCAGGAAGAAGTACTCGACTTTCGTGATTTTTTTCCCTCTGAATAAAAGTTGTCCTCATTAAGTACAATAAACTTCGTTCACAGATTGAGATGTACAAACTAGTGTAATTATAATCTGCTAATATTTGCTTATATTGTTCCTAATTCAATTTCATGAAAATTATCTTAAACTGATGAAGAACTGGTATTTCTATTGGTGCGAAAGTCAGTGTGGATACAGAAACAAATTACACGCTTCGGATTTTGATCTCATGATGAACTAACCTACTTTTTCCCCCCTTTTTCACGATAGCATAATCTTTTAGCTCATTTTTAGCCGTAGTTCACAAATATACGCACAAAAATTAATAAAAAAGCAACGTCAACTCCTTACTGTTTGTTATTGTATACCTAATATGTCCTTATTTATTTTAAATCAAAGGTACTATTTTATTTGAATGTGAAAAACAAGCATATACAAGAACGGTACGTCTCACCAGGTAGAGTAAATAAACATAACAGTGTTTATCACCCTGTTATGATAAACATGTTATGACTAACAGCCAAACCTTATGTATACAAAATGATTAAAAAAAATCGTAAATATATCTAAGCGAAAATGGATGCCATAACACAAATTAGGTATGATATAGTCCTAGCACTAAATTCGAAATAATAAGTTTAAGAACAGAGTGCAAAACTTTGAAATATGATTGGTGTTATTAAGGGGGGGGGACGAAAATGTAAGAAAAAATATTTCATACACTGGCGTCCCTTTGGGTACGGAACGATCCCAAAGATGAAAATTTTTGATGTCAGCTGTTTTCCTGGATAGAATAACACCATGCTCCGTTTTAGTGTACTGATGCCCAAAGAAAACGAATACATAAAGAAAAAAAAAAATGTATACATTATTGGATTCCAAGCCGTTTTTTTTCTATGTGAATCTCATCCATGAAAGGTCTTAAACTACTCTAGAAACAACAGTCTTTCTAGCTACCTCAGACCCTAATAAGCAGGATGCTGTTCTCACATCGGATGATAAAATTCATCTCCTACCTAAAACGCATACATCTATCTTCCGTAAATTCCCAAATGGCCACTTTTTTTTTAATTATTATTAGTAGTAGTACGTGACACCTACCCAATTTATTTCACACATAATTCTTTTCACAATTCTTTAATATTTCATAATTCTTTAGAACGTACGTTGTTCTGAAATCTCTTAAAATTAAAAAAAAAAAAAATGCTTGTTTCTGGAGTGTTTGTATATTTTTGAAAAAAAAAAAAAAATTAATTCCTGCCATATAAATCTTATTCTTCCTTATTTGCTCCATCTTCGAAGAGATAGAGAAGTTAGGAAGGATAACTTAAAGAAAAATTCCAATTATTATATATTACATGCGGAATTAGATGATGATTTTTGTCAGGAAAAATAAAGAAGAATTGCTTTGGTTTGAATTAAAGCAGATTCAATGCGATTGATTTATTATTTCTCCTGCGTGTGTTCGCTGGCGGGTTTATCTTTTTTGGAGGCCAAAACCTTATATCCATGTGAGACGGGGCTAACTCATCTTCTGTTGAAAAGCCATTATAACAGTTCCTCGCTTCTCTTTCTTCCCAAGAGTTGGTAACTCTTGGGAAGAAAGATATTTTCCAGATGGCACTGGAAGAAAGACAGAAAGTTTTTTCCAGATGGCGCTGTACAGGCTGATATAACATATTTCCCGTCTGTGACATTCCATGGGAACAACGAAGTGTACTACGATTTTCGTGGTCCCAAAATGTCACACCAAGCGATATTTTTGGACAGATAGCCCTTGTATACGTCGGAGAATATGTTCATCACTTCGGATGACACATTGGCGATTGGAAATACGAGTATTTCAAGCAGCAATGTCAAAAGTAAAGCTGATGTAAGATAGCGAAGGAATCAGAGAATCGCTGTTGAAGAGTGGTCCTGCTTTACATACTCGGTCATACAATCGATCTTGATGAACTACATCCAGATCGCTGAGGAGATGAAGGCCTTCCTTATCCTGATTAAGTCCTAACCTAGCTTCCAACGATAGCCAGCTGGTTAGCCCATTGAAAAAAGATCATGCTGGACAATCACAAGCGACGAGCAGGAAAAATCAGCTCTTCTTGAACAGTTTCGTAGTCAGCAAGTCACATTCTGCAACAGAAGTTAAACTCGTGGACCGATGAGGAAAAATAGCTACAAAAGTTTGATGATTGTGTTAAAAATAGTTTTAAGGATTTCCCCTTTAATTTGTATATTTCAAAATGTTCACAATTCTACAATGTTTCAGATTAAAGATAAATGATAAAGACTTCAATGCTCCCACTTATTGACACATTTATCATAGGAGATACTATATGCTCTTCCAAAAACTGGAAAGTCTACTAATCTTGGGGCAGGGACGCACAGATCTTTGAAGAATATAATAATAATAAAATCAGAAAAGCAGCAATAAAAATCGTTCCACGAAGACGTTTGAAGATAGAGAGACAATGTGGACACCCTGTATCCAATGTGGATACAGGGTAGCCACATTGGACCTCCCTAGTTTAAAAAATCGAAATGCGGAAATGTGTAAGGTCTAGGTTGTTCAAACGTTCCAGAGACTCTACAAGTTTCGTCCAGAAATTAAAAAAAAAAAAAAAAATTTGGTGATTTCGACACCATGGTCCATACACTGAAGTATGGACCATGGTATCGAAACCATGGTGTAGTAGCACATTGAAACTAAGGAGGTCCAATGTGGACATCCTGTATAAACTCCTCAAACAGAACAGAAAGTATTTAATAACACTTCAGACGTTTTTGTAATTGCATATTTAATGACAATTAATTCAGTTTAAGATATAAAATCTATTTTTAAAAGAAATCATAGGTGTATTCTTGTTATATGTGCTTTGTGAGAAGCAAGGACTCAAGAGCAGAAGTAGAATAAGTCTTTTTGCATTCATGTTATACATACGGAAGATAAATTCTCATACCATTCCAAGAAGTGTGTTTTCATCCTTTGTTTGTTCGTTAAAATTTAACTGAACCGTAACCAAATAATATCGGTTGCGGGCAGCCAGACTTGTGCATCGCTGCTGAAGAAATGCGAAATTAAACCGTTCGTTATCACGAGTGAGCCAAATATTTACCAGCTTGCAGCAGTAAAGCTGAATAAAAGCGACATTAATGTTTTAGATTGAGAAACAGCACATGTTTTAGACTGTTTTTAAAATTTAGTTGTACAATATACTCAGAACACACACACACACACACACACACACATAAAAAATTATCAGTTGGCTAATCTCGAATAATCCTGCATTATATTTTAAATGTAAAGTGAATATTCATTTCAAAATACACGCGATTTCTTTTGTCTATTTTGTGGAGGAAGACCTGATATCCAGTGCTTTAATGTTTTCGGTGTTCAGCAGTACAACTAGTGTTAAACCAAATATAAAAATAAAGACATGCAAGAAATGGTATCTTAATGTTCCCCTTCTTTGTCTTTCAAGATTCTTTTATCCTCCTTCCCAAATTTTTCTTATCGGCGATCGAAAATATCAGGTCAATAATGATCAATCAGTCAGTTGGAAGTAAATTGCGATCTGTTAAGTTACTGTAAACGTACAGTTCTCTCCCCCCCAACACACAAAAATCTAGTGATGATATTAGCAAAATTAGTCATGTTTTCTCTTAAACAGCTCGATGATGAAATTCGAGATAAGCGATACTTACTGAAATATAACATACAAATTTAATGTTCCTAAAAATTAGATAATTAGATATTGACAATCAGTGAAATTTATACTTGACAGGTTCTTAAAATAAAAGCAGTTCTTCATTCTAAGTTTTCTGTATGTTTCTATTTGCAACTTGCCAGCAGAGCCATAATAACATGCAATTCCATTCTAAGGGTCTAATCAGCAAATAACCGTAACTCTTTGTTTCTATTCATACTTTTATTCTACATAGGTAATAACTAGGAATTGTTCGGTTACAAATGCCATATTAACAAAAGAAACCACCGAACTTTTATAATATTACTAGAATGATATATATATATATATACACATAAAGCATAGTGTGACAATTCTTCCTTCGGGGTGAGGTGGAACAGTTTGCTAATCTGCTGACTTGAGAATACGACATATTTCATTATAAGAAAAACGATCATGCCGAAATGAACAGATACTACATTAAGTGACTAACCCTAACATACAGTTATATTAGCTCGATGGCAATTTCTCAACAAATACTCAGAAACCCTCAGGTAACACTCCACAGGATAACCAACCTAGTCAATATTCGTAAGAGAATCTACACTGCGTGGAAAGAAGTCAACGGACACCACAGTGTGAGAAACAAAAAGTCATAGTGCCTCTTAATGACTGTAATGTAGGACCTCCTTTCGTTGCGATGACTGTAGACGTAGGAAGACGTTCGTTGACCTCACCCGACGCTCCAGTTCATTCCTCAGATGTTCAATATGGTTGGGATCAGGGCTGTGTGGAAGCCAGTCAAATACGATGGTGTTCATGTCCACAAACCACGCAGTTACAGCAGCAGCCTTATGACACGGGGCATCGCCTTGCTGAAAGAGACAATGGTCAGTTCCATAGAAATACCATGAAGTTGAAAATGTCACACCGCCACCTCCGAAATTCATAGTTAGAGTTACACCCTCTGGTAAGAGACGCTCACCGGGCATCTACCATATCGTTCATCTGCTCGGTAGAGAGTGTAGCGTGATTCGTCGCTCCATAACACAGCTGTATACATCTTTGTACCACTGAAGACGACGTATGTTGGTTTGGGTAAGTGGTACACAGCTGTATACATCTTTGTACCACTGAAGACGACGTATGTTGGTTTGGGTAAGTGGAGCTTGAAATTCATGTTGTGGTCCTTGGTTCTGAATGTTTTTGTGCAGATTCATGTTCCAGTCCATGCTTGGAACTCCGTATTCAACGTGTAGATCGACGAATGGCGATTTTTTACAGATTATCCTTCGAAACACCCTACTATCACGTTCCCTTGAGTGTGGTGAGTCGTGCACTGCGGGTAGCACTTGTAGTTGACTCCCCGAGCTTCCATCTCAGTATGGTGTCGCTGATTATTGACCTGGGTTGGCCCAATATGTCAACAATTTGCCGAACGGATAGATGCAACATGGCATCTTATCACAACGCCTCTTTCAACTCCATCAGTTCCTTTCTCGCAGCCATTTCACTGGGACACAGTTGCACTGATTTGGAAGCTCCAATTATTTATGGCTATAAACACGTGACTCGTTATATGGGAATACACCTTATCCTTTGGAGTGTCCGTTGACTTCTTTCCAAGCAGTGTATATGCATGTAAATCTTATTAGTACCAAATTGTTCCAAAAGCTCTTCGTTAACTAAAGTCACAAGTTGTATGAAATTGCTTTTTAACTTGATTTAAATATTCGGGTCTATAAGTTGTAGAGATTAGGGTTACCAAAGGGCAGTCGATGTCACATACGACCTCCCACAATCCAGTCACCTTCGCCTTCATGAGGTGTAGCCTATTTCCACAAACGGGGGGAATCTGGCGTATCCGGCAAGAAATACCGCTGCAAAGGCATACCTTCCCTATTTGGAGGAAATGCCAACTAGACCTCTAAGTAATAGATGTGTCTGCCTGGTGAACCACCTTGCTTACTGGAGGTTTGAAGTAACCTACTTCCATGTGCGGTCTCCAGAGCAAGCGACAATACCCTGTAGGGACTCAGATCCTTCGCCACTAGTAGATACAGCAGTAAAACAGTTTGTCAGACTGGCCACTAGATAGTACACGGGACTGAACCTGATAGTAACGAATCAGATGCTTCCCGATCCGCCAGAGATAAATCCTGCTGCCACTTACTCTATATGTTTGTGCAAGGAGGGAGTCGAAGTATAGTGGTATGCACGGGAAAGTGTACATCGCATGGGGACACCGCCCGCACAGAGGGAAGAGGATTCTTTCTGTGTGGATAGTATGTCGGCGAGTCTTTCACGTGCATGTTCTACTCTTTATTTAACTCTCCTTCCCACATACAATGAAAGATAACTTACTGAAATACGGTAATACTTCGGTTAAAAAAAAGTTCCAAACACATAAAAAATAACAAAAATCCAACCCAAAATTCTCTATACCCCCCCCCAGCAAAAAAACCCTACCAAACAAGCACAGGCATTAATAATTCTCATAAAACGATTTCCACTATATCCACTTCATGAACATTCACAGCCTCAGCGGAACATCAGCACCTCAATTGTTCAATTGAGGTGCTGATTGCACTTTTTTTTTTTTTTTTTTTGCCACAAGGGCAGCACGAATGCATTCATCAGAACTGATATGTCAGAGAATGCAAAACTCTGAAGTCCTCCTGTTTATTTGCTATCTCTATTTCCCCAAAATCTGATCAGGCTTCTTCGAGTAGCTGCATTTAAAGCTTGACTTTTTGCAGTCAAAAACATTCAAATTGTGAGATCATCTTCCTTGAGGACGACCAATGGCCACAACTCAAATTGGCTTCCCTTCTCCAGTTCTATTAATTCAAGCAAGAAGGGGTATCAAGGAATTCGCCATTAGCAATGGCGAATAGTCCATCTTCCTACAAGAATACTAGACAACCCTCACTACTTACTAACACTTTTATTTCTTCCTAACCAGTTATCCCACCAAATAAACTGCGGATATCAGTTTTCCATCTAGCGATTCTTGGTCACTCTGACCTATCTCTGGATTGAAGTCATGGAAAGGTTTATATAAACTGAAGTGTTTGTTCTCGAGAAGTCTGCTCAGCAAACTGCTATTCTGTGGTTTGTCTTCAACCTTTTGTAATTGGGTCGCCAGCTTCCTCTCTAGTAGTTCACTACGTATCATGGTAGAGGGTTTCCTCTCCTCAGAACACTACCGATGCAGAATATCCTTAGGGCCCTATTTATAACTGACCTGCTCTCATTGATTCAAATCTTATTCATAGTCATGATAAGACAGTACGATGCTCTCTTCCTTATGATTTTGCAAACTTTGAATTGCCCAATCAGTCAAAACTTCAAGATCCTTCATAACTAATGCCTTAAAATTCTGTTCTTCAATGTAGTGAGGATAATCTTGAGAACTTCAATGTTACCAAAACACGGTCCCGCCCAAACATGGAAGAAACACTGCTCACATATTTGGGATGGTTCACCGGAAGCTTCCACCATTGTATGACGCTCTTCAGAAGAAAGTGGTCACATTAAGTTCATCCCTTACAAAATCACTCGAGTTCTCACAGACATTCAGTTTCTACCTTATGTCTCTTTTACAGGTACTTTCATTGGCAATGCTCTGCTGAAGTAGCCACTATTATTTCTCCACTTTCTTGCGCAAACTCGAAGAACAAGAGTAGCTGTTGGTCAACTTCCATTTACCACCCATCTTCAAACTTATCGAATGAACTTTTTCTCCACCTTTTTCATTCCATTCCACTTTTTTTTAAGAACAGATGTTGGCCTCTACCAAAGCTAACTTTCAGCTATTCAGAAAAACATTTCAACAAATTTCTTCTTATACTTGGCAATGATGGGTTATAAGTCCTGCGACCTTTCGTTTGTGACTCATATACAAAAATGACTTTATCCGGTTGTACTGAGTAATGAGAACTCCAAAGCAAGCAGTAGTAGGAATATACCTTTATGTAACTAGATTAAAAAAAAAGCTTTAAAACAATATATGCCAGAGGAGGATGGAATTTTTCGAATCATTAAATAATCTAAAACCTTTGCAAAGATGAAATGAATAAGGACCGAAAAGTCTGGTGTCGGTCCTCCCATTTTTTGAGTGATAGTTGAACGAACACTTTCATTTCATTAATAGGTTAACTTCCCGTCAGTGACGTGAGGAACGTTTATCTGGTCTCTTTCGACGAAAGGTGAATTAGCAGGTCTCACAGGGAGGAAGGGGGGCTTTTTCATCTGGAAACTCGGGTTTTTCGTCCCCAAGAACAGGCAAACCGGCCCCGTGAACACACAAGGATTACAGTCATGAATACGTCGCAACCATATGCCGGTCATGAGCCCGGATAAAATTAGGGGGTTGGGGAAAGCAATGGTGAATTACCCTGTAAAAATCTCACCAGGAGTACTTTGTGGGCAATGCCTACAAAGTCACCTACGATCGGAAACGACTGAAAGGGAAAATCAGACAACGGTTAACTATAAAATTTATGTACATTCAAATGTACATAAATAGTGTGTCTATTGACGAAATATTTTGAAAATTTCATCAACTTTTTTATTGACACAATGATCAAAATTTCCATTTTATGTAAAACCTCTGTGTGCTTCTATATAACATGATGACATAAACTTTTATTGCATAAAATATTTCATTTTTTTTTTAAACTTCGGAGAGAGATTTTACAACGAGGTGTCATAACAATTATGCTCGTACAGTTAAAATAGCAATTAATGAATAAATGGGTTGTAAACTTCAAGATAAAACAAACAAACAAAAAAAAAAACTTTAGGTAGTGTTTCTGTTAATGCCATCACACAGAAATGAGCTGTGGAGAACTGCAATCTCGATAAATTCCAGTGAAACGTAAATTAATACCTTTACTGAAGCGAAGTGCTTTTGGGTTTCTCAAAATTCACAGTGAGTTTTTCTTAAACATTTTAACGAGGTAGAGAGAAAGTGACTATTGCAAATAACCACTCATTTCAGTTAGAATTCCCATTTCATTAATAAGTGATCTCCGCGGTATTTTAATGAAGATAAAAGCTTTTAAATGCGAACTGATTTTCACAAGAGAAAAGACGAAGCAAGAAATGTTAATTTTAAAAAATGCAAAAATAAGATCTTATGAAACACTCTTTAGTCCATATTCATGTTGACAACACCAGGATAAATCATTGGCCCTTGCTTGAATAGTTTGTTTTTTTCTCCTTCTCATTCTAGAGAAGCATTCGAAGAATGTTTGCATTTCTATTGTGAATATTTCAGTCAAGTGCGATGTCTAGTAAGCGTGCTGTATCGCGCAATTAGCTATTCTCATGTCACAGTCAAGCCAGAGGCATATTTACTCAGAATTATAAAATAATAAAATACAGCACACCATGTACAGTCCTTTCAGATGAATCAGATACTTCTGAGGAAAAAAAAAAAAAAAAAAAAAAAAAAAAAAAAAAAAAAAAAAAAAAACAGCACTTACCAATAATCACCAGTAGCTTATTCACACAGAAATTATGATGATCCCTGTTTACAGCTGCAACACAGTGATGATCCCTGTTTGCGAACAAACAATGGATGTAGCTTTAATGACAAAAGGGAAGCTTAAAAAGAAAATATATGAACAACGCCTGAAAAATTCTCCTCAATTCGTACCTCAATAAAGCGTTAAGTTCAGAAGAAATGACGAGCACGTTTCAGTTAGATAAGGTTTTTCGCAAAAGGGATTCCAAGATACTATTTTCACAAAAGAGAGATTATGTTCGTTTAATCTTCTTAGTCACTGATACTTAAGCGAACGTTTAAACATGATTTAAAATCGTTTTCTTTATAGTTCGCCAAAAACTCTTTACATTTATAGCAGTTCTTAAATTAAAGGGGAAAAATGCGAAAATGATTTGCATTTTAACGTAACGTGCCTATAATCAAAGTAACCATATTAGAAAGAATGAACATAATGAGATACCGTCTTTCCAAATAGAAGAATGAAACTTTGCCGAATGTTTATCTACGTAAATCTGTGTGTGTGTGTGTGTGTGTGTGTGTGTGTGTGTGTGTGTGTGTGTGTGTGTGTGTGTGTGTGTGTGTGTGTGTGTGTGTGTGTGTGCATATAAATAAACGTATATAAATTGACGTTTATATACGTAAAAAAAAAAAATTATTATTTCATAATTTGAATCTTAGTTGAGCGAACAATTTACCTTCGAAATTTAGTACTTGATTATGTTTCTATAACTTTTTTTCCCCACTTCCAAAGTGTATTTAATCGATCAAATCATATTTCCGCTTTCATCTGCATAATGATTCTTTTCTTCCAGTCGAACGAGAAAGAATGCGGTTAGTAATGACGGCCGTTGTTTGGACAGAAAACAGAGAGAGGGAGAGAGAGAGAGAGAGAGAGAGAGAGAGAAGAGCTATTAATAATCTTTGTCACGTCAACGGAATACTAATAAATACAACATGATGCTTAATTACCTCTGGATCTATAATTAGAATATTCGCAGTAATAAGCGTGTAAGTTTCCGGAATAGAGTATGCGTTGACAGAAGAGAGAGATTTGATAAATGATAAAGATCGATTAAGCAACATCATTAAAAGGGAGAGAAAAATATTCACAAAATACACAGAATAATAACGTCACCCTATATTGTTCGTTATCCTCGCCTCTAACCGGGTCACTTAGCACACAGTATTACCTGTTCTGTTTTTTCTTTTCTTTATTCATATTTGTAATATTTGAGGGTAGAATTAGTAAGGGAAACGCCTTTGGCGGTGCGATATGTCACGCACTTTTATACACATGCACCCGGAGGGATTTCGCTTAGTATTATTCCGTTAATAAGTTCAAGCGATATTGCTCGGTAAAGAAATGGGTGGTACATTTTGTCTGGGATTCAAATTGTTATACGTTTACAAGCGAGCAAATTAGCAGTGGTGAGAATTCCAATAGAAGTAAAATTCGATACGTTCCTTCCCCCTCAAGACACTTCAAGGTCATAACCCCCCCTCCCACCACACACACACACACACACACACACACACACATCCCATAATTACGTTACTGCATTTCCTAACTATTGAGATTTCGATTCCGACAAATTTCTATGGTCTTTACAATAGCCTTCAATTCCATCGGAAACAGACTTTATATGAAATAATAAAATTTAATTCTGCTTAAGACCACCGTGAGATCCTAAGCATTGGAGCAGTTTGCACTGTTTAATCTTGCGATAAACCAAAAATAATAAAGCAGCATTCATTGTATTGCAAATCCAATCTAGAATACGAGGCCTTCAAATACAGGGTGGCCCATAAATTAAGACGGGGTTTAATATGTGAATAATTCATGACTAATAAAAAAAAACTCCAGATTTTGTATTTCATTATAACATAAAAAGAATAAAAATAATTAATAAATCAAAAGTTATTAAATGTTTAGATCCATTCGTGACTTATGAGATACCTTGTTCGTAAACAGATAATGGATGATGTAATATTCACTATTAGGTTCATGAAAATTATTTATTTTTAACCGAATGGATTTTTTCAAAGGCAAGTTGAGTTTTCATAGAGGAACATGCAATTTTAATTCGGAGCTTTTAGTATACGAAACACTGGATAAAATATTTCGTATACATTTTAGTATACGAAAGAGAAGGAGGGTGGATGCAAGAATAAATGAGAGAGCATGATAGGGAAGGTCTATGAAATTCTGCTCTCTAGAGGACTACGACTTTTGCTTAAAGGTGGTGGAATCAAAAAGTCTACAGCTGTAAAGAACAGAAAAACATAAGGGGATGTTAACATTACTAGTCATGATTTTAAACTTACAATAATAATCTGATCAAACTGGACACGGGAGTGCTATAGATAGAATACCTATAAATACTCCCCCCCCCGACACCAAGTGGAAAGAAGAAATCGAATCTCGCGAAGAAAGCGAGGAAAAGGTTTCAAGCAAGCGAGGCCGAATTCGTAGCCTCAGTCAGGGTTAAAGAATACAAAGAAAACTGACGCTTAATAGCCTTGAACAACAAACATAATTGATAACATGGGTACCAAGATTAATCATTAATATGCTGGATCGAGGACAATATTATAATATTAGGACAATCCTATATATTCTGTTTTAGTCCAATATTTCAGTTTCTTCCAGTTTGGGAAATATTGATTCCATTTTTATTCTGAATGTCTTGATTATTCACGCTATTTTTTCATTAAAAATGTAATAATATGCTTTTAAATCACTGGTTGACACTCAATTATTTTAATCCTTTTCATACAGTTTAATTTAAAGATTTTTTTAAAATGCAGCTTTCCAAAAACGGTACACATTCGTTGTACGGGAACAAGAGCGACACACACACACACACACACACAAACTGATAACCTAAGAGGAGAATGCCAAATGTCTAATACGTGGGAGTCCCTTAGGAAATGTTTTCTCCGATGTTTTCATGTCTTCCGGTGCACAGCAGAGAGGAACAGGGCCACACGGTAGCCTAGGATATTCAAATAAAACGCACCACAAATCAATAAAGAAGCCATTTAGCCATTCGTGGCGTATTCAGAATGCCATCTCCTCTTCAATGGAATACAATTTCCTAAGTGTGGGAAGTACAAGAGGGATCCTGCCAGAACATGCTACGTGCTTTTTAATATCCGTGTTTCACGGCGTTTATTTTACGGAAAAGTCGATCTGTACAAAAGAGCATGGAATATTAAACCGTAGGAGATCCGAATGCCACCAACTCTACAATTAAATTTTGCTTGCTCTTTCGTTTTCGTAAACGGGTTGTTACACAAGATACGGAATTGTTTCTTGTTTCGTCCTTCTCCTCTTATATCTTCCAGGCACGCAATACGTGCTATCTGTCTTTTAAATACACGCGGGCTGTTTTTCGACAGAAAAATCGCTTGGCGGGCAACATCACTCGGTTCCTCTCTTTCTGAGTGCGCGCACACACACACACACACACACACACACACACACACACACACACACATGCACGATTTCCCATTCTCTAGGAAAACGTTAAAATATGTCAATTATGGGGAATATAATAATAAGTAAAGGCTCGATGGACCGAAACTTTGTCAACCAAGAACATTTCCGGAAGGCATTCAGATAACGATTCTTATTTATCGAACGAAGATAGCGCTCGACAATAACTGCGATGGACTTTTCGGCGAACCACTATTGTCACTCATGTAAAGTAAAGCGACAAAGAAATGGAATGTATACACTGCCTGCCCGAAAAATTAGAAACCCTACCTCCTTTGCATCAAAATGTATTAAAGAAATTAGGTGATCATGTGATATCCTTAAAGACTTCATATTTGCATCAAGAAACCCATCACTCCGTTGCAATCGACAAAGTGAGGTACTGTTGTCTTTTTCCCTTTTAAAATTTATTTAAATCACTGCAAGAAGTTCGGATAGTATCATCCCGAAAGTACTTTTAAAATATAAGTATCTAAGAGTTTATTTATTTTTTTAAGAACTCTGAGAATGAACTACAGTTCTACTATTGTCCTGGAACACTTCGTTGAGCGATAATCAGTCATCCAGAACAACACCAGGGGAGCTGCACAATGCGCCGTTTACTTTTTCGTCCACCTTTGATAAGGAGATCAGAAACAAAGTCAGCAGACATACTCAATGGTACTAGTAATAATGTCAGACGAGGTCTATACTCTTCTACGGAAAAGAAAAATTGAGGGAACAATGATATCTCCTACAATATTACATTTATGTTAAGAGACAGATATTTTTAAGACAGTAATGTCTGACGCATCAGCAGCTGATCAGGGAACAGAAGCATGAAGGTGAAATCATTCCTAGTTTCCCTTATTTTCGTATTTCAACCATTGTGGAATGTACTGGAAGGCAATTTTATTAGAGCTTTCCAACTGAAGTTGTGTTAGCCCCATTTCAAACAGAGGTGGAATGTGGAAGAGTTTTTTCATCCTGCAACCAAACAACCCAGCCCGTAATTCACACACAAAAATACTGTATA